>NC_091180.1:30353094-30360594 GCF_040958095.1 Procambarus clarkii
CTCCAGACACAAAGCAGAACGCTTTAAAAGAGACTAACGTCGTCTATGCCTTCAAATGCCCTCTTGGGGACTGTAAGCTCCAAAAAACCCAGTATATAGGCAAGACAACAACATCTCTTTCTAGGCGTTTAACAATGCATAAGCAACAGGGCTCCATTAAGGAACATATAATCTCTTCCAACAACCAAACCATCGCCAGAGAAATCCTAGTAAACAACACAGAAATCATCGATAGATACAGCGATAGCAGGCGGCTTGACGTTTGCGAGGCACTACACATTAAAAAGTCAACACCAGCAATCAACAGCCAATTAATGCACAACTATATTCTACCCACCTCAAGACTCCGCTCCAATATAGAAGCATCAAGAAATATGGACCAATAGGCTTTCTACAATCACTTCCATTCAATACCCATTGTTTCGTGTTCTGTCTTGTGTTGATGAAATTAATACCCTATTAATGCCACCTCACCCCATCCACCTCACTCAAATGTAGATATAAACAAATCGGAGATGTGTAAGTTCTATTCAGTTGTGTATATATATGTATGTATGTAAACAAAGGTGTGTATGCACATATTCTAGCTACACCAAACAACACAGGCAGACTGAGCCACAGTCTCACCAGCCAACTTTGCCTCTTCAGAATGAAACAATTTTTCCCCCATCTAACTTAGTCAAAGGCAAGTACTCAACCCGGACACAAGCTTGGGCCAAGTTGGCCAGAGTTTTAAAGGCAAGTCTTGCCTTTGTTGTCACTTCCACTCCTCCCCTCCTCTTCCCCCTGTTAGGGTGCCGGTCGGCCGAGTGGACAGCACACTGGACTTGTGATCCTGTAGTCCTGGGTTCGATTCCAGGCGCCGGCGAGAAACTATGGGCAGAGTTTCTTTCACCCTATGCCCCTGTTACCTAGCAGTAAAATAGGTACCTGGGTGTTAGTCAGCTGTCACGGGCTGCTTCCTGGGGGTGGAGGCCTGGTCGAGGACCGGGCCGCGGGGACACTAAAGCCCCGAAATCATCTCAAGATAACCTGAAGATGGTTCTTAGACACGACCAGGCCACAGTGGCCCTGTGTGGCCCTACAGGTGTGGTGTGTGGTGCCAGGAATCATCACTATCATCACCAACACCATCACAGATGATCACTGATCATCTAGACTCCTTTAGTTCATCACTTCATCAGCATTCATAAGAATGCTGAATATAAACAATGAAATTTCTCTCTCAAATATTAATCTAAGAACACAGACACGTCACAACGTACTGATTAACGGCGATATTAATCATAAAGTAACGTTTTAGGAATCCGAACTGTCCCCGAGGCGCCGCTTGGGAGACGCAGGACAAATAGCTGTGATGTTTGAGGAAATCCTTACAGGTCTGAGGCGTGCTCAGTGTGTGTAGCCTTCAGCTTAACCCTGCTGAAGGGCGTTGAAAGTGTGAGGTGTATCTTTGTGTGTGTGTGTGTGTGTGTGTGTGTGTGTGTGTGTGTGTGTGTGTGTGTGTGTGTGTGTGTGTGTGTGTGTGTACTCACCTCACCTAGTTGTGCTTGCAGGGGTTGAGCTCTGGCTCTTTGGTCCCGCCTATCAACTGTCAATCAACTGGTGTACAGGTTCCTGAGCCTACTGGGCTCAGGAACTATCATATCTACATCATATCGTATCTACAGGTATGACAGGTAGAGGCATCATATCTACACTTGAAACTGTGTATGGAGTCAGCCTCCACCACATCACTGCCTAATGCATTCCATCTGTTCACTGTGTGTGTGTGTGTGTGTGTGTGTGTGTGTGTGTGTGTGTGTGTGTGTGTGTGTGTGTGTGTGCGCGCGCGTGCTTTTTCTTCTCACTCCTCCAAACCTCTATATTCACTTTCTTTTCGAAACGAAAATACTTTCGAATATATATATATATATATATATATATATATATATATATATATATATATATATATATATATATATATATATATATATATATATATATATATATATATATATATATATATTTTGAGTAAAACCTAGTGTAGTAACTACCTTCCAGGTAGGTATTATTCCTCAGGATTGCCTAACATGTGCGCTAGGCAATTAACTAGGCTGTACGCCAATTCTTACCTGTACGCCAATTCTTACCTGTACGCCTCTGTTCACCCAGCAGTAAATAGCTGCCTGGTTGGTTATCGGTTTGGTGGATCGTATTCCAGGGGTAAAATTAAGGTTAAGGATCTGCCCGAAATTGTCTATGCGTGTTTGTGGCTTAAAAAGAATGTATGAACTCGAATATATAAAAACTATATATTTCGTCGTAATAAGTTTAATAAGTTATGTAATTTAATATTTATTTATATTTTATGTAATTATATTTAATAATTTAAGTAATAATTAATGTAAAGTTTGCATATCTGCAAACTTATTCCATCTCTGGTGCACAGAACTAGAGTGATGAGTCTTGCAAAGAAGAATTCAACTGAGCATCTTGAGGTTATCTTGAGATGATTTCGGGGCTTAGCGTCCCCGCGGCCCGGTCCTCGACAAGGCCTCCTTTCATGTTACACATCCCCCAGGAAACAGCCCATAGCAGCTGTCTAACTCCCAGGTACCTATTTACTGCTAGGTGAACAGGGGGACATCTGAGTAAAAGAAACTCTTCCCATTTGTTTCCACCTCCACCGGGGATCAAACCCAGAACCTCAGGACTACGAATCCCGAGCGCTGTCCACTCAGCCGTCATGCCTCCCCCCCCCCTTTCCTGTCAGGGGATAAGTTCAAGACTTACGTCCGTCTGAACACATTTACCCAGGATTACACAGCTCTTGCAAAGCAATTTGCGAATTGCTCTACGATAAACCTGCCAATGTAATTGTCCATTTTATCCCCCGGTTAATCCCGTGATTGGCGCCTCGCTACTGAACAAATGAACAATAATATAATGCATTGGAACAATTTTTTCATCATTGTCGCTTACAAATGGTTCTGGGCCGTCGAGATCCCGCTCAGACACTGGCAATTCATGTCCATTTTTTTCTTAAATTCTCTAATTTACAAATGTATAAAATGTTCACTACTTTAGATGGAAGGGGAAGTACTGGAGACTGATGGTCGTTCAGTGGTCGTTGAGGGGTCGTTAGAGGGTCATTGGATGGTCGTTTGGGGTTATTTAGTGGTTATGAATCATCTTGAACACCAGGCGCTTGTTCACGGGGATATATATGTTCTCTCTGTGGAGTTCTCCGCTCGGTGAATAACACTGTTTTACTAGGGGGAGGAACGTTGTATAACTCCATAACATATTGTTCAGCAGTTATCGGGGGATTCTCCAACTCGCTACACCCCAAGCTACGATATCTGCTCGCTTTAAACCACAAGATATGATATCTACTCTCTATACACCCCAAGCTACGATATCTGCTCGCTTTAAACCACAAGATATGATATCTACTCTATACACCCCAAGCTACGATACCTGCCCTATATACACCCCAAGCTACGATACCTGCTCTATATACACCCCAAGCTACGATACCTGCCCTATATACACCCCAAGCTACGATACCTGCTCTATATACACCCCAAGCTACGATACCTGCTCTATATACACCTCCAAGCTACGATACCTGCTCTATATACACCCCAAGCTACGATACCTGCCCTATATACACCCCAAGCTACGATACCTGCTCTATATACACCCCAAGCTACGATACCTGCTCTATATACACCCCAAGCTACGATACCTGCTCTATTTACACCCCAAGCTACGATACCTGCTCTATATACACCCCCAAGCTACGATACCTACTCTATATACACCCCCAAGCTACGATACCTGCTCTATATACACCCCCAAGCTACGATACCTGCTCAATATACACCCCCAAGCTACGATACCTGCTCTATATACACCCCAAGCTACGATACCTGCTCTATATACACCCCCAAGCTACGATACCTGCTCTATATACACTCCCAAGCTACGATACCTGCTCTATATATACACCCCAAGCTACGATACCTGCTCTATATACACCCTCAAGCTACGATACCTGCTCTATATACACCCTCAAGCAACGATACCTGCTCTATATACACCCCAAGCTACGATACCTGCTCTATATACACCCCAAGCTACGATACCTGCCCTATATATACACCCCAAGCTACGATACCTGCCCTATATACACCCCAAGCTACGATACCTGCTCTATATACACCCCCAAGCTACGATACCTGCTCTATATACACACCCAAGCTACGATACCTGCTCTATATACACCCCAAGCTACGATACTTGCTCTATATACACCCCAAGCTACGATACCTGCTCTATTTACACCCCCAAGCTACGATACCTGCTCTATATACACCCCCAAGCTACGATACCTGCTCGATATACACCCCAAGCTACGATGCCTGCTCTATATGCACCCCAAGCTACGATACCTGCTCTATATGCACCCCAAGCTACGATACCTGCTCTATATCACCCCAAGCTACGATACCTGCTCCCTATGACGGAAGGTCTACGCGCTCTGACGAGCCGGAGCCAGTTCAGTGCTTCATATAACTCCCTCTTCTGGCTATCGTGATGGAGAGGGCAGTGATGGCGATGATTTCTATCGTGATGGAGATGGTTCTGTTCCCCTCATCTATAAGTTCGTGTTACATTTCACGATTCGTTTCCCCTCGGTTCGACTCCCGCAAAAGGAGAGTCGAGAGAAAATTGTTTATAACTTCGTTTACGCCTTGGGAAAAAAATTTCAGTAAATTAGTTCGAAACGTCATTCTAATGTATGAGATAATTTTTTGGGCTTCGAGGTTTCACAGAGCATCAAAATATTTCGGGAATTAAGCATTTATCGTTTTTTTTTTGGTATTCTGGATTGCTTTTGTTATGGTTATTACTGCAGGTCCAGTGCCCAACACACCCGCATCCCGCTAGTCATCCGAACGCCAAGCCGTTCCCTTCTCACACTACCTCAACCTTGCCTAACCGCATCCAACCTACTTTCTAACACTCTTCCGCACCCTACACCCCCAACTCTGCTCCTAAGTCAAACCCAACACGCTGCCTAGACAACCCCATTCTCTCTCCCCCCCCCCCCCAACACACACACACACACACACACACACACACACACACACACACACACACACACACACACACACACACACACACACACACACACAGACACACACACACACACACACACACACACACACACACACACACACACACACACAGACACACACACACAAACACACACACACACAGACACACACACACCACACACACACACACTCACACTCACACACACACACACGCACACACGCACGCACGCACGCAAGCCGGCACTGTTGTCCCAAGACGAATATTCCCAGCGTGTCGCCCCCACATCACACCCTCTTGCTTACGACTCGATAGCAGCAATAAAACTTCATAGACCAGAATTCAAGCCAAAGAGCTGTCGCGTCAGCAGCTTTCGTAAGCCGTCAGCACAAACCCTTGTAAAGCATTCCACGAGAGCTGACACTGCGGCTCCACCACGCTGAGAGACGCAACTATCAATCCTCCTGTGGTGTGAAGACAGCAGACATCAGTAATACTAATGTGAGCTGGTTCACTCACCTGCTTCTTGTCCGGGACTCACCGCTACCATCTGTCTCATAACGAACCATCAGCTCCCAGGTCTTCTAATACAAATTATAGATTTATATACGGGTGACAACGAAGTTATCTTGAGGTTATCTTGAGATGATTTCGGGGCTTTTATTTTTAGTGTCCCCGCGGCCCGGTCCTCGACCAGGCCTCCATCCCCAGGAAGCAGCCCGTGACAGCCGACTAACACCCAGGTACCTATTTTACTGCTAGGTAACAGGGGCATAGGGTGAAAGAAACTCTGCCCATTGTTTCTCGCCGGCGCCTGGGATCGAACCCAGGACCACAGGATCACAAGTCCAGCGTGCTGTCCGCTCGGCCGACCGGCTCCCCTTGATAATGTTAATGATATTTTGAGAATATAACAGATATTCGCACGGACTTCAAACTTTGTTATTTACGTCGCTAATTTCACAGACGTCGCAAAGAAAATGACTATATGCCCTGGAACACGGCTTCGTATCCTGGGGCCAGATTCACGAAGAAGTTACGAAAGTACTTACGAACGTGTACATCTTTTCTCAATCTTTGACGGGTTTGGTTACATTTATTAAACAGTTTACAAGCATGAAAACTTACCAATCAACTGTTGTTAATGTTATAAACAGCCTCCTCGTGTTTTTCTTCAATAGAAGACACACAATAAAAAAAAATCAATAAATGTAAATTGCAGATACTTAAAGATATGGACAAATTAGAACTTGAAGCAGGATTCAAGACGCAATGAGATATCATCACAGAAGGAAGATGACATGATATCTAGGAATAATGATAGTGAACGACCAACGTTTAACAATGAATATTCGAGGAAATAACGTATAATCAGCCAGGAAACGACAGGCAGGATGCAAATGAAGAAATCCACAAGGGCCGTGACGAGGATTCGAACCTACGTCCGAGATCATCCCAGACGCTGCCTTAATCGACTGAGCTACGACATGGTCAAAAGAGTTAGTCGTAGCTCAGTCGATTAAGGCAGCGTCTGGGATGATCTCGGACGTAGGCTCGAATCCTCGTCACGGCCCTTGTGGATTTGTTCGTTTGATACATCACGCTATTGTGATTTCTGTGTGCAGGGCAGGATACAAGTCCCTTGTGTAACCAGTCGGTGCTATTGCAGAGTTCCCAATTGGCAAATCACTTGAACTTTCCCGTCTTGAACACTGTTCAGCATTTCTTTCCCATTCTCAACGCAGGGAAGGTATCTGGAACAGCAAGATACAGAGACTGAACACATCACACACACATAGAGTGATGCACAGAAAGTATGCCGCCAGCCCATAACAGTGAAAAAGTACTCTTTGGAAAACGAGACGAGAGAGATATCACCAGTACATGGTAAGTACTTGACAGCCTGGACCAGTACCGGCTGTGTACTGGACCTCTATGACCAGTATAGTACCAATATCCTCATCAAAGATGCTTCATTGGTGCTTCAACCTCTCCTCACACCAAATCGAAAAAATATTACTTAGCCACAACCTCTAAAATGCATTTATGATAGATCTCTGCAGAGCATACCAAACCAGTTGTGTTGTAATAGAAAAAGTGAGTCTGTCGGCTGCTCGAAGTAACAGTCTTGCAAATCAGTTTACCACAAGCTTGATCCCATCCTTGAGGAGTAGATGGACTCTCCAAAGAGACTAGGTAAACAAGTATGCTGTAGTGGAGGTGCTTGAATCTCAGGAACGGATGAAATGACTTTAATGTGACAAAATCTTTATGCTCCTTGAGAGACGTAGATTGCCCGAGTTGTGGTCGCCTGAGAGACGCAGTTTTGCGTCAACTGTGGTCGCCTGAGAGACGCAGTTTTGCGTCAACTGTGGTCGCCTGAGAGACGCAGCT
>NC_091180.1:30365594-30369298 GCF_040958095.1 Procambarus clarkii
ATCAATCAATCAATTTTTGGTCATGTGGTTATCCTGGGGAGCCGGTCGGCCGAGCGGACAGCACACTGGATTTGTGATCCTGTGGTCCTGGGTTCGATCCCAGGCGCCGGCGAGAAAGAATGGGCAGAGTTTCTTTCACCCTATGCCCCTGTTACCTAGCAGTAAAATAGGTATCTGGGTGCTAGTCAGCTGTCACGGGCTACTTCCTGGGGGTGGAGGCCTGGTCGAGGACCGGGCCGCGGGGACACTAAAGCCCCGAAATCAACTCAAGATAACCTCAAGATGAGTCCTCTCATACTAGTTGGTGTATGCAATATACGCACTGTGTATTCACTGTCTCTGAACATCCAGAAGACAGCTTCAAGGGAATGCGTTCGTTAGCACACGAGTCCAACTACAATTGTCTAATTACCTCCAGGATGTTATTTTGGTCAACCTTTGCAAGTCAAAAGACATAATGTAGAGAATGTTTGGTAGAATCGTACCTTGGTTACCCTGAGGTGCTTCCGGGGCTCAGCGTCCCCGCGGCCCGGTCGTCGACCAGGCCTCGTAGAGCAAAGCTTTTGTTTATACTAAATACCATATGTCTACAGGAAAGAATGTCATAGATATTTATTAATACTAGAAAGGGTACGTGAGTTTGCTTGGGTGTGGCCAAGACTATCTTCCCTCTCTATGACCGACTTAATTCCCTCTCCATGACCGTCTTTCCTTCCCTTCACTGCCTTTTCTTCCCTTCATCTTCCCCATTCTTCACCACTGTCCCATCACTGAAACTTATTCATTACACATTGTATTCATCAGTAAATAAACTACATAAGAAAAAACTATCCAATCACCTGGAGGTTCAATCACCTGGAGGTCCAATCACCTGGAGGTCCAATCACCTGGAGGTCCAATCACCTGGAGGTCCAATCACCTGGACCTCCAATGGTCCAGGTCATTGAAATAAAATATATGGTATATCTTATATACTGTATGCATTTATAATATACTCAGAAACACTCGCACGCAATATTGCTCATTTCATATGGAGTTTGAGAACTATTTTGCATGTGTTGACGTGCGGCAGGCAGGCAGGCAGGCAGGCAGGGAGGCAGGCAGGCAGGCAGGCAGGCAGGGAGGCAGGCAGGCAGGCAGGCAGGCAGGCAGGGAGGCAGGCAGGCAGGCAGGCAGGCAGGGTTGCAGGCAGGCAGGCAGGCAGGCAGGGAGGCAGGCAGGCAGGCAGGCAGGCAGGGAGGCAGGCAGGCAGGGAGGCAGGCAGGCAGGCAGGCAGGCAGGGAGGCAGGCAGGCAGGCAGGCAGGCAGGCAGGGAGGCAGGCAGGCAGGGAGGCAGGCAGGCAGGCAGGCAGGCAGGGAGGCAGGCAGGGAGGCAGGCAGGCAGGCAGGGAGGCAGGCAGGCAGGGAGGCAGACAGGGAGGCTGGCAGGCAGGCAGGCAGGGAGGCAGGCAGGCAGGGAGGCAGGCAGGGAGGCAGGCAGGCAGGCAGGCAGGGAGGCAGGCAGGGAGGCAGGCAGGCAGGCAGGCAGGCAGGGAGGCAGGCAGGGAGGCAGGCAGGCAGGCAGGGAGGCAGGCAGGGAGGCAGGCAGACAGGGAGGCTGGCAGGCAGGCAGGCAGGGAGGCAGGCAGGCTGGGAGGCAGGCAGGGAGGCACGCTGGCAGGGAGGCTGGCAGGGAGGCAGGCAGGGAGGCAGGCAGGCAGGCAGGCAGGCAGGGAGGCAGGCAGGGAGGCAGGCAGACAGGCAGGGAGGCAGGCAGGCAGGGAGGCAGGCAGGGAGGCTGGCAGGCAGGCAGGCAGGGAGGCAGGCAGGGAGGCAGGCAGGCAGGCAGGGAGGCAGGCAGGCAGGGAGGCAGGCAGGGAGGCAGGCAGGCAGGCAGGGAGGCAGGCAGGCAGGGAGGCAGGCTGGGAGGCAGGCAGGCAGGCAGGCAGGCAGGCAGGGAGGCAGGCAGGCAGGGAGGCAGGCAGGGAGGCTGGCAGGCAGTCAGGCAGGGAGGCAGGCAGGCTGGGAGGCAGGCAGGCAGGCAGGCTGGCAAGCAGGCAGGCTGGCAGGCAGGCAGGGAGGCAGGCAGGCAGGCAGGCTGGCAGGGTGGCTGGCAGGGAGGCTGGCAGGGAGGCAGGCAGGGAGGCAGGCAGGGAGGCAGGCAGGCAGGCAGGGAGGCAGGCAGGCAGGCAGGGAGGCAGGCAGGCAGGCAGGGAGGCAGGCAGGCAGGGAGGCAGGCAGGGAGGCTGGCAGGGAGGCAGGCAGGGAGGCAGGCAGGCTGGGGGGCAGGCAGGCAGGCAGGCTGGCAGGCAGGCAGGCTGGCAGGCAGGCAGGGAGGCAGGCAGGCAGGCAGGCTGGCAGGGAGGCTGGCAGGGAGGCAGGCAGGGAGGCAGGCAGGCTGGGAGGCAGGCAGGCAGGCAGGCTGGCAGGCAGGCAGGGAGGCAGGCAGGCTGGGAGGCAGGCAGGGAGGCAGGCAGGCTGGGAGGCAGGCTGGGAGGCAGGCAGGGAGGCTTGCAGGGAGGCTGGCAGGGAGGCTGGCAGGGAGGCTGGCAGGGAGGCTGGCAGGGAGGCTGGCAGACAGGCAGGGAGGCAGGCAGGCAGACAGACAGGCAGGCAGGCAGGCAGGCAGGCAGGCAGGCAGGCAGGCAGACAGACAGACAGACAGGCAGGCAGGCAGGCAGGCAGGCAGGCAGGCAGGCAGGCAGGCAGGCAGGGAGGGAGGCAGGCAAGCAGGCAGGCAAGCAGGCAGGCAGGCAGGCAGGCAGGGAAGCAGGCAGGCAGGCAGTCAGACAGACAGACAGGCAGGCAGGCAGACAGGCAGGCAGGCAGGCAGGCAGGCAGGGAGGGAGGCAGGCAGACAGACAGACAGGCAGGCAGGCAGGCAGGCAGGCAGGCAGGCTGGCAGGCAGGCAGGGAGGCAGGCAGGTAGGGAGGCTGGCAGGTAGGGAGGCAGGCAGGCAGGCATGCAGGCAGGCAGGGTGTAAGGCAGGGTGGCAGGGAGGCAGGCAGGTAAGGCGGCAGGCAGGCAGGCAGGCAGGCTGGCAGGCAGGCAGGGAGGGAGGCAGGGAGGCAGGCAGGCAGGCAGGGAGGCAGGCAGGCAGGCAGGGAGGCAGGCAGGCAGGGAGGCAGGCAGGCAGGGAGGCAGGGAGGCAGGCAGGGAGGCAGGCAGGGAGGCAGGCAGGCAGGCATGCAGGGAGGGAGGCAGGCAGGGAGGCAGGCAGGCAGGCAGGCAAGCAGGCAGGCAGGCAGGCAGGCAAGCAGGCAGCAGGCAGGCAGGCAAGCAAGCAGGGAGGCAGGCAGGCAGGCAGGCAAGCAAGCAAGCAGGGAGGCAGGCAGGCAGGCAGGCAGGAAGCAGACAGACAGACTGACAGACAGACAGACTGACAGACAGACAAGACTGGTATTCGTACGCATAACAACACAAACGTGGCCTTATATACGCATATTAAGGATTTACTGCGTATTATTTTATCATTAGACTGACAGTGAAATGCGTTATTTTGCGTACAAATTCGTTATATATAAGAGAAGCTGCCTTCTCCCTCCTTACATATACGCAAAATATTTGAATATGCGTTTATTACAGCAATATTTTTTTTTTAAGTCTCGAACAGGAATGCATTATCTAATATGTATATAACGTTTGCGATACATATGTAGCTAGTACAGCTGATCAACCAGGCTGTGATTCATACGTCCGGCTTCGAGCAGCCGCGGCCAAACAG
>NC_091180.1:30369798-30419798 GCF_040958095.1 Procambarus clarkii
TGTGTGTGTGTGCGTGTGTGTGTGTGTGCGCGCGTGCGTGTGTGTGTGTGTGTGTGTGTGTGTGTGTGTGTGTGTGTGTGTGTGTGTGTGTGTGTGTGTGTGTGTGTGTGTGTGTGTGTGTGTTTGTATGTGTGTGTGTGTGTGTGTGTGTGTGTGTTGAGTGCGGGGGTGTTTGTGTATAGGGGGAGGGGTAGGGGGGTGTCTTGGGGTACTGTAAGGCGTGGGAACGTGAGGGGTGAGGGTGGGTGAGTGAGGGTGAGCGGTCACCAGTGTGTGCGTGCGTGCATGTGTGTGTGTTTACACTGGCTTGTTGTGGTGAGGAGGAGGGGGGGGGTAGGTCTAGTCAGTGGCGGTGTAATGTCACACACAGGTGTGAGAAGCTGGTACCAAGCTGAGGCTCTTGAGCTACTTTTTCGTATTTTAATTACTTATGTTCAAAGCTAATTACTATACTAATTACTAATTATTACTAATTACTATGTGTGTGTGTGTGTGTGTGTGTGTGTGTGTGTGTGTGTGTGTGTGTGTGTGTGTGTGTGTGTGTGTGTGTGTGTGTGTGTGTGTGTTAACCTATATGTACTCACCTTATTTGTGTCTGCAGGATCAAGGACAACATCTTTGATCCCAACTTTCTGCCGACGGCTTTCCATTGCAATGACTCTTGACCTATTTTTCGATCATATTTATTTCTCAGGAAAATAAAAATTTGGATGAAAAGCCTCGAAATAAGGACGCGAAAAGGACAGACGCGAGCATGCGTGTTGGAAGAGGAAGAGTGTTGCAATCTTACTGATGCTAAGTTATTTTAAATATTCTAAAAGATTGGAGCATTTTGAATAGTTCACAGTACAAACATATAATTTTCATTGACAGTAGCAGTTTACAAGTTTAGAGAGTTGGCAACAAACACAGTTTGGTTATTTTTTGTTCGGTGTTTGGGATTTCTTTGTAGGGCATTTGAGATTTATTTGTTGGGGATATATATATATATATATATATATATATATATATATATATATATATATATATATATATATATATATATATATATATATATATATATATATATACATAATATTTGAAGCTACAGAGTTGCAAAAACTATATACGTTTGCAGCTATACATCTGCAAAAGGCACTGACCCAAGTAAATCCGGTAGTTTGCCAATCCGTTATCGCGTCTGCCTGGTTACCGGGAGGGCCTTCAGTTCCGTCATGAGAGAGTGCAGTGTGTGCATTTGGATTGCAAGTCTATATATTTTGGACTGTTATCGTGGGGGAAGAACTCTGCTGGACAGCATTTATGAGTGTCTCCATTTGCTGGATAGCATTAATGAGGGTCTCCATTTGCTGGACAGCGTTACTGAGGGGTCTCCAGCTGCTGGACACCTTTTTCGACCACAAGAGTAGTAGTGTTGACTGCTTCAGGCTGGTCACTGCTTGCCCCAGGGATTCCCAGGGCTCTGCTAAGGTCGTAGGACACTAAGGTCGCTACACACTTCAGGAGATAGTGAAGTATTGTAGTTTATTGTGATTGACATACCCACTGTCCGGTGCACTAACTACTCGGATGCATTTATAGCTCAAGCGTTGCCTATAAAGTTGAACTACTATTCCTCTGTGAACTTCTTTTGGGGATATCAAGCCTTTCTGACCAGGTGGCCTGAAGATACCCCAACAGGACACATTCTTTAATTTAAACGGACTGTGCGACCAAAAACAATATAGATATAGAGCAATCGGCAACTATATGAAGAACAAATTGAGTGGCAAAGCTGTTATAATAATAATAATAATAATTTTTATTATAATAATAATAATAATTTATATAATAATTTTTATTTAGGCAAAGGTACATACATAAAGAGATTTTACAAAGATTATTGGCTTTATAGATAGAGCTAGTACATACAATGCCTAAAGCCACTATTACGCAAAGCGTTTCGGGCAGAAACGCTTTGTTTGAAATGTTGAAATGTTGTTGAAATGTTATATAATACTACAGTTTACCAAAGTAACCGGGATGTTATGAAGCAGAGTACAAGCAGAAATACATTCACAAAGAGGTGTAACCCATTTCCAGGTGTGTATTCACTGAGTTTACGTTACTCCTAGCTTAAGCTCAGGGATACAGTTTACCTGCTGGCTGGTCAGTAAGCCAGTGTCACGGCCTTAATAACCCTGGAGCAGTTAATAGGCCTTAAGCCCAACACCAAACCAAAATCCGAGCAATAACAGTTCAGTGGTTCACAGTGGTACGTTTAATGCTCAAACACTGTGAATTTTTGAAGCGCCTATCCGAGTTTCTGCATTTAGAGATGGAGGTTAATATACATTTATGTTTATGGGGACCAATTATCGTAATGGGGGGTTATTAACCCTGCTGTTAATTAGCTGCTGGGTGGACAGCGCTTCGGATTCGTAGTCCTGGGGTTCCTGGTTCGATTCCCGGTGGAGGCGAAGACAAATGGGCAAAAAGTTTATTTCAAACCTGATGAACCTGTTACCTAGCAGTAAATAGGTACCAGGGAGTTAGACAGCTGCTACGGGCTGCTTCCTGGGGGTGTGTGTAACAGAAAGGAGGCCTGGCAGAAGACCGGGCCGCGGGGACGCTAAGGCCCGAAATCATCTCAAGATAACCTCAAGATAACCTCAAGATAACCTCAAGATAACCTCAAGATAACCTCAAGATAACCGCTTACTGACCAACCAGCAGAGATACCTTAGTAGTGAATATTAAATATCTAAACCAAATTCTCAGTGTTTGTATATCGAGAAGTTGTATATACTTCCCCCTGTATATACTTCCCCCTGTATATACTTTCCCCTGTATATACTTCCCCCTGTATATACTTCCCCCTGTATATACTTCCCCCTGTATATACTCCCCCTGTATATACTTCCCCCTGTATATACTTCCCCCTGTATATACTTCCCCCTGTATATACTTCCCCTGTATATACTTCCCCCTGTATATACTTCCCCCTGTATATACTTCCCCTGTATATACTCCCCCTGTATATACTTCCCCCCTGTATATACTTCCCCCTGTATATACTTTCCCCTGTATATACTTCCCCCTGTATATACTTCCCCTGTATATACTCCCCCTGTATATACTTCCCCTGTATATACTCCCCCTGTATATACTTCCCCCTGTATATACTTCCCCTGTATATACTTCCCCTGTAAATACTCCCCCTGTATATACTTCCCCCTGTATATACTTCCCCTGTATATACTCCCCCTGTATATACTTCCCCCTGTATATACTTTCCCCTGTATATACTTTCCCCTGTATATACTTCCCCTGTATATACTCCCCCTGTATATACTTCCCCCTGTATATACTTTCCCCTGTATATACTTCCCCCTGTATATACTTCCCCCTGTATATACTTCCCCTGTAAATACTCCCCCTGTATATACTTCCCCCTGTATATACTTCCCTCTGTGTATACTTCCCCTGTATATACTTCCCCCTGTATATACTTCCCCTGTATATACTCCCCCTGTATATACTTCCCCCTGTATATACTTCCCCCTGTATATACTTCCCCCTGTATATACTTCCCCTGTAAATACTCCCCCTGTATATACTTCCCCCTGTATATACTTCCCCTGTATATACTTCCCCTGTATATACTTCCCCCTGTATATACTTCCCCTGTATATACTTCCCCTGTATATACTTCCCCCTGTATATACTTCCCCTGTATATACTTCCCCTGTATATACTTCCCCCTGTATATACTTCCCCTGTATATTCCATGCCAATAAAAAAATTATATTTCGCGAATAAATTCCAGATCGTTGCTTCAAATGTACTCTGCTAACCTCTTCAGTCGCTCCAGTTCGCGGAACATGTCCCAACTGGTATCGTTTTCCCTGAAAGAAACACAAAATATACCTATACTTTAAACGCCCACGGAGGTGAACTTACACGGGAATAACAGTGTTAACGGGGCAATAACGCCTGTGGTAAGCTCAGAGCTGGAGAACAGTTTAAGCTGTAGTATAGAGCAGCGGCGGCCCACATTAGACGTATTCTGTCTAGGAGCTGATGATAGACGCCGTGAGGAAGCTTCTCGTTAACCTTGGAGAGGAGAGAAGGGACCTGCTGCATGGGTAACAGCTTCTCCTTGAACCTGCTGCATGGGTAACAGCTTCTCCTTGGACCTGCTGCATGGGTAACAGCGTCTCCCTGGACCTGCTGCATGGGTAACAGCTTCTCCCTGGACCTGCTGCATGGGTAACAGCTTCTCCTTGGACCTGCTGCATGGGTAACAGCTTCTCCTTGGACCTGCTGCATGGGTAACAGCTTCTCCTTGGACCTACTGCATGGGTAACAGCTTCTTCTTGGACCTGCTGCATGGGTAACAGCTTCTCCCTGGACCTGCTGCATGGGTAACAGCGTCTCTTTGGACCTGCTGCATGGGTAACAGCTTCTCCTTGGACTTGCTGCATGGGTAACAGCTTCTCCTTGGACCTGCTGCATGGGTAACAGCTTCTCCCTGGACCTGCTGCATGGGTAACAGCTTCTCCTTGGACCTGCTGCATGGGTAACAGCTTCTCCTTGGATCTGCTGCATGGGTAACAGCTTCTCCCTGGACCTGCTGCATAGGTAACAGCTTCTCCATGGACCTGCTGCATGGGTAACAGCTCCTTGGACCTGCTGCATGGGTAACAGCTTCTCCATGGACCTGCTGCATGGGTAACAGCTTCTCCTTGGACCTGCTGCATGGGTAACAGCTTCTCCTTGGACCTGCTGCATGGGTAACAGCTTCCCCTTGGACCTGCTGCATGGGTAACAGCTTCTCCATGGACCTGCTGCATGGGTAACAGCTTCTCCTTGGACCTGCTGCATGGGTAACAGCTTCTCCTTGGACCTGCTGCATGGGTAACAGCTCCTTGGAAATGCTGCATGGGTAACAGCTTCTCCTTGGACCTGCTGCATGGGTAACAGCTTCTCCTTGGACCTACTGCATGGGTAACAGCTTCTTCTTGGACCTGCTGCATGGGTAACAGCTTCTCCCTGGACCTGCTGCATGGGTAACAGCGTCTCTTTGGACCTGCTGCATGGGTAACAGCTTCTCCTTGGACTTGCTGCATGGGTAACAGCTTCTCCTTGGACCTGCTGCATGGGTAACAGCTTCTCCCTGGACCTGCTGCATGGGTAACAGCTTCTCCTTGGACCTGCTGCATGGGTAACAGCTTCTCCTTGGATCTGCTGCATGGGTAACAGCTTCTCCCTGGACCTGCTGCATAGGTAACAGCTTCTCCATGGACCTGCTGCATGGGTAACAGCTCCTTGGACCTGCTGCATGGGTAACAGCTTCTCCATGGACCTGCTGCATGGGTAACAGCTTCTCCTTGGACCTGCTGCATGGGTAACAGCTTCTCCTTGGACCTGCTGCATGGGTAACAGCTTCCCCTTGGACCTGCTGCATGGGTAACAGCTTCTCCATGGACCTGCTGCATGGGTAACAGCTTCTCCTTGGACCTGCTGCATGGGAAACAGCTTCTCCTTGGACCTGCTGCATGGGTAACAGCTCCTTGGAAATGCTGCATGGGTAACAGCTTCTCCTTGGACCTCCTGTATGGGTAACAGCTTCTCCTTTGACCTGCTGCACGGGTAACAGCTTCTCCTCGGACCTGCTGCATGGGTAACAGCTTCTCCTTGGACCTGCTGCATGGGTAACAGCTTCTCCTTGGACCTGCTGCATGGGTAACAGCTTCTCCTTGGACTTACTGCATGGGTAACAGCTTCTCCTTGGACCTGCTGCATGGGTAACAGCTTCTCCTTGGACCTGCTGCATGGGTAACAGCTTCTCCCTGGACCTGCTGCATGGGTAACAGCTTCTCCATGGACCTACTGCATAGGTAACAGCTTCTCTTTGGACCTGCTGCATGGGTAACAGCTTCTCCTTGGACTTGCTGCATGGGTAAGAGCTTCTCTTTAGACCTGCTGCATTGGTAACAGCTTCTCCTTGGACCTTCTGTATGGGTAACAGCTTCTCCTTAGACCTGCTGCATTGGTAACAGCTTCTCCTTGGACCTGCTGTATGGGTAACAGCTTCTCCCTGGACCTGCTGCATGGGTAACAGCTTCTCCTTAGACCTGCTGCATGGGTAACAGCTTCTCCCTGGACCTGCTGCATGGGTAACAGCTTCTCCTTAGACCTGGTGCATGGGTAACAGCTTCTCCTCCTCCATATCGACCTACCTAAGGTTTACGCCCTGGAGAGGCCACTCCAAACTGGCCAACTAGACAGCCACTCCATAGTCTCCTGAGACTACTGGGTGCCCACTACTACTACTACTACTACTACTACTACTACTACTACTACTACTACTACTACTACTACTACTACTACTACTACTACTACTACTACTACTACTTCTACTTACCATGGTTAGTTAGATGTACTAGTAGTCATGTCACCTCCCTACTTCCTTTAGACCTCTCACTTTATTGAATTGGTTTAGTTCGGAGGGTTTACCGGTTCAGTATCACAGGTTTACCGGTTCAGTATCACAGGTTTACCGGTTCAGTATCACAGGTTTACCGGTTCAGTATCGCAGGTTTACCGGTTCAGTATCACAGGTTTACCAGTTCAGTATAGCAGGTTTACCGGTTCAGTATCGCAGGTTTACCGGTTCAGTATCACAGGTTTACCGGTTCAGTATCACAGGTTTACCGGTTCAGTATCACAGGTTTACCGGTTCAGTATCACAGGTTTACCGGTTCAGTATCGCAGGTTTACCGGTTCAGTATCACAGGTTTACCGGTTCAGTATCGCAGGTTTACCGGTTCAGTATCGCAGGTTTACCGGTTCAGTATCACATGTTTACCGGTTCAGTATCGCAGGTTTACCGGTTCAGTATCGCAGGTTTACCGGTTCAGTATCACAGGTTTACCAGTTCAGTATCACATGTTTACCGGTTCAGTATCGCAGGTTTACCGGTTCAGTATCACAGGTTTACCGGTTCAGTATCACAGGTTTACCGGTTCAGTATCGCAGGTTTACCGGTTCAGTATCACATGTTTACCGGTTCAGTATCGCAGGTTTACCGGTTCAGTATCACATGTTTACCGGTTCAGTATCGCAGGTTTACCAGTTCAGTATCGCAGGTTTACCGGTTCAGGGTTCACTGGTGTAGTGCGCTGTTCTCGGTTAAATACTCCAACAAAGAGGGATCCACGGAGCTGCTCCAGAAACAGCATTCCAATAACCTACTGTAATAAGAGAATGAAGCCAGAATGAAGCCAGAATGAAGCCAGAATGAAGCCAGGCAATACAACGAATTCTATTGTTCAAGGAACACATTGAGAGGACTCTAGTTAGTGGGCTTCGGATGCTCAGGTGGTGCTTCGAATCCCACCAATGAGACGCCTGCTATTCAGAGCGCCGGGTGAGAATAAGCTTATGGTCGGTACAGGATTTTTTTTTTCCCTCGTTTTAATCCGGCGAGTGGAAACACCTTTTACGTTACGTCGTTCGAAGCTCGTAAGGATTTTGGTAATCTCATATTTCCATCTGTTGTAGCCAAAATGAGACACGTAGTGGGTGACTTGGCTATATATATTTAGTACCAAAGTTGGTACAACATTTTTTTAGATTAAAATGACAGGAATTTCCATTCTTTAAAGGTATGTCTCATTTGGAGTGAGGATATAAATAGTTCAGTAATGAGAAATATTCAGAAATGTTTGTTTCATTTTAAAGTAGGTAAGAAGGCAGGTATTTTTATCTCCTTGTTTATAGACAGTGTTAAGGTGTTTAAGGTGTTGAGACACTAAATGAACACAGGTGTTTAAATGCGTTTAGAGTTAGTGTATGAACACACAAATTGAGAGCTCTATCATACTGGGCTCTATCAAATTTACATTTGAAACTGTGTATGGAGTCAGCCTCCACCACATCACTGTCTAATGCATTCTATTTGTTAACTACTCTGAAAATGAAAACAAGTTACTTCTTATGTTTCCTTGGCTCATTTGGGTACTTATTTTGCACCTGTCCTCTTGTGCGAATACCACCAGTGTTAAATAATCTATCTTTATCTACCCTGTCAATTCCTCTGAGTATTTTGTACGCGGTAATCATGTCACCCTTAACACTTCTGTCTTCCAGCGACAAGGGCATGTGTTTGTGTCTAAACAAGAGTTTTAATGACCTAAGGAATCTCAGATGTTTGTCTTAGCTTAAACATAATGTTTTGTGTGTGGAGGGAATTATACAAACTATCCTGATTTGGTAAATAAAATAATTATTTAACTGATTATAGAGATATAACAATAATATTACCCAAAAACCTGTTTGTTTAAAAAAAAAAAATCATCATTACGATCTCTCTCTCTCTCTCTCTCTCTCTCTCTCTCTCTCTCTCTCTCTCTCTCTCTCTCTCTCTCTCTCTCTCTCTCTCTCTCTCTCTCTCTCTCTCTCTCTCTCTCTCTCTCTCTCTCTCTCTCTCTCTCTCTTTCTCTCCTATTCTTTCTCATTATTTCCCTCTCATCCACTCTCTTCCTTTCTCTCATTTTCTCTTTCTTTTGTTCTTTCACTAGTTCTCTCTCTCCTCTCGCTCTCTCTCTCTCTCTCTCGTTCTCTCTCTCTCTCTCTCTCTCTCTCTCTCTCTCTCTCTCTCTCTCTCTCTCTCTCTCTCTCTCTCTCTCTCTCTCTCTCTCTCTCTCTCTCTCTCTCTCTCTCTCTCTCTCTCTCTCTCTCTCTCTCTCTCTCTCTCTCTCTCTCTCTCTCAATATACCTAACTATGAATCCCCCACCAATGTACCTGTATTTACCTTGTTTTCAGGCCTGTTAATTATGCTCCCTTTTCCTCGCCACCTCTTCACTGCCTTCAGTGCCCAATCACTGCCCGAGGATGCCGCTCATCCCCAGCATCAGTGATCTCACTGCGCACGCTCGTATAAGCTCCCATGGCCTCAAACGCACGCCCTCGTAAAAACTTAATTTTCTTCACAAAGTTCATCCACCTCCGCCCTCAAAGTTCCACGGAGCTTCAACTTACCGGGTTAACCCATAGAGTCCATGTCATAGAGCCCATGATAGAGCCCATATCCATGGTGACCCTTATCCATGGTGTATGCTGGAGAGCTTTGAGACGTGTGCTTACCTGTCTTGAGGTTATCTTGAGAAGATTTCGGGGCTTAGCGTCCCCCCACGGCCCGGTCCTCGACCAGGACTTCTTTTTGTTACATATCCCCCAGGAAGCAGCCCGTAGCAGCTGTCTAACTCCCAGGTACCTATTTACTGCTAGTTGAACAGGAGGGCATCAGGGTGAAAGAAACTCTGCTCATTTGTTTCCGCCTCCACCGGGGATCGAACCCGGAACTTCAGGACTACGAATCCCGAGCGCTGTCCACTAAGCGGTCAGGCACTTCCCCTCATCCCTGCAAACGTTGTTACAACTTGCTATATTGGTTGTTACAACTTGTTATGTGTTATGCATGTGTTTCGAACGTTGTAGAAACATTGTAGAAACACTCTCACTGTGGCACTTTTCCCCTGATAGTTCCCCTCATTTTTAATACGTGTGAAAACCTAATCACACACACGTAATATAATTTAAATTCACGTTCCTTGAGATACGAGTTGCAGTGAGCTTGGGTCATCGCACCATAAAGTATGTTGACCAGACCACACACTAGAAGGTGAAGGGACGACGACGTTTCGGTCCGTCCTGGACCATTCTCAAGTCGATTGTCGACTTGATCGACTTGAGAATGGTCCAGGACGGATCGAAACGTCGTCGTCCCTTCACTTTCTAGTGTGTGGTCTGGTCAACATACTTCAGCCACGTTATTGTGACTCCTCGTCTGCATCGTACCATAAACACATTGAGATGAGTTATGTAAAGTTAGACTTGAGAGAGCTACTACTTGAAGAACTTTGCGGCCACTTAGATGGAATAGTCGGCCGCGAAGATTCAAGTTTGACTTTAAGTTTCAATAAGATCAGATCTGGCGGAGTAGTTACTAAGTTTATGTGAGGTCTCTTGGTTGAGATGAGAGGCGGATCTGGGGCCAGATTCACGTAGCAGTTACGCAAGCACTTACGAACGTGTACATCTTTCCTCAATCTTTGACGGCTTTGTTTACATTTATTAAACAGTTTACAAGCATGAAAAGTTGTCAATCAACTGTTGTTATTGTTATAAACAGCCTCCTGGTGCTTTGGAGCTCATTAACTGTTTAATAATTGTAAACAAAGCCGCTAAAGATTGAGGAAAGATGGACAAGTTCGTAAGTGCTTCCGTAACTGCTTCGTGAATCTGGCCCCTGATATGCATTCTTGAGATGAGCCAAAGCCTGGAAGTTGTTCTAGAAAATTTGTCAACCGCTGCGGTCTAGAAAAGAAATCCATAAAAATGGTGTAAAAAAAAAAACAGGAAAATGTTTGGAAAAACCTTTCTTACAGATGAGATCCAGAGACTCCATATAGTGACTCCATTCACATTCACTCCAAACATCTACACCACCTACGGGTTACTCATGCCCGTGCCACCTCTTGCGATGGCTAAACCTTCATCAATCAATCAATCAGGGTAAAGAGCCCAATGACAGTGTAACCGGGGCACTTTTTGTACAGTTACTCTCTACTGTTGTTCTTGCTGTTGTTAAAGATTCGTTACCTGGAACAAAGTTCCAAGTAGCACGGGCTATGGTGAGCCCGTAGGTACTATTTTACTCTCTACTACAGGATATGAGCTTGTGGGAGGTGAGGCTACCTAGGCCTTGTAAGCTATCTACTATTTACTAGTGTCAAACAACAATTTTTAAAGTGTGTGTGTGTGTGCGTGTACTCACCTAGTTGTGTCTGCAGGATCGAGCATTGACTCTTGGATCCAACTCTCTTGTGTGTGTGCGTGTGTGTGTGCTTGTGTGTGTGCGTGTGTGTGTGCGTGTGTGTGTGCGTGTGTGTGTGCGTGTGTGTGTGCGTGTGTGTGCGTGTGTGTGCGTGTGTGTGCGTGCGTGCGTGTGTGCGTGTGTGTGTGCGTGTGTGTGTGTGTGTGTGTGTGTGTGTGTGTGTGTGTGTGTGTGTGTGTGTGTGTGTGTGTGTGTGTGTGTGTAATTACCTAAGTGTAATTACCTAAGTGTAGTTACAGGATGAGAGCTACGCTCGTGGTGTCCCGTCTTCCCAGCACTCCTCTGTGTGTGTGTGTGTGTGTGTGTGTGTGTGTGTGTGTACTCACCTAGTTGTGCTTACGGGGGTTTGAGCTCTGGCCCTTTGGTCCCGAAAGTGTGTGCGCGTGTGCGTGCGCGGAGGGAGAACAAGAGCACCCTGCCTCGTGTTTTAGAAAGACAATTCATTAGTTCTATTCAAGCAATTAACTCGAACGATCTCTGGGAAGGATACAAACGGAAAAGACGATAAAATATGGCTGAATCCAGAGTAAAAATTCTAATTGGGTTTTAGCCTGAGACGTGAGATGGCACTAGAGGCATCATAGAGCTCTCTCTGACGCGAGAAGGCACTGGAGGGAGCACAGAGCCATATGACCCGAGATGGCACTTTATTGTACATAGAGCCATAGGACCCTTAAGGGAGTATAATCATATGATACTCCCTCGGCTTCCCACGAGGGAGTCATAATCATTTAACACAAAATGGCAATGAAGAGTGCCAAGAGTGCCAAGAATCATGTGACGAGAGATGGCACTAGGGACCACAGGATTGGCAGATGCCAGACGAGGCCTCAAGAAACCATAGCAAACTGCACAAGTCAACTTGACATCATTCGAAGATAGCAAAGAACCTTTTCTGGTCCTGAATGGGATCAAACAGTAGAGTATTACCTTGCAGAGTAGAAGATTAAACAGTGGAGTATTACCCTGCAAAGGAGTAGATTAAACAGTGGAGTATTACCTTGCAAAGGAGTAGATTAAACAGTGGAGTATTACCCTGCAAAGGAGTAGATTAAACAGTGGAGTATTACCTTGCAAAGGAGTAGATTAAACAGTAGAGTATTACCCTGCAAAGGAGTAGATTAAACAGTGGAGTATTACCTTGCAAAGGAGTAGATTAAACAGTGGAGTATTACCTTGCAAAGGAGTAGATTAAACAGTGGAGTATTACCCTGCAAAGGAGTAGATTAAACAGTCGAGTATTACCCTGCAAAGGAGTAGATTAAACAGTAAAGTATTACTCCTATCTTGGAGTATTCCACAATTGATGCAAGTTAGTTTAGTTAGAAATCTTTGGGAAGAAAGAAATCGATTTTTTCTTGTACAGAAATAGTTACCCAAAAATATGCTGATAATTGTTAGAGAAGAAAATGAGCATAAACAACTGATATAATGTTATTAAAATTACAATATTGTGGATTCACTATGTGTAGGTAAAACCATCTGACAGTGAGTTAAGTAAAAGCATTATATGTGAGTATATCCTGTAATATACTACTAATATAATGCCTCACACAGTATATATAAAGAACACGGGGAAACAGTTGTTTTAGAATAATGATATATATATATATATTAATGCTTTACTCTTAGCTAACCACGATAGAATTCCTGCAAATTTCAGGATAATGAACTTAGCTTTCTGAACTTGTATTACGTCTGAAGGACTTGTATTACGCGTGTAATATTTAATAGTGGTACCTTTATCACTTTTGTACTTTCTCAAAACTTTTGTATATAAAATAGAGGTAACGTTGTTAGACTAAGAATTGTCAACAATATTAATGCAAGCAATTATGCAAAGTCAAGACTTGCAAGCAATGCAAGCCTTGACTTTGTGGTCAAGGCTTGCATATGTGACGCACCAGATATGACATTTAAATGTCGTCGTTCAATGTCTAACATTTCCCTCTACTGAACGGTGATAAAAAAGGATTTCACTCTTGCCTGTAAGTGCCCTGTCCAGTACAGCTTCCACATAATGTGTGTGGACATAATACTATGTGGAACACATGTTTGTGGAACACATAATATGGAACACATGTTTGTGGAACACATAATATGGAACACATGTTTGTGGAACACATAATATGGAACACATGTTTGTGGAACACATAATATGGAACACATGTTTGTGGAACACATAATATGGAACACATGTTTGTGGAACACATAATATGGAACACATGTTTGTGGAACACATAATATGGAACACATGTTTGTGGAACACACATAATAATGTGTGTTGCCCAATCACCTATACAGTCTGTACTCGGTGTGTGTGAGTTGCTTTATGAATATCTGTCGAATATATTTCACTGGCGGATTTCCAAAACTAAATCTTTCAACATGTATAATTGGAGAACAAAGTTGAAAACTTAGAAACCCAAACGAGCCATAGTGCTGTAAAGAATAACTTCATCAGTGAAAGAGTAGTGAGCAATTATTGGTGAAAGGGAAGGTAGTTAAAGCTAACTACAGTCATAGTTTCTCAAACAACCATTACACGAAGTAAGAAGGTTACGACCTGAATGGTGTGGCATAGAGGATATTGCCTGTTCTGCAAGCACATTTATTGAACACACAGAGACATTAGAAAGAATTGTTTCAGTGTCGGAGTAGTTAAGAAGTGGAATACATTAGGCAAGGATGTGGTGGAGGCTGACTCCATACACGGTTTCAATTGTAGGTATGACAGAGCCCAGTAGACGCAGGAATCTGTACACAAGTTGATTGACAGTTGAGAGGCGGGACCAAAGAGCCAAAGCACAACTTGGTGAGTGAGTACACCCACACACACACACACACACACACACACACACACACTTTACACTGCCTACGTAAGGCCAGTCTTAGAGTATGCCGCCTCATCATGGAGTCCCCATCTGAAGAAGCATATAATGAAACTGGAAAAGGTTCAGAGGTTTGCAACGAGACTCGTCCCAGAGCTACGAGGGATGGGGTATGAAGAGCGCCTGAGGGAACTGTGCCTTACGACACTAGAAAGAAGAAGGGAGAGGGGGGACATGATAGGAACGTATAAGATACTCAGAGGAATTGACAGAGTGGACATAGACGAAATGTTCACACGGAATAGTAACAGAACGAGAGGACATGGATGGAAGCTTGAAACTCAGATGAGTCACAGAGATGTTAGGAAGTTTTCTTTTAGCGTGAGAGTAGTGGGTAGTAGAGAGTAGAAATCTAGCTCTAGGAGAGCTAGATTTTCATCAATTATAATTATGTCATTAGGATATGTATACCTTGTTCATCTCATGACAGCAAAGTCAGTCATTTGGGTTCCTGGTAGTACAGACTCGTTCTTTGGGTTCCTGGTAGTACAGTCTCGTTCTTTGGGTTCCTGGTAGTACAGTCTCGTTCTTTGGGTTCCTGGTAGTACAGTCTCGTTCTTTGGGTTCCTGGTAGTACAGTCTCGTTCTTTGGGTTCCTGGTAGTACAGTCTCGTTCTTTGGGTTCCTGGTAGTACAGTCTCGTTCTTTGGGTTCCTGGTAGTACAGTCTCGTTCTTTGGGTTCCTGGTAGTACAGTCTCGTTCTTTGGGTTCCTGGTAGTACAGTCTCGTTCTTTGGGTTCCTGGTAGTACAGTCTCGTTCTTTGGGTTCCTGGTAGTACAGTCTCGTTCTTTGGGTTCCTGGTAGTACAGTCTCGTTCTTTGGGTTCCTGGTAGTACAGTCTCGTTCTTTGGGTTCCTGGTAGTACAGTCTCGTTCTTTGGGCTCCTGGTAGTACAGTCTCGTTCTTTGGGTTCCTGGTAGTACAGTCTCGTTCTTTGGGTTCCTGGTAGTACAGTCTCGTTCTTTGGGTTCCTGGTAGTACAGTCTCGTTCTTTGGGTTCCTGGTAGTACAGTCTCGTTCTTTGGGTTCCTGGTAGTACAGTCTCGTTCTTTGGGCTCCTGGTAGTACAGTCTCGTTCTTTGGGTTCCTGGTAGTACAGTCTCGTTCTTTGGGTTCCTGGTAGTACAGTCTCGTTCTTTGGGTTCCTGGTAGTACAGTCTCGTTCTTTGGGTTCCTGGTAGTACAGTCTCGTTCTTTGGGTTCCTGGTAGTACAGTCTCGTTCTTTGGGTTCCTGGTAGTACAGTCTCGTTCGTTCTCGACGCACAATCGGGAATTCCGGGTTCGAATCCCGAGCGGGACAGAAATGATTGGGCACATTTTCTTTCACCTAAGGGCCCTGTTCACCTAGTAGTGAGTAGGTGCTCAGGAGTTAGTCAGCTTGTCATGGGGGCTGCATCCTGGGCGGGGTCAGTAATTCGACCTTTGGGGGGGGGACCTCGATATAAGCCGAATATGTATGAATACACTCTGGCTTCCTGTCCCCCAATACAATGAATTATTAAATATTATAATTATGAAATTAAACACCGATGACACAATTATTTAAATAACAGCCTCCTATGAACACCTTAAGTTAGTTCAAGCATGAACCCTCTAGTGAAACATTTACGTCAGTGTGTCTAGACAAGCTGTGGTTTGGCCGAGCACTTGGACTGGACGGTAGAGCGACGGTCTCGCTTCATGCAGGTCGGCGTTCAATCCCCCGACCGTCCACAAGTGGTTGGGCACCATTCCTTCCCCCCGTCCCATCCCAAATCCTTATCCTGACCCCTTCCCAGTGCTGTATAGTCGTAATAGTTTGGTGCTTTCCCTTGAAAATTCCCTTTCCCTCTGGTGTGACACCTTTGAACACCTGTTGTGACGTGTGAAACGATTGGGTATACATATACATATGTATACTCAATAATAGACATTGTCTATTGTTGAGTTTTCATGTTATAAACAAAATTGTTTTGCAATCACATATCCACCAGTCAGAAATTCCGTCACCAGACATCAGATATTCCTGTTGTTGCAGCCTTGCAATTCTGTACAGCCAGTGAGCTGTAGCTCATTCGCCAGCATTATGGAGGAACTAATTCGTGCAGGTCTTGAATACACAGACCAGCAGAGTGAACGGCTCATTCCATCAGTGCAGAGGCGGTACGGTCCAGTATCCGGAGAGAGAGAGAGAGAGAGAGAGAGAGAGAGAGAGAGATAGAGAGAGAGAGAGAGAGAGAGAGAGAGAGAGAGAGAGAGAGAGAGAGGGGAGAGAGAGAGAGAGGGGAGAGAGAGAGAGAGAGAGAGAGAGAGAGAGAGAGAGAGAGAGAGAGAGAGAGAGAGAGAGAGAGAGAGAGAGAGAGAGAGAGAGAGAGAGAGAGAGGGAGAGAGAGAGAGAGGGGAGAGAGAGAGAGAGAGAGGGGAGAGAGAGAGAGAGAGAGAGAGAGAGAGAGAGAGAGAGAGAGAGAGAGAGAGAGAGAGAGAGAGAGAGAGAGAGAGAGAGAGAGAGAGAGAGAGAGAGAGAGGGGAGAGAGAGAGAGAGAGAGAGGGGAGAGAGAGAGAGAGGGAGAGAGAGAGAGAGAGAGAGAGAGAGAGAGAGAGAGAGAGAGAGAGAGAGAGAGAGAGAGAGAGAGAGAGAGAGAGAGAGAGAGAGAGAGAGAGAGAGAGAGAAGCTTGCTCTCATGAGTTATAGATTTCCTATTCGATCATATTATCTCTGATGAGCATTTAAATGGGTTTAACTGACAGTGAAACCCATTGTTATGGGGGTTCATTAATTGACAATTTATTCTATTTTTGTGGCAAACGAAGACGAATTATATTTGTGGCAGAGAAACCCCGAGGTGATGAACAGATCTGGCCTGGTAGTGAGCCTGGTACAGTTCCCCCGAGGTGATGAACAGATCTGGCCTGGTAGTGAGCCTGGTACAGTTCCCCCGAGGTGATGAACAGATCTGGCCTGGTAGTGAGCCTGGTACAGTTCCCCCGAGGTGATGAACAGATCTGGCCTGGTAGTGAGCCTGGTACAGTTCCCCCGAGGTGATGAACAGATCTGGCCTGGTAGTGAGCCTGGTACAGTTCCTCTTGCCTATCCACAGGCACGAGGATGGATAGGAGGAAAATCTAGAACTCGCTTACGAATTTGATCCGGAGTTTAATTCGTCAATGGCCATGAAGAGCCAAGTATTGAACTTTGCAGATAAAGTAGTACATGCAACTTCCAAACTCAAAGATGCATTGCACACCTCGGCAGAAGACAAGGGGGGGGGGTTGCAAACCTCCTTTATGTAAAGCCCAAGTTCGTGTACCGGTCACTTTAATGCCTTATTTCCTCCTTCGCCCCCTTCTTCTCATCACTATGTGATGAGAAGAAGCACCATATCTGAACATGGTGCATAGACCTGAACGAGGAAACTGCTTCATTCAGTCATCTCGCTCAGGTTCGAGGAGAGAGAGAGAGAGAGAGAGAGAGTAAAGTCCGTCCTGCTTCTTTCCGGTAGGACTGGCCCAACCATTTAGGCTGGACGGTAGAGCCACGGTCTCGCTTCCTGCGGATCGGCGTTCAATCCCTCGACCAGAGAAGTGGTTGGGCACCAATCCTTTCCTCCGTCCCATCCCAAATCCTGGCCCCTTCCAAGTGCTGTAAAATCGTAATGGCTTACCGCTTTCGCCAGATAATTACCCTCCGGTAGGACTGGTCACTACATCAGAGCCTTGAACCTTGGCGACATGGTGTCCCTTAACCTTCATGAAGAAGACAGAAGGAACACATTATGAAGAAGGTTCTCATGATTTCCAACTTCGTATTCATCAAGAGGTTGG
This sequence comes from Procambarus clarkii, assembly GCF_040958095.1. Lineage (NCBI taxonomy): Eukaryota > Metazoa > Arthropoda > Malacostraca > Decapoda > Cambaridae > Procambarus > Procambarus clarkii. The sequence goes on from NC_091180.1 coordinate 30,387,380, forward strand.
CAACCATAACTCGGGTCGCTCAATTACCAAGTCTCAATCTGGTCCCTGGTTCGTCAGTGCTTGGGTAACTGCTTCATGAATCTGGCCCCTGGTGATCTGTCACGAAGCGGAACACCTCGCCAGCAAATTAGGACGATTCCCGTAATTCCGAGGAGCCGTTATTGACATTAGTTCCTCTTCCCGCTTCATTAATCAGGCTTTTTGATTTAGGCTTCCCATCCGGCTGCCAACTATTCACGGAGTTAGGCGGCCTTTATTCACAAGTTAATTACGCTAGAGAGGAGAGGCGCCTTGTTGAAGCTCGTTGGTGGAACGTGGTGGTAGTGAGAGCGAAGAAGTGGAAGAGAAATAGGTTGTGGAATAGAAGGAAGAGAAGGAGAAGGTGGAAAATGAGGTGGAAGGGATAATGATGATGGGGAAAATTAATGAAAGAGGGGGGAAGCTGAAACGATGGTGGTGTTAGCGGAAAATAGGACTAAAGAAGGGAGAGATGAGGGAGAAGGAGAGGTGAGGGAGAAGAAGAGGGAAGGGAGAAAAGGAGGTGAGGGAGAAGAAAATGTAAGAGATAGGTGGCTTCAAGAATGACAGGTGACACGCCAGACAGAAACCACACCACACGGACGGGATAGCCTGGAAAAGGTTCGAACAGAAGGGTTCGGAAATCAGAGAAATAAATAACAGTTCACCCGTACAAGACAGGAGAGCGCGCTACAGTTCCCTCAGCCTTCTCCCCTCTGTCTAAGACGGTGATGGCGCCCGTCTCACACCCGTCTGAAGTCAAGGGGAATATTATAATACTGATGAGGTCCTCTTGGGACCTCTCGGACTCTCACGAGAGTTACGCGACCTCCGGAATCGAACTCTCCTCCTTAGATGGCGTGGGTCCCTTTCAATAGGCTTTGCCACTCAATAGGCCTCCATAGACCTTCTGAGGAATAGGTTGCTGTGAAAATAAGAAACATCTGGGGAAGGAACTTTGATTAACATTTAAGCTCATTTGATAATTATTTTTTTCCGGAATTTTTTTGTCTTAAATTCTTGGTTTTTGAAAAAGTTTAAAAAAAAAATTGGATTCAAAATATCTTTCGGGTTTTTAATAGAGCTCACGAAAGGCAAGTGACACAATCCTTCTTACTTACTGATGATGCTTGTTCACTTACGGACTCTGCTAGTCCAAATATGGCCTCTTCTAGTCCAACCACGGACTCTTCTAGTCCAAATATGGCCTCTTCTAGTCCAACCACGGACTCTGCTAGTCCAAATATGGCCTCTTCTAGTCCAACCACGGACTCTGCTAGTCCAAATATGGCCTCTTCTAGTCCAACCACGGACTCTTCTAGTCCAACCACGGACTCTTCTAGTCCAAATATGGCCTCTTCTAGTCCAACCACGGACTCTTCTAGTCCAAATATGGCCTCTTCTAGTCCAACCACGGACTCTGCTAGTCCAAATATGGCCTCTTCTAGTCCAACCACGGACTCTGCTAGTCCAAATATGGCCTCTTCTAGTCCAACCACGGACTCTGCTAGTCCAAATATGGCCTCTTCTAGTCCAACCACGGACTCTGCTAGTCCAAATATGGCCTCTTCTAGTCCAACCACGGACTCTGCTAGTCCAAATATGGCCTCTTCTAGTCCAACCACGGACTCTTCTAGTCCAAATATGGCCTCTTCTAGTCCAACCACGGACTCTGCTAGTCCAAATATGGCCTCTTCTAGTCCAACCACGGACTCTGCTAGTCCAAATATGACCTCTTCTAGTCCAACCACGGACTCTGCTAGTCCAAATATGGCCTCTTCTAGTCCAACCACGGACTCTGCTAGTCCAAATATGGCCTCTTCTAGTCCAACTACGAACTCTGTATAACTGTTGTTTTGTAAATCACTTGTAAATCGTAAATATGGTAAGTTGAGGTTCACAAAAAGCCACCTGCTGGCCAATCTGCACGCTCCACCTGCTGGCCAATCTCCACGCTCCACCTGCTGGCCAATCTCCACGCTCCACCTGCTGGCCAATCTCCACGCTCCACCTACTGGCCAATCTGCACGCTCCACCTACTGGCCAATCTGCACGCTCCACCTGGCTGACCAATCTGCACGCTCCACCTGGCTGGCCAATCTGCACGCTCCACCTACTGGCCAATCTGCACGCTCCACCTGGCTGACCAATCTGCACGCTCCACCTGGCTGGCCAATCTGCACGCTCCACCTGCTGGCCAATCTTCACGCTCCACCTGCTGGCCAATCTCCACGCTCCACCTGCTGGCCAATCTGCACGCTCCACCTGCTGGCCAATCTCTGATCTACACTCTCACATCAAACAGCTCTGCACCTCCACAATCTCTTCCATTTCCTATCCTCTTTCCCTTCCTTTCCCTTCCTTTCCTATTCTCCCTCACTCTTCTCATCTTTCCCTTCCTCCATCCTCCCCTCCCTTTCCTGCAGACAGTCTTCTTCTCTCAGTGAGAGATGATTTAAAGAGGGAGAGAAGTCTCCCGTAGCAGTTTTGGCCGCGAAGGTCTTTGCTCTACCTTGCCAGAGTAGCCTGGCAAGATCCTGGCAAGATCCTGGCAAGATCCTGGCAAGAGCCTGGCAAGATCCTGGCAAGATCCTGGCAAGAGGCTGACAAGATCCTGGCAAGAGGCTCGCAAGAGGCTGCCTCCTCCCCCTTTGATGACTATTGAGGTAGGTCCTGCAAGTGGATGAGAGAGAGTCTATTACCGCCAGTAATGATCAAAGCGACTATGGTGTCTCACATTGTGTATACTATATATATATATATATATATATATATATATATATATATATATATATATATATATATAATGTATATATTTCAGCATTGAAAATTGTTGCCCTAAGTATTGTCACTTAATACTTAGATTTAGGCTTTTATTAATGGTAAGTTTGAGTTAAAGTTAGACTCTAAGGGCTGTTAGCAAGCCACCAAACTACACTACACTAAGCTAACCACCGGGAGGTGATTAACCAATGAGGCGGAAACAAATGGGCAGAGTATTTTTTCACCCTAATGCATCTGTTCGCCTAGCAGTAAATAGGTACCGGGGAGTTAGACAGCTGCTACGGGCTGCTTCCTGGGATGTGTGTGTGTGTGTTAGAGAAATATGTGTAGTAGACATAATCGAGGAAATATAGATAAGTTAGAAAGGCGAGGTCCAAGAGCTAATAATTCAAATAGTAAATGCAAATGTTAAATTATACACACACACACATTCTTTCTCGCTCTCTTTCTATTTCCTTCTCTCCTTCCCTCTCTTTCTCTTTCCTTCTCTCTCTCTCTCTCTCTGTCTTTCGTTCCCTTCCCTTCCCTTCTCTCTTTCCCCCCCCCTCTCTTTCTCTCTCTCTCTCTCTCTCTCTCTCTCTCTCTCTCTCTCTCTCTCTCTCTCTCTCTCTCTCTCTCTCTCTCTCTCTCTCTCTCTCTCTCTCTCTCTCTCTCTCTCTCTCTCTCTCTCTCTCTCTCCTTCCCTCTTCTTCCCTCTCCTTGTTTCTCACCTGCGCGAGTGTTCTCATCTGTGTCTCACTATCCCCTACACTATCCCCTACACTATCCCCTACACTATCCCCTACACTATCCCCTACACTATCCCCGTGGCTAGTTTGAACAAGCAGGCGGCCAGGACAAACACCGGCCTCCTGGCTACCGATTTATGTGGTGTGTTTAATATCAGTTTCCGAGGAAATCCTCCACAGTCACTATGATGCATATGTCAAGGAATTGAAAAGACTTAGACTGCACGACTTGCAATTGAAATGTATGTAGATGCGTTCGTGCATCTTGTCTTTAGCCCAACGCACGTAGAGTGACTCTGGACCCATGCACGTGGTGTGACTGTGGACTCGTGCACGTATTTTGACTATAGACCCATGTACGTGTTGTGGGTTCACTCTTCAATTAATATTGTAAAGCTGAGATGATACTCGACTTCCTCGTTCGAGGTCTTATATAAACAAAACAAGGTAATTCACTTTAATTAAAAAGTTAAGTGTATTTTATTAACAAAAGTGTGTTCTCTGGTTTGTGAGTAGTGATTGGTCGGCTAGTGCGCTTCTGAAGGAGGCTCTGTTGGTGGGTGTTGTGATCAGTTGCAAGTGTTTGTCACAAGGAGCTTCACTCGAGACCTTGTTCAAGTCCTGGAGCATCATTCGAGACCTTGGTTCTCAAGACCTGTAACTGTTAGTCAACTGGTGTACAGGTTCCTGAGCCTATTGGGCTCTATCATCTACATTTGAAACTGTGTATGGAGTCAGCCTCCACCACATCACTGCCTAATGCATTCCATTAGGAGTGTGTGTGTGTGTGTGTGTGTGTGTACTTACCTATTTGTGCTTTTGGGGGTTGAGTTTTGGCCCTTTGGTCCCGCCTCTCAATTGTCAATCAACTGTTGTACAGATTCCTGAGCCTACTGGGCATCATATCTACATTTGGAACTGTGTATGGAGTCAGCTGTGTGCGTGCGTGTGTGTGTGTGTGCGTGTGTGTGTGTGTGTGCGTGTGCGTGTGTGGGTGTACGTGTGTGCGTGTGTGCGTGTGTGCGTGTGTGCGTGTGTGTGTGTGCGTGTGTGTGTGTGTGTGTGTGTGTGTGTGTGTGTGTGTGTGTGTGTGTGTTCTAGTGCCGCTGAGTGCTGGCTGGAGCGGCCTTATTGTTTTGATTGGAAGAGAAATTGGTGGTGCGCAGGTTGATGGGCTAGTGATTGGCTCTGGGAAGACTGGATGCTGCAAGTTTTGGTGATTGTAAAGATACGATTGGGATGATGTGATTCCAGAGAGACCTTGCCTGCAGGAAAAAAATATTTGTTTAATAACTTTACGCTAACCGCAAGAAATTGAGTAGCCAATCTCACCTAAACCATGGGTAATTCAACTCTTCCTGGCACGAATCATTGGTAACTAGAAGCTGCCTCATCTATTTCAAGGCGTTTCGGATTCGTAGTCCTGAGGTTCCGGGTTCGATCCCCGGTGGAGACGGAGACAAATGGGCAAAATGTTTCTTTCACCCTGATGCCCCTGTTACCTAGTAGTAAATAGGTACCTGGGAGTTAGACAGCTGCTACGGGCTGCTTCCTGGGGGTGGAGACCTGGTCGAGGACCGGGCCGCGGGGACGCTAAGCCCCGAAATCATCTCAAGATAACCTCAAGAAGGGATAATATTATTCCATCCCACTATAAGGATCACTTGTTCAATGTTCAGCATGGAGAAGGGAGGGGGAACTATGAGGGGAAAGCGCCAAGTTATGACGGCTATATAACACTTGGATGTTATCGGGATAACGATTTGGGATGGGACGGGGGGAAGAAATGGTGCCCAACCACGTGTGGACAGTCGGGAATTGAACGCCGTCCTGCATGAAGCGAGACCGTCGCTCTACCATCCACCCCAAACCGGCGACAAGAAGACATCTAATCCTCGAACAACTTGTTATCTTGAAACAGTGATAACCGTTTCAAGATATCCGTCTCTTGAAGCAGTGATAACTGGAGCCTTAGTGCCCTAAACGGAGAATAGTTTCAACTCACAGCATCTGACCATCTTGTAAGATAAATTTGTTCTCGTTATCCTTGAAGGATTAATTGTAAAGTTTAGATTCTGGAGATAAAATTAGTTCATCAGAACTTCAGAACCTTCCTTACTTGACCCATGCATCGTCGGAACCTACACAATCACCACCTATATGATTAGAACCTACACAATCACCACCTATATGATTAGAACCTACACAATCACCACCTATATGATTAGAACCCCACATAATCACCACTTATATGATTAGAAACCACATAATCACCACTTATATGATTAGAACCCCACATAATCACCACTTATATGATTAGAAACTACACAATCACCACCTATATGATTAGAACCCCACATAATCACCACTTATATGATTAGAACCCCACATAATCACCACTTATATGATTAGAACCTACATAATCACCACCTATATGATTAGAACCTACACAATCACCGCCTATATGATTAGAAACTACACAATCACCGCCTATATGATTAGAACCTACACAATCACCACCTATATGATTAGAACCTACACAATCACCACCTATATGATTAGAACCTACACAATCACCACCTATATGATTAGAACCTACACAATCACCACCTATATGATTAGAACCTACACAATCACCACCTATATGATTAGAACCTACACAATCACCACCTATATGATTAGAACCCCACATAATCACCACTTATATGATTAGAACCTACACAATCACCACCTATATGATTAGAACCTACACAATCACCACCTATATGATTAGAACCCCACATAATCACCACTTATATGATTAGAACCTACACAATCACCACCTATATGATTAGAACCTACATAATCAGAGCCTAAGTGAACAATCAAACCCAATCAAAGTCTATAGTCTGAATCTGCGTCACTTTACACACACCTGTAGTCTGAATCTGCGTCACTTTACACTCCTGTAGTCTGAATCTGCGTCACTTTACACACCTGTAGTCTGAATCTGCGTCACTTTACACACCTGTAGTCTGAATCTGCGTCACTTTACACACCTGTAGTCTGAATCTGCGTCACTTTACACACCTGTAGTCTGAATCTGCGTCACTTTACACACCTGTAGTCTGAATCTGCGTCACTTTACACGCCTGTAGTCTGAATCTGCGTCACTTTACACACCTGTAGTCTGAATCTGCGTCACTTTACACACCTGTCGTAGGAGCCCACATCGCGCGCACCTGTGGATAGCTAAGGTGAGCGGCACCAATCCCAGTGATGGCGTCTCCCGGACGACCAATAGAGAGCAAGGTAATTCATTAACTTCCAGGTGCCGAAATAACCTGATGGTGAGGAGGGGGGGGGAGGCAATGTATAGTGAGCCAGGAGCCTCACTCGGCCTCATGAACGAGATGAACGCCTCACACCTCACAATCTCCTTAAATCTCCAATCTTATTCCTCATACTCACCTGAGCTCATTCTGCCTGATCTGCCCCCCTCATCTTTTCTCCCTGGCCTCTTCGTCTCTACCTCCTCATATGCCTCACTCCTATCTGTCTGAGCCTCATTAATTAGTCCTCATGCCCTCCATAGCCTGCAGGTGGCTTTACAGCACCTGGAGGAGTAATCCCACCTTATTCCCAACGCCTCTTCATTAACCATCAAGCTCTTTTACCCCTCTCGCGTTCCTGGTATGAGAGGAAACAGCTCTACTCTACAGGGGATAGAGAGCCGTAAGGGTAGTAAGCTTCGTAAGCTCTCTAGTGCTCGATGAGTTGATAGCTCTTGTGTACAAGGGATGGGGGGGTGGTTTTAAGGGTAGTAAGCTGATTAAAGACACCCATCCCTTGTGCACGAGGGATTAAGGATAGTAAGCTGATTAAAGACACCCATCCCTTGTGCACGAGGGATTAAGGATAGTAAGCTGATTAAAGACACCCATCCCTTGTGCACGAGGGATTAAGGATAGTAAGCTGATTAAGCTCTTGTGTAGAATGGATGGATGAATGTGAAGGATGAGAGCAGGATCTCAGATTTGTAAAGGTAGGGATGATTGATATATAGTTACTCTGACCTAGCAGGTGGGTATATTTCTCTATCTCTCTGTCTCTCTCTCTCTCTCTGTCTCTCTCTGTCTCTCTCTGTCTCTCTCTCTCTCTCTCTCTCTCTCTCTCTCTCTCTCTCTCTCTCTCTCTCTCTCTCTCTCTCTCTCTCTCTCTCTCTCTCTCTCTCTCTCTCTCTCTCTCCCCTCTCTCCCTCTCCTCTCTCTCTCTCTCTCTCTCTCTCTCTCTCTCTCTCTCTCTCTCTCTCTCTCTCTCTCTCTCTCTCTCTCTCTCTCTCTCTCTCTCTCTCTCTATCTCTATCTCTATCTCCCTCACACACTGATCATTAACCTACACCCCGACCAGTAGATGAGGTGTAGGCTAGTTAGCACAAACCCTGTCGGTACATCAGGGTGTAGGAACGTGGGGAAATGCATTGTTACATTTCCCCCTGGTGTGTCATCAACGTGTGAGGGCGGGTGGTTGGACCGGTGGGGGGTTGTTAGTGGAGAAGTGATGGAGGAGAGAGAGTGAGAGAGAGAGAAACTTAGTGAGGAGAATGCCGTCTACTTTCGGAAGAGGAGAAGCATTTTGTATTTTGTTAACTGCCTCAGGGTCAGCCTGCTTAACGGCCTTGTTCATGCCTGTGCCACACGAGACAAAACATATAACTTGAAAAGTGAGAAAGAGAATGACTGAACTATCAAAAATAATGGACATAGATTGAACAAAAAAATAAAATATACGAGGATAAATTTTATAGGTTACTGGAAGCCCTTTTAACTACAGCAATAGGTTCATTTTTGTTAAGCTTAGATACAGTAAATGGCTAGAGAGAGAGAGAGAGAGAGAGAGAGAGAGAGAGAGAGAGAGAGAGAGAGAGAGAGAGAGAGAGAGAGAGAGAGAGAGAGAGAGAGAGAGAGAGATAAAGGAATGAGAGATAAGATAGAGAGATAATGGTTTGTGAGAGAGAGGAAATGTAGCTGCCTGTCAACGCCAACTTATCATCTGTTGTATTTGTAGCTTTACATCTTCATACATGCTGTATGAAGGAATATGGCAACCTGTTGTATGAAGGAATATGGCAACCTGTTGTATGAAGGAATATGGCAACCTGTTGTATGAAGGAATATGGCAACCTGTTGCATGGAGGAATATGTCAACCTGTTGCATGAAGGAATATGGCAACCTGTTGTATGAAGGAATATGACAACCTGTTGTATGAAGGAATATGGCAACCTGTTGTATGAAGGAATATGGCAACCTGTTGTATGAAGGAATATGGCAACCTGTTGTATGAAGGAATATGACAACCTGTTGTATGAAGGAATATGACAACCTGTTGTATGAAGCAATATGGCAACATGTTGCATGAAGGAATATGGCAACCTGTTGTATGAAGCAATATGGCAACCTGTTGTATGAAGGAATATGGCAACCTGTTGTATGAAGCAATATGGCAACATGTTGCATGATGGAATATGGCAATATGTTCTGGCGAACCGTGTGAGTGGAGAGGAGGAGGGGGGAGAGGGGATGGATGAGAGGGAATGGAGAGGAGGAGGGGGAGTGGATAGAAGGAGGGGGGGGGGACAGAGGATGGGAAGGGTGGGTAGTGGAGAGAGAGGGAGATGATTGGTGGCCGTGTTCACCCTCTCACGCTAAGAACATTACCAATGTGAATATCTTCATAAGAACTGGATAGAGAACTCCTATTCTCTATCCAGTTCTTATGAAGATATGTATCCTCATATCTCCTCTCCTTTTTGCTCTAATTTCATTTCCTCTGTTCTTTCTTTCTCCCTCTGTGTTTTCTATCTTCCATCTTTGTTCCTTCCTTTCTTCCTGCCCTCATTTTTGCTTTCTTGCTTTCTCTCCTCTACTGGTCTAGTGTTAAACGCCGCCTCCCACCCACTTGTCCTGCCCTCATTAATTAATTAACCCTCATTAATTAATTAGCCCTCATTAATTAATTAGTCCTCATGCCCTGCACAGCCTCCCGCTGCCCCAAAATCACCGAGGGAGTAATCCCACCGTATTCCCACCGCCTCTTCATTAACCATCTTGCTCCTTTACTTCCCTCTCGCTTATGGGTATTAATTTGGTAAGCTCTACTTCACGAGGGCTGGGCGACGGTCTGGCTGTGTAAGCTGTCGTACAGAAGCCACGGAGCTCAGCAGCTTAAGCATGGAAAGCTTTCGTGGCTGATGTATAGACCACAGGAGTATTAAGCTTTTTTTGAGTTCTCATGTAGGAAGGGGGATGGGTCTGGGGTATGGGATAAACATAGGTTAGTCAGGATCGCCACACTTCATAAGCAATTAGCGTGCCAGGGTCGTATTAATACCCCTACACAACGAGTTTAAGCACTGCTCGGCCAGCTACACAACTAAGTATATTGGAATTAAACTTTAAAACCAATTGTTTTTTCTTATAGTAATATGCACCATTATTCGCCGTTTCTCAGAACAAATTGACATATTTTCTGCTATGAATAATTTGCCCGTACTGGCAGAAACTCACGATTTTTTCAAAGCCTCCACACGCAATTTTTTTACGAGAGAAAAAGAGACAGACAGACACTGCGAGGCAGCAAGAGAAGGAGACAGAGATATTGAGAAAGATATACTGAGGCAGAGACAGACAAATAGACAGTAATTGGATGAATGGATAAACAAATGATTAGATGAATAGATAGCTCGATGGATTTGTGGACAGGTGAATGGATAGATGCATTGATTGGATTGATACGTAGATGGATTTATAGATATAGATGGATAGACAGATGAGTAAATGTATGGATAGATATAAATGGATAGAAAGATGAAAAAGATTCTAGTGACCCATGACATATAATAATAATAATAATAATAATAATAATAATAATAATAATAATAATAATAATATTATTATTAACAGAAAACAAAAAATCTAAAATTTCGAATTAGACTCCAAAAATCCTGAGGCCGCATTCAGGCGGTGGCGTCTTATTTGAGTCTAAATTGATGTCTAAATTGAGTCTTAAATAAGATGCGGTTCTTGACCCGCCCGGCCAGAGAACCAGTCCCCGCACAGAACCGCTGTGAGGATAACAGCGGTTTTGGTATTATAAGGAGGAATGACATACGAAATATCTTCACTCTGTGACCCTGCTTCCTATGTCTTCAGAAAGCCTGTGACACTGGAATTCGCTCTCATTCTCTCTCTCTCTCTCTTTCTCGCTCGCTCTGTCACACACACACACACACACACACACACACACACACACACACACACACACACACACACACACACACACACACACACACACACACACACACACACACACACGAGAAAATAATGTTATGAAACTCAGGAAAGAGAGAGAAGACACTATTAAAACTTGGCCCAGACATTCTCTGTCGACAAAATTGCAGAGCATTGTAGAGCATTGTAGAGCATTGTAGAGCATTGTAGAGCATTGCAGAGCATTGTAGAGCATTGTCGGAATTTTTTTGTCTGGTGCCTATTGGTAAGTTGGAAACATTCACTCCGTGATCACATTTTAATATTTAAACATTTTAACATTACTAACATGGCTCTGTGTGATGATTGGGGAGCTGGTAGATTATTGGTTGTGATGATTGGGGAGCTGGTAGATTATTGGTTGTGATGATTGGGAAGCTGGTAGATTATTGGTTGTGGTGATTGGGAAGCTGGTAGATTATTGGTTGTGATGATTGGGAAGCTGGTAGATTATTGGTTGTGATGATTGGGAAGCTGGTAGATTATTGGTTGTGATGATTGGGAAGCTGGTAGATTATTGGTTGTGGTGATTGGGAAGCTGGTAGATTATTGGTTGTGATGATTTGGAAGCTGGTAGATTATTGGTTGTGATGATTGGGGAGCTGGTAGATAATTGTTTGTGATTGGGGAGCTGGTAGATTATGGGTTGTGATGATTGGGGAGCTGGTAGATTATTGGTTGTGATGATTGGGGAACTGGTAGATTATTGGTTGTGATGATTGGGGAGCTGGCAGATTATTGGTTGTGATGATTGGGGAGCTGATAGATTATTGGTTGTGATGATTGGGGAACTGGTAGATTATTGGTTGTGATGATTGGGGAGCTGGTAGATTATTGGTTGTGATGATTGGCGAGCTGGAAGATTGCTGTTAGTAATGATTCGGGTGTTGGTAGATAATTCCTTGTGATGATTCGGGTGTTGGTAGATAATTCCTTGTGATGATTCGGGAACTGGTAGATAATTTCTTGAGAGGATCCAGGAGTTCGTAGATTGTCCTGTGTTACAAGCCCAGACATAATTTTCAAGAAATATTAATTGAAATAAGCTGGGAAAGTAGTGAAAGTTTAATATGTGAGAGCTTCTGGAAAATCTTAAAAAAGAGAGAAACCAAAATGGAGAAATAAAAACAGAAAATGACCTAAAAAAAAAGAGATGGAAAGGGAGAAGAAGAAATGAATAGGAAGTGAAAGAGAGGAATTGGAACAGGAGAAAAGGGGACCAAAAAAAAAACTAACAATAGCAGAGAAACTAAACAAAAAATACAGTTCATTTTTTTTTAACCAATGATTTTTGTATTAAAAAAGGTTTTGAGTTTTACGACAAAGAGTGAAGGGTTCTCCTGTGACAGGCTGCTGGATGGGACCTTGTCTGGTGATACACAGGATGTATTGATCCACACAACTTCTGTGGCTCTTGTTTTGTTTCTCCTGCCCCCCCTCTTCCTTCTCCTGCTTCCCTCTTCCTTCTCCTGCTTCCCTCTTCCTTCTCCTGCTTCCTGCTACATCCTGCCTCTTCCCCCTTGCTTCCTACTGCAGCCTGTTCTATGTCATGCTGCATTCTGCTCTTTTCTGCTACAACCTGGTGTGTGTGTGTGTGTGTGTGTGTGTGTGTGTGTGTGTGTGTGTGTGTGTGTGTGTGTGTGTGTGTGTGTGTGTGTGTGTGTGTGTGTGTGTAGCAAGAGGCATTCTGTGTCTCCCTGTTACATTCTGTTATATGTTATTCTGTTTTTTGCTGGTTCCTGCTACATTCTGCTATATCATGCTGCTTCCTGTTGCTTTCTGTTGCTTTCCGTTGCTTTTTGCTGCTTCCTTGCTGCATTCTGCTATATCATGCTGCTGTCTGCTGCTTCCTGCTAAACACTGCTGTTCGCAACATACTTTTGATTCCTGTTGCCGCCTGATGAGTCTTGTTGCATCCTCGCCTTTCCCAGCACTACTCCCCTTCCTTGCCACACCCTCCCTTCCTGGCTATACCTTCCCGGCTACACTCTCCCTTCCCGGTTACACTCTCCCTTCCCGGCTACACTCTCCCTTTCCGGTTACACTCTCCCTTCCCGGCTACACTCTCCCTTCCCGGCTACACTCTCCCTTCCCGGTTACACTCTCCCTTCCCGGCTACACTCTCCCTTTCCGGTTACACTCTCCCTTCCCGGCTACACTCTCCCTTTCCGGTTACACTCTCTCCATTTCCGACTACTTCACTTCGATTTTATTTAGTCTATCCCTTTTTCTCCCTCTAGAATTGCCGTCTGTTTCCCGTTGTCATTCTCCTCTTCCTTCACCCTCTCCCTTCCTTTTCCTTCTTTCCTCTCTCTTCTGTCCTCTTTTAAATGCTTGCAAGCGAAAGTCAGTATTCATTAAAACTTGCACAGAATCAACTTAGCGTTGTTTGTAATGTCTTTCAAGGCGATCTGTACAGTCTCTGGGCCATCCTGAGTCGTCTTGGGCCGCGTCTGAGAACATGGGGGATCGGCCTGGAACCCCACAGAGAACACGCAAGCTGTGTGAATCGTCTGAAAAAAAAACGATTGGATTGTGTGTACAGTTTGGAGGTGGATTATGCGTCACGTAAATAATTTGAAGATGGATTATGGGTTTGCCTAAACAATTTGGAGGTGGATAATGCCTTGTGTAAACCAATTTGGAGGTGGATAATGCCATGTGTAAACCAATTTGGACGTAAATGTTTGTGCCACGAAAATATGTTTGGAAGTGAATGTTTGTGGCACGAAAATATATTTGGAGGTGAATGTTTGTGGCACGAAAATAAATTTTGAAGTGAATGTTTGTAGGGTCGTGCATTCCATTTTGGGGCGCGTGGATAAGTTAATTTTCATATATCGTCTGAGTGGGTGACCCCGGTATAGTTATTAGAGGAGAGTGTGTGAGTGGTGGGTGGGGGGTGGGGGTGTCGTAAGCTCAAAATGACGTCAACAAACAATGGTTAGAGTCACATAGAGTCATATGCGGTCTTTATGGCGCAGTTCCTGCGTCTTGTGGAGCGATACAGAACCTTAAGAACGGGGCAGCCAGGGTCTTGGGAAGCTTTACCTGAGCTAGGGAAGGGCGGTGGAGACAAAGATACTGAAAGATGAACACAGAAATGGACTTAGCGAGCTCTCTCTGTAATTACCTTTCCTAAGCCAAGTATGGCTATTCAACTTCCGGAAGAGAGATTTCGACAAGGAGCTGGGATATGAGGACAAGGAGCTGGGATATGAGGACAAGGAGCTGGGATATGAGGACAAGGAGCTGGGATATGAGGGATAAGGAGCTGGGATATGAGGACAAGGAGCTGGGATATGAGGGATAAGGAGCTAGGATATGAGGACAAGGAGCTGGGATATGAGGACAAGGAGCTGGGATATGAGGACAAGGAGCTGGGATATGAGGGATAAGGAGCTAGGATATGAGGACAAGGAGCTGGGATATGAGGACAAGGAGCTGGGATATGAGGGATAAGGAGCTAGGATATGAGGACAAGGAGCTGGGATATGAGGACAAGGAGCTGGGATATGAGGGATAAGGAGCTAGGATATGAGGACAAGGAGCTGGGATATGAGGACAAGGAGCTGGGATATGAGGGATAAGGAGCTAGGATATGAGGACAAGGAGCTGGGATATGAGGACAAGGAGCTGGGATCTGAGGACAAGGAGCTGGGATCTGAGGACAAGGAGCTGGGATCTGAGGACAAGGAGCTGGGATATGAGGACAAGGAATTGGGATCTGAGGGCAAGGAGCTGGGATCTGAGGACAAGGAGCTGGGATCTGAGGACAAGGAGCTGGGATCTGAGGACAAGGAGCTGGGATATGAGGACAAGGAGCTGGGATATGAGGACAAGGAGCTGGGATATGAGGACAAGGAGCTGGGATATGAGGACAAGGAGCTGGGATATGAGGACAAGGAGCTGGGATCTGAGGATAAGGAGCTGGGATCTGAGGACAAGGAGCTGGGATCTGAGGACAAGGAACTGGGATATGAGGACAAGGAGCTGGGATCTGCGGACTAGGAGCTGGGATCTGCGGACAAGGAGCTGGGATCTGCGGACAAGGAACTGGGATATGAGGACAAGGAGCTGGGATCTGCGGACAAGGAGCTGGGATCTGCGGACAAGGAGCTGGGATCTGCGAACAAGGAGCTGGGATATGAGGACAATGAGCTGGGATATGAGAACAAGGAGCGGGGATATGAGGACAAGGAGCTGGGATATGAGGACAAGGTGGGATCTGAGGACAAGGAACTGGGATATGAGGACAAGGAGCGGGGGATATGAGGTCAAGGAGCTGGGATATGAGGGCAAGGAGCTGGGATATGAGGGCAAGGAGCTGGGATCTGAGGACAAAGAGCTGGAATTACAGCTAAACTTATGCTGCAGATACAGCATATGCGACAGGTACAGCATATGCGACAGATACAGCATATGCGACAGGTACAGCATATGCGACAGATACAGCATATGCTGCAGATACAGCATATGCTGCAGATACAGCATATGCGACAGGTACAGCATATGCGACAGATACAGCATATGCTGCAGATACAGCATATGCTGCAGATACAGCATATGCTGCAGATACAGCATATGCTGCAGATACAGCATATGCTGCAGATACAGCATATGCTGCAGATACAGCATATGCGACAGGTACAGCATATGCTGCCTCGCTGGCCCTCGCAGCTAGACTCATCATATACACATGAATATGACTTGATTCCTGGTATGTTTTCTCGCTCTGTTCAGACTTTTGGCTCGGTCCAGCCTTTGCTATCTTCTCGGCCTTTTTCTTCTGGCTTCAGCCTTCCTGGCCGCTCCAGCTTACTCACTGCCTTCAGTCTTCTCTTTCACCTCAGCCTTTTTGCTCTGGTTAGACTTTGCTACTTCCATATTTCCTGTTCGCCATGTTGCTTGCATCAGCCTTTCTCCACACGTAAGTCTAACCTTCCGGGCAAGCCAGACTTCACATACGTTGAAATGTGGGAGAAAGATACCTAAAGTCTGAAGGAATACTTAACATACCTCAAGTCTTACCTAAAGACTGCCAAACCTGTACTGTTGTTTTTGGCTGTCATTAATTAGTAATGGGACGTTATTAAATTGCTTGGTGGGGGACTTGACTGAAACATTACTGATTTGTTATCAAATGTTTCTTTTCTGTTTCACTTACACAATGTCCTTTAAGTCTCTTGCGTTGTTGGGTGTATTGTTGAGATGATTCTGCGGTGTTTGGTCTTGTAAATACCCAGACACTCATGCAGACTGTCAAACAGACTGTTGACTGGGATAACTAGATAGTCAAGTGCTAAGGAGTAACTGGAGCGCCCGCCCAGTCAACAGTCTGTTTGACAGTCTGCATGAGTGTCTGGGTATTTACAAGACCAAACACCGCAGAATCATCTCAACAGTAAGTCAACAGAAATGAATTACAAACTACGAGACCAGAGCCCTTACGATAACTATAGAAAACACCGACCTTACCTAACCTACTTAGTATGTTAAGATAAGCATCTTATTGCTTCGTAATTACAATTATTATCTAACCTATAATAGGTATAGGTTAAGTAATAATTGTAATTACGAAGCAATAAGATGCTTATCTTAAGATACTAACAAGGTTAGGTAAGGTCGGTGTTTTCTATGAATCTTTTTAAGGGTATCTATTATGTTAAGTATGTCACCTATGCACATATTTAATAAGTCAATATTGACTTATTAATTTTGCGAGAACGGGTTGGTGTGTTTCAAGACGGTATAAACCATTATTGTCTCCACCAATCATCGTCTTATTGTGCTTCCAGGAATTACTTATTTTTGTCTGTGTGTCCTAATCGTTATATGTTATTCTTGGGTCCTTTTCTTTGACATTTCGTTTATTTTCAGTTCAGTTAAAGGGCCAGCAACTAGCGGTCGTTAGGTCTTAAGGTGATTTCATGAGTCATTGATTTGAATGGTTGAAGATCAGATCTGAATTGTTAAGTCAATCCTCTGATTGATTGATGAAGATTAAGCCACTCAAGAGGTGGCACGGGCGTGAATAGCCCATAAAGGTCAATCCTCTTCCATCGATCTCATATATTGTGTTAGGAAACCCACCAAATTGCATCATTTATTTTGCGTCTCGCATTTTTAACTCCACTATTCCTAAATCCTTCCGTTTATTAGCATGTCTTGCATAAAGATAAATTCTAAGACATGTCATAAATCCTAAAAAATTTTAACCATGTCGTAGCTCAGTCGATTAAGGCAGCGTCTGGGATTCTCTCGGACGTAGGTTCGAACCCTCGTCACAGCCCTTGTGGATTTGTTGATAAATTCTAAGATAAAAATTTTAGCAAGTTAGCCACCAGGAGCCAGATTCACGAAGCAGTTACGCAAGCACTTACGAACCTGTCCATCTTTTCTCAATCTTTGGCGGCTTTGTTTACAATTATGAAACAGTTAATGAGCTCCGAAGCACCAGGAGGCTGTTTATAACAATAACAACAGTTGATTGACAACTTTTCATGCTTGTAAACTGTTTAATAAATGTAACCAAAGCCGTCAATGATTGAGAAAAGATGTACACGTTCGTAAGTGCTTGCGTAACTGCTTCGTGAATCTGGGCCCAGAACTTTACTGAATGACTTGCCATGATTTTTATTATAAACTTCCCGTATTTACTGTTTACTAAATTGATAAAAGTGTTGTTGATTCTAATTTTGTTTGGTACAATTTATATATGGAGTTCTACGAAGGAAAATTATTACGTAGAATTTTATTTGTCTTTGGTTTCTTGTGTTGATAAACTTTGAAAATAAAAATATGGACAGTTTTATTATAATTAAATAATCTGTCCATATCCATTTAGGTTCTCAATTAATTTGAACGAAACAGTTCTTAACCATTTTTAGATGTTTTAACTCATAAATTTGATAATTGTTTCAAGTTTTCTATACATAGAAAACCAACAAATGGTGGGTCTTATGTACACTTTTATTCTTCATCAAAGAGTAAGACAAGCTGTATTTTCTTCAATATTTACCTGGGTTCTAAGGATATGTAGTTCTAACTTTATTGGTGATGAAATTAGTGCCATATATGGTATAGGCTTCAATATAAAACACCTTAAGTCTTTCATTAAAAAAACTAGTCAAATTACTTTTTGCTTTAATTTGAAAAGTAAATAAAGTATTTAAGTTAAAAAATAATACAATATTAAGAATATAAAAATTCTGCCATTTTATGATAACTTTAATGCAATTTCTAAAGTACCAAAACAACTTAATATCAATGTAGCATTTAAGATCTTGAGATAAAAAATCTATTATTCATAATTCTCAAACTTGTTGCAACAGATGTGTGAATAAAATTCTATGTAAAGATTTTAATAAATTCTATGTTGCCCAAGCAGGTTAACATCTTGACCAGAGAATAAAGGAATATATAGAATAGGAACAGATCAAGAATTCCAATGCACTATTTGTTCAATTAACAGATTATAATCATTCAATTGACTGGACTATTTCCATCATGGCACTCCATTATTTCCATCATGGCACTCCCATTATTTCCCTCATGGTACTCCATTATTTCCATCATGGCACTCCCATTATTTCCATCATGGCACTCCATTATTTCCATCATGGCACTCCCATTATTTCCCTCATGGTACTCCATTATTCAACATTATATTGTTTTGTTTCTTAATCCTCTCAGGTATAGGGTTATATACGCCTACGCCCATGTATACACCCATACACTCATGTATACACCCATATACCCATGTATACACCCATACACTCATGTATACACCCATACACTCATGTATACACCCATATACCCATGTATACACCCATACACTCATGTATACACCCATATACCCATGTATACACCCATACACTCATGTATACACCCATATACCCATGTATACACCCATGTATTATGTACCGTACTTCTTGAGAATGTGTTGAATGACGAAAGAGGTTGGATAAATTTCATTGTATTTCCCTTATATAGATTTAATTCCGTTTTAGCGTTGGAAATGTATTCCTGCTGTTGTGTTTCCAGCTGTCGAGGGCAGGACGCTTGTCTTGATTGATCGAGGTCGCCCCAGGCCACCCACAACAGTCACCTAACTCTCGAGGCACCTATTTACTTGCTAGATGAACAGGCGCATGAGGTGTAAGGATTATTATGTCATCTCCATTTCTTTCCTCTAGTGTTTTGGTTCTCCTTTCTTTTAAGATCTCTTCCGTCTATCCTCTTTTGTCCATTCTTCTTCCCTAAACCTTTTTTCTCCTTATGCATTCTACTTCTATCCTTTTCTCATTGCCTCTACTTAATATTTTCACATACCAATCTTTCTTTTTTATTATTATCTCATTGTTTCTTCCTGTCTCTCTCCCGTCTCTCTGTTTTCCTTCTCAACACACACACACACACACATACATACACGCACACACACACACACACACACACACACACACACACACACACACACACACACACACTCCCCCCCCCCCCCCATCACCCCCACACTCCCCCCCCCCCCATCACCCCCACACTCCCCGAGCTCTGCACCTCGCCTGGTTTACGAGAGTCTGACACAAGGGGTGACATAATACATGACCGGGTAAGAGCTATGTGTTCGCGGTCCCTGTGTCCTAGAGTGTGTCCTCTGCTGCCCTTTGCTCCTGGCTGTCGGCTCCATGGGTGGGTCCACCTTGCCACCACCAGCTTGGAGGAGGGCTTGGAGTCCAACCTGTTACCACCAGCTTGAAGAAGAGGTTGGAGTTCAGCTTGAAGTCCAACCTACCACCACCAGCTTGAATCTTAGACTTTGGAGTCCAAGCTGTCACCACGTTCAGCTTTCTAACCTCATAATTATTAGTATTGGTATCATTATTATCTATAAAATTATAATTACTTTACTTTCTTTTATTCTTGTTCATGATATCTCTATTTGGAGTTCTGATTTTGTCATTTATGGGTCATCTTAACTACGCAGTTTATTATACATGATACTCATTTAATTGGAACAGTTAGTGTGTTCCAATTGTGTTCTAATTTAAACTTCTGATTGTCCAGTAATTTAAATCGTGGAAGATATTTAGTGTTTTGCGACTCAGAAAATCAATCTTCCTGATTTACTTGTATGATTAGCGTAACTAATTATGTAAATCCTTTCAGCAAATTAAATTCTCCAGTGTAAATATTTCGTTGGTTTAAATTTTCCAAGTGAGTATTGTTTTGCGAGCAGTATTCTAGGTGGATGAGTAATGAGCAAGGTGAGTACGTCGGTGATTCACTACAGGTTATTTGAGCTTTTGTTATCTCTTTACTCATGCTAGTTCATTAGTTTGTTCATTCTCTGCGGGATAGTTTGAGCGCCTTAACTAATCTTCAGGCATTGTTAAGTTGTTAGATGTTTATTGACTGTTCTGGGTCGTTTGATAGAGTCTAAGTGTGTCACACACACACACACACACACACACACACACACACACACACACACACACACACACACACACACACACACACACACACACACACACACACACACACACTCACTCAGTAATTAACAGATGGAATGCATTAGGCAGTGATGTGGTGGAGGCTGACTCCATACACAGTTTTAAATGTAGATATGATAGAGCCCAGTAGGCTCAGGACCCTGTACACCAGTTGATTGACAGTTGAGAGGCGGGACCAAAAGAGCCAAAGCTCAACCCCCGCAAGCACAATTAGCTGAGTACAACTAGGTAACAACTCTCTCATTCTCTCCCAGTCAATTTTCTTTTGATTTCCCGAGAAGTGACTATGTATGTCCTTGTGTTTCTTTGTTTGTGTTTAGTTTTATTTGATTGTTTTACTCGTCAGTTTTTAGCTATTTTCCGTTTTACTACAATCCAACTTGCAAATTATGTTTTTGTTATGTATTGCCATAAATTGTCTTCATATTGTTTGACTTGATTGTTTACTTGTTTCCACGAGGTGTGTGTGTACTCACCTAGTTGTGCTTGCGGGGTTGAGCTCTGGCTATTTGGTCCCGTCTCTCAACTGTCAGTCAACTGGTGTACAGGTTCCTGAGTCTACTGGGCTCTATCATATCTACATTTAAAACTGTGTATGGAGTCAGCCTCCACCACATCACTGCCTAATGCATTACATTTGTTAATTACTGAGTGTGTGTGTGTATTTACCTAGTTGTATTCACCTAGTTGTGCTTGCGGGGGTTGAGCTTTGCTCTTTCGGCCCGCCTCTCAACTGTTAATCAACTGTTAATAATTTCTAATTTTTTTTCCACACCACACACACACATCCCAGGAAGCAGCTCGTGACAGCTGACTAACTCCCAGGTACCTATTTAGTGCTAGGTAACAGGGGCATAGGGTGAAAGAAACTCTGCCCATTGTGTCTCGCCGGCGCCCGGGATCGAACCCGGGACCACAGGATCACGCGTCCAGCGTGCTGTCCGTTCAGCCACCGGTCCCTGTGTGTGTGTGTGTGTGTGTGTGTGTGTGTGTGTGTGTGTGTGTGTGTGTGTGTGTGTGTGTGTGTGTGTGTGTGTGTTCTGCATTGTGTTGCAAAAGTTAGATTTTCCCTTTTCATTAGGTAATTCTAATTTATTTTCTTCATGTTTCAAGATAAATGTATTTCTTGATGTCACAGTTGCGTTTCAGTCTATGTGAATTGATTTATGATTTTTAGCGGCGCATATCCTTCTATGCTTAAATTGGTATAACATCTCGTTCTTTCAGTTTCCACTTTGTTCTCTCCTCACATGCAGCGGGTTTTTTTCTTGACACTCAATAAAGAAATTAATCTTTTCTGTTAACAAGAAATCATTGAATCGAGTCTTGTGAACCCGGTGTTTATGAGTGGGTCTTGTGTACACCTTTTGAACCTGACCCTTCCTTCCAAACCCCATCCCTTCATCTGCCCATCAATCCACTTTCCCTTACCACCCCCTCCTTAAAATTCCTTTCCCTTTCTACCCATCCCCCCTAACCTGGGAGATAAACATGCCCCACCTTTCCCCCCCTCCCTATCTCTCTCCCACACTCCATTTCGCTGACGAGGATAGACCCCCAAAAGTGCCACACTGCTCCCATCAACAGGGCGGGAGAGCGGAAAATGCTACCATACCTCAAGGGGAAAAGCGCTGAATCTCCCCTTTTGCCAAAATCTATGGTGTGCACACTTTGCAAGAGTCGCTCCTTATAAAATGTGTTTTCAAGGCAACGAACCCTAATTTAGTTTTTTTTTTTTAGAAAATTCTATGCAAAATTCAGAAGTGAATGTGAGTAAGAGAAGATATTTGCAGAATTCAGAGTGCATAAATATGTATTTTGCTTGGAAATGTTCTATGATATAAATATAAAGCGGCGTGGAAGTGGTACATAGAATCTTCATGCACGGTTCTATCGGTGTATAAGTCTATTTTTCTATTTTATTTCTATCTTATTTTTTATTTCTTATTTCTTATAATTCTATCATTCTATCGGATCTACAAGTATCGGTGTATTCAATACACTAATAAATTTCATACAATGTAATTAGCGGTGAAATACTGAATAGCTCACTCTGATAAATATGAAATATAACCTAATACTGGGAAATTATTATCGTCCAGTTAAAACTGGACGATAATACTTAAGTCTGAATCAACTGTTCAGACTTGCCTTGGAGGTTGAAAGGCTTCCAGATAGCGAGTTAAGGAAGGAAACACAGATTTTATTATGATTGCCGATGGTTCGAACCTAAGCAGCCCCCAAAGACTGCAGTCAGTCCTCATCAACAAAGGTCAAATGCTCATTAATCCACCCACAAAATTCCTTATTTGCTATCGAAAACAAGTTTTACAGACGAATGACAACTGATGTTCGAATATTCCTCGAACAGCTCTGATGACCTCTGTTCGAATCGCAACTGTGTAAATGATTCATCCCACGTACTACAAACAAAAATAATAGTCGTCGACAGAAGCTAAACACGTTAGCTAACCTGTGCTGAACTATCCATAGAACTTTAAGCTATAATAATAAGTATATGAGAACGTTTCTTTTAGTGCACAAGACGCTAAAATGAATGAATGCATTTCGCTGCTTTAACGAGCCTAGCCTTATGCCAAGGGAAGGAAACTATCAAGGAAAGCGCCAAGCCATTACGACTATATAGCACATGGATAGGGTCAGGATAAGAATTTGGGATGGGACGGGGTGGAAGAAATGATGCCCAACCACTTGGACGGTCGGGGGATTGAACGCCGACCTGCATGAAGCGAGACCGTCGCTCTACCGTCCAGACCAAGTGTCTGATGCCAAGTTGTAGTCCGATGTGGTGTCAATATTGTGTTCTGTGTTGTGTTCTGTGTTGTGTTCTGTGTTGTGTTCTGTGTTGTGTTCTGTGTTGTGTTCTGTGTTGTGTTCTGTGTTGTGTTCTGTGTATTGTGTTCTGTGTTGTGTTCTGTGTTGTGTTCTGTGTTGTGTTCTGTGTATTGTGTTCTGTGTATTGTGTTCTGTGTATTGTGTTCTGTGTATTGTGTTCTGTGTTGTGTTCTGTGTTGTGTTCTGTGTTGTGTTCTGTGTATTGTGTTCTGTGTATTGTGTTCTGTGTTGTGTTCTGTGTATTGTGTTCTGTGTATTGTGTTCTGTGTATTGTGTTCTGTGTTGTGTTCTGTGTATTGTGTTCTGTGTATTGTGTTCTGTGTATTGTGTTCTGTGTATTGTGTTCTGTGTATTGTGTTCTGTGTTGTGTTCTGTGTATTGTGTTCTGTGTATTGTGTTCTGTGTATTGTGTTCTGTGTATTGTGTTGTGTGTATTGTGTTGTGTGTATTGTGTTGTGTGTATTGTGTTCTGTGTTGTGTTCTGTGTATTGTGTTCTGTGTTGTGTTCTGTGTATTGTGTTCTGTGTATTGTGTTCTGTGTATTGTGTTCTGTGTATTGTGTTCTGTGTATTGTGTTCTGTGTATTGTGTTCTGTGTTGTGTTCTGTGTTGTGTTCTGTGTATTGTGTGGGAAAAACCTGCTGGGATTGATATAAGAGGAGACTACCAGGGACTTGTACTGAACTAAATTAAAAATTACTGTCTGCAAATTAATTCAATTAAAATCTCTAGCTAGGGTTGTAAATCCTAAATCCTCTTTTCCTAATGACAGACTGTGGGCTGTAAGGGACAGGTGGGGTGAATGACTATGTTGATAGAAGTTCCAATCCACCTGTAGACAGGGATCTCACATCAGCTTGTATTTCATACAAGGATAAGATTTGATAAATTCAGTTATCTGACTGAACACTGGCTCTGTTTAAATCAGAGATTTAAACATACATAGTCTAACCTAGTACCATAACTTAACAGCCAATATGTTCTTATACTATAAACAACAAATTAAATTGTAAAAGTATAATAAATGACCTTAAATGTAGTCTAAATACTGTCAAGTACTAGAAATTATATTCAATTAAATGAACTTATATGATAACTTAAAAATTAACTAAGCAAACAATTGATAACTTAATTTATATATTCTAATATATATGCAGACATATTCACTTTATACAGTTAGCTTGACTGAATCTCTTCCAAGACTGTGGACACTTGTGAGGTTTTTACTTATTGAGGCTGAATTCTTTTCTGACAGAATGGACACTCATGAGGTTCAGTGCTTGGATAAGATTCACAGCTACACTACAATTTTAATAAACGTACCGATATGTGAGGCTTAGCCTCGCTTTTTAACCAACAGACAGATTTATAGGATATTAAAGTTACACAAGCATACAATTGGCCAATCATACACCAAATAACCCTCAATATACTTCTCTGCCAGTCGGAGTGCCTGTCTGACAAGTTTGCCAGACTGATTAACTCTCTCTTGTTGAGTTTAGGCACGATATTTTGCTACAGCGTTGCTGTATGATGATCTGGTAGCGTTGCTACGTGATTATCCTGCAGTTGCAGAAGAATGATTCGAGATAAAAGTTTATGAATGAAGGTGGAGGAAACCGTGTCACTGATCTCCACTATACACTCTATTTTATAAATGTTCTAGGATTTTCCTTGTAGATATTGTCCAGGTACTCCCCCAGTTCTAGAGAGTGTTCACTGGCGATAAAAATGTTAAATAAGGTGTCCTTGAGCTGGTAATGTTCGCTAAGGATCAGTCACTTGTTCACTCATTTGTAAACAAACGCGGAGTGCCTCGAGGCATCGTCGTGGGCGCTTCTCGCCCCCCGAGAGCCTTCCCCCTCTCCCTTGAGAGGTAGCTTGCAATGAATATTGATTGATTATTTTTACAGTCTAGACTTATGATTAAGATAAGATGTGATTATAATATAATTAGATATAAGATTTAAAGATTATAAGTAGTATTTGAAAGTACCACTGATTCTTATTAAGGATTCGATTTTTAATCCTACCGGATGTTGAATCAATGTTCCAATAGTTTTTTAATTAAGAAGTCCTTCTAGAAGCTTCTGGATCCTTGAGAAATCATGTACAAAGTCACGTAGGCATCAAAAGGGCCCCTGTTGCGTACGTGTTCATGGTGCCATTGTCATCCAGGATCAAGCTATATAATGAATCTTTCATGATTCTAATATGATTTTGATACGATTTAGATATGATTTTGATATGATTTAGATATGATATAGAAATTATACATTTCTTAGATGATTATTAGATATGGTGGGTAAAAATTTCCCACATCTTCCAGAGGGAGAGAACTGGCACAGAGTCCAATACTTAGGACAATAGTAACCATATGTATTTATTTACTCTCCATTGGATTGATAATACAAGTGCAAATTTTGCTTGCACTTTTGTGCTGCTGTCCGTTGTGGACGATTGTGTCTGTTAGGAGTCTGTGGGTCTTGTGGAGTTAGAGTGTCTTGAGGTCTCTCAGGATCTAACTGCATCTGGCTCACTGATTCCATGTGGATGAGTTTGTCCAATGTCTTCAGGGAAGTTGTTCCTTTGGACAGGATTTTGACTATTCTCAAAATCCCCTGACTATCTGGATGGACTGAGACAACTTTACCTAATGGCCAGTCAGCCCTAGGGCCATCACTGTCTACCAAGACAATATCGCCAGGTTGGAGATTAGCTATATTATGGGGGACATTGGCCCCATAGTGATGTTCTCGTAGAGATGTAAGATATTCTTTTGTCCAAACATCATTCCATTTTTGGATTATGCTGGACAGATGTTTATACCCCTGAACCAACTCGCTCTGACCCACATATGAGGGATCTCTGATCTCATCATCCACTAGAGATGGTACTGGAGTCAGAAGTCTTCCATACATTAGGTGGGCAGGACTTAATGGCTCATGTTGAGTAGGATCCTCAGACAAGTAAGTCAACGGCCGGTTATTCACCCTTGATTCTATTTCCGTGATTACTGTCTGGAGTTCTTGAAGATTGATTTTCTGACGGTGTAGAGATTTTCTCAAGGATCTTTTTACAGTTCCTATTAACCGTTCATAAAATCCTCCGTGCCATGGGGCTCTCGGAGGGATAAATTTCCATCTGCAATGACGCTGTTCCAGTGTGGAAGTAACTGCAGGATGGGAACAGATTTCCCGTAGACATGCTTCTCCAGCTACCAAGTTTGCTCCATTATCTGAAATCATCAGCTTAGGGCATGATCGGCGTGCTGCGAATCTGCGGAAAGCTTGAATAAATGATTGAGCAGTCATATCGGGTGTTACCTCTAGATGTACTGCCCTAGTGGTAGCACAGGTGAACAGACAGATGTATGCCTTGATAGGTTGCTTATCTGCAGTCCCTGTTAGATATATTGCTCCTGTATAATCTACTCCTGTCGTTTCGAAAGGTTGTAGATGGACCACTCGTTCCTTTGGCAGGGGTGGTGGCCCTGGATAAGAGCAAGTTCTTGCATCGTACCTTCGGCATATCATGCAATTCTTCAAGATTGATTTGACTGACTGTCTTCCCTGAGGAATCCAGTACTGCTGTCTGATTTGTGTGAGTGTGTCTAACACTCCTCCATGTTTGATGATTTGTTGATGTGTATGCAACACAATCAACCTTGTGATCCAATGATTTTTTAGTAAAAGCCATGGATGCACGGTATCTAGATTGATATCTGCGTGTTTAAGTCTCCCTCCACAACGCAGAATGTTGTGATTTTCTTGGTCTATCCACAGACCGAGATTGTGTTTTAACTTATGTGGAAGATTTTCATAGTTATTCCCATAAGTTTCTCTCTGGGCTTGTCTTACCCAATAGATAAGTGCATCAGGAAAAGTGAATTTTATACCTCTTTTCCTGAGATAATGAAACACGTTCTGTGTTACATTGATTAATTTGATGAGCGAGGAGTAACGAGTACAATCCAAGACTGATATTTGAGATTGCTGCCTGGTGGTAGTTATGGTTTGTGTCGTAATGACGTGTGGCTTTTGTTCAGGCCAACTACCATTCACTAACCATCGAGGCCCATGAAACCAAATATCTGCCTTTGCAAACTGTTTAAATGTCATACCTCTTGATAAGAGATCAGCTGGATTATCCTTTGTTGGTACATGCAACAATTGAAAGCCTGCGGAAATTTCTTTAATTTCCGAGACGCGATTTTTTACATATGGAGTTGGACAGTTGTCGTTTCGTACCCATTGTAAGACAGCTTCATTGTCAGACCATATAATGACATCTTTGATGTTCATGGTAGACAAGACTTGTTTGATATGCACTGCTAAGCGTGTTCCAGTTAGCAGTGCTGTTAGTTCCATCTGAGGCAAAGTCCTCTTTTTTAATGGAGCGACTCTGGCCTTAGAGGTGATAAGATATGATTGATTAGAAGTCACTAAGTAAGCACAAGCTCCAAAAGCTTTGGCTGACGAGTCTGCGAATACATGTAGTGATACTTCCTCATTTTCCTCGACTATGTGTCTCGGAAAGATTATCTTTTCAACTAAAGTTTGTTCTTGAGCCACTTCCATCCAAGCCTTTTGTAACTGGATTGGTAGTGGATTATCCCAACCAACCTTAGCTTTCCATGCTTCTTGCACTAATAAACGCCACTTGATAGTCAAAGGATTTAGTAGACCTAGTGGGTCGAATACTTTGCTAACTTGTGAAAGCAAATCCCTTTTTGTAGTGATGTTGTAATTTACTGGCACAGATTTGATCGATATTGTGTCCGAGATTAAATCCCAATCCATACCTAACACCTTTTGTGATTCTGGTACGTGATATTCAGGGTAATCTCTTGCTATTTGATTATTCAATGTTGCATTATTAGAGGCCCAAGATTGTAGTGGCATGTTGGCACCTTGTAGCTCCTTGTTAGCCTCTTGATATAATTGTAACAGTTCAGTAGTACTGTTAACTGTCCCTTGAAAATTATCTACATATAGATTTTGACTGATTTCAGTCTTACAGGGACTTGATGATTTCTTCAGATGAGTATCTAGAGTTGCTTGCAATAGAAATGTACTGCTTGTCGCGCCGAAAAGAACTGAAGAGAATCTGAAAGTCACTACAGGACTATTGACATCTTCTGGGTTCTCTACCCATAGAAACTTAGTGAAGTCTCTATCTTCTTCTTGTAAGCCAACTCTTAGAAAGGCCTTACTTATATCTGCTGAATACGCATATTTGTTAAGTCTAAACTTCAACAGTATGTCATACAATTTCTGAGTTAGACTTGGACCTGTTTGCAAACAATCATTTAGACTGGTTCCTTGGGGTCCAGATTTAGAGCTACAATTAAAAACTATCCGTAAAGGAGTCGTTTTTGATTCTCTCATTACAGCCATGTGAGGTAAAAAATGGCCTGTTTGCTTATTGTCATGTTTCACGACTTCGATGAATTTATTCTTTAATTGTTGAGCAATAATCTCATGATAGAGTTTTAAATGCTCAGGCCTTTTTCTTAGCTTTGCTAGTTGCGATTTAAATTGACTATAAGCCATGTGATAATTGGTAGGTAAGGTTTTATGGTTGATTTTCCATGGTAGCCTTACCCAGTACTGTCCATCATAGTACTGTACTGTTTCTAAGTACTGATTGTATGCACAGACATCATCAGGACTTGGTTGTTCAGGAATTATTCCTATGGCATCAAGTTCCCACAATTGAGGTACAGATTCTAATCCATCATCAATCATGTGGGGGATTTTAAGTGGTGACTGTTCTTTGCCTAGTCATGCCACTATTACAGTTTCTGTATGATGTGATTTTTCAGGAGTTGAAGGTTCAAGATCTAGTATAGGTCCTGTCATCAATATGCCTCCTGCTGATTTGAGTATATTCATACCCATAGATTCTTCTGATCCCAGGATGAATCGATGATAGTAGTCAGCTCCAATCAGGATTCCGATATCTCCTATGTAGTCAGAATCAAGCAGAGGATCTGCTAATTGTATTCCTTTTTCTTTTAGGAATTTAATTGTGGCTGTCAGACCAGTCACTTCCATTTCAGTAGGAATTTTATCAACTACTATGGCTTCTACTGTCCTTTGGGATGTACCTAGACAGACATTCAGTTTTACTACTGGAAAGGTTCTACGACCAGAATTAGTAAAAAACCCTGATATAGATGTAGATACTTGCTTTGAAGATTTAAGTTGTAAATCTTCTGCCATCTTTTTACTGATAAAGGTTTTCTGTGACCCTTGATCAAAAAAGCCTCTAGTTGCAATACAAATTCCTTGATTGCATAGTTCTAGCTGTGCAGTAGGCAATATGGCTGCTGTAACAATTTCTGTATCCAAGTCGTTGACATTGCTCATTACTGTACAGAATCGTACGGCTGTTGTGGTATTATCGTCTTTGGGCTTTGCCTGAGATGCAGGTTGATTATTGGAAGTCTGTGATCTGGATTGAGTGTTAATATCACCACAGAGTGCTGTGTGATGTACACTTTTATGACAATATTGGCAGTTCTGCAATTGAGTGATACACTCACTTGTATCGTGCTTCCGTAGACAACGGATGCACCTGTTCAGAGATTTCAGTCGATCGATTCGACTGGCACGGCCTACATAAACTGTGCATTGATAAATGGTATGTGCTTCTTGACAGAATAAACATTTTGGGGCACTTGTAGCTCCTTTTGTCTTATCTGTCTTAGGAGCTTGGTTTCCTACAGTTCTGTTAACTGTGGGGGATATAGCATAAGAGCCAACATTATTCTGTTTCCACTTTGCAGAAGAGGAGTTTTGTTGCCTTGATTTTTGACTGCCATTCTGGACATTTTTGCTTTTGTCCGTGGATTCACCTTTGGGGATTTTTTCTTGAGATCTAAGTTTTCCTCGGCTTCGTAATCTTTGTACGTAAGCTCGAAGTCCATCAATGATTTGGCTTTGTGATAAGATGTTGGTGTTATAATGAGTGCATAGGCTGTCTATGACCTCATTTGGAAGTTTCCTTTGAATGATTAACTTTATAAGCCACTCTGCATCACCTACAGGTACTTTTGTACTGAGGGCTTTGATGATTGATTCTATAGACAATCGAAATGATTGTAGTGACTCATAACTTTTATTTGGAGAGGGTAAATCCAATAATTTGTATGAGAGACGTGCAATTGCAGTCTCCTTATCACTGTAGTTATCTTGTAACAACTGTAAGGCATGGTCGTAATCATCATCTGTTAATGACAAATTAGCAATGACCTGCCTTGCCTCTCCCCGTAACTGGCCTTGCAAATATTGAAACTTTGTCGCCTTTTTGAGAGAGGGCTTGGAGTTTATTATAGAATCAAAGTGTCTCCAGAAGGTATCCCAATCGTCTTCATCCTTGCCCTCAAAATATGGTAATTGTACCTTTGGGAGCTCTGCGGCTATATGTGTGATAGTTGCATTGCTCTGTTGAGTGGATGAGCTCACATTGGATTGGGTTCCTGCTTGAGATATTTGTTTGATTAAAGGATCAAGTTGATCTTGGATTTTATCTTCATACATTGTCATTTCAACGACAATTTCCTGAAGTTCCTTTCGGGTTAAATCTGCATTAGCCATTTCTGTTAGATAAATCTCTGCATGGCGTTTGATTTGTTCATACTTATCCACAGCTGCTTTTACTCTGGTATTCAGAATTATTAAATCAGGAGATGGTTGTCTAGCCAACTTTTGACATTTGTCAATCAGTTGAGTTAGGTGATTTTGCAGACCATTAAGTGTCCTCCTATTTCCTGTTTCAGCTGCTGGTGGAACACTGTCAGCCATTTTGACCTTTTCCGAGTTTCGGAGATTCCGAGATTTTTCTCTTTTTTCTGATAAATATGTATGATGTTAATGTATTTTGATAAATGAGCTTTCCTGTCTACTTAGGTAATGATTCCAAAGATCGTCCTTCATTTCCTCCCTGGAATCTGGTTGTAGCAGGTGTTCAATTATCAAAAGTACTGTAATAATTTGATTTGTGACCCGAATGCACGAATGCACCAAGTTGGTAAATCTTGTAATAATTTTTTAAAAATAGTAAATGGCACTATTTTTGCAAAGTTATTACAAAATCTGTTACCATAATAATTGTTTGATAAAATACAGTAGAATGTCTACTGGTTTTACCTTGAATAGGGTATGATATAGTTGATTATAGTTAAGATTGTAATGAATGCTCTTACAGTGATGATAACACTTTTTTAAAGAATATTATGTAATGAGCAGCTCTGAAAATCAGTAGATTAGAGATAATGCTAGATAATACACTTAAATATATATGTAATGTTACCACAATGAGGTAGATAATTGATATTTATGATTAAGATGCAGTTGTGTCTGTGACACTGATATAATTAAGTACTGTGGTTTCTTAACACAAAACAATATCAGATTGTTATGAATGCTTACTAGTTAATGGATATGGTGGCTTAAGCCACTGCAAACTATTTGTTTACTTAGATATATAGCTATGATAAATATTGGCTGATAGCTAGGCTAGGCTAGAATATGTAAAAATTATTCCAATGCAAAATCAAGAAGTTTCTTATGTATTTGGCACTGAAATATTCGGTAAACGAATGATCATAAATATCTAGGTATAAAGGACCATTATTATCTAGGTTCGAAGGACCATTAAATGTGGGAAAAACCTGCTGGGATTGATATAAGAGGAGACTACCAGGGACTTGTACTGAACTAAATTAAAAATTACTGTCTGCAAATTAATTCAATTAAAATCTCTAGCTAGGGTTGTAAATCCTAAATCCTCTTTTCCTAATGACAGACTGTGGGCTGTAAGGGACAGGTGGGGTGAATGACTATGTTGATAGAAGTTCCAATCCACCTGTAGACAGGGATCTCACATCAGCTTGTATTTCATACAAGGATAAGATTTGATAAATTCAGTTATCTGACTGAACACTGGCTCTGTTTAAATCAGAGATTTAAACATACATAGTCTAACCTAGTACCATAACTTAACAGCCAATATGTTCTTATACTATAAACAACAAATTAAATTGTAAAAGTATAATAAATGACCTTAAATGTAGTCTAAATACTGTCAAGTACTAGAAATTATATTCAATTAAATGAACTTATATGATAACTTAAAAATTAACTAAGCAAACAATTGATAACTTAATTTATATATTCTAATATATATGCAGACATATTCACTTTAT
>NC_091180.1:30427298-30449798 GCF_040958095.1 Procambarus clarkii
TCGAAGTCGTGAGTTATATATAATTTTGGTGCGTATTAGAATGACATGAATGATATCTCTAAGTGAACAAATCCACAAGGGCCGTGACGAGGGTTCGAACCTACGTCTGAAAGGATCCCAGACGATGCTTTAATTGACTGAGCTACGACATGGTAAAAGAATTGCAACCGGAAGTTCTACTGACCTTACTTCCGGTTGCAATTCTTTTACCATGTCGTAGCTCAGTCGATTAAAGCAGCGTCTGGGATCCTCTTGGACGTAGGTTCGAACCCTCGTCACGGTCCTTGGGGATTTTCTCATTTGATTCATCACGCTATTGTGATTTCTGTGTGTGTGACGTCTCTAAGTGTCTCTAAGCCATGTCTTCGGGGGAAAGCGACAAGCCATTACGACTATATAACACTGGGAAGGGGTCAGGATAATTATTTAAGATGGGGACAGGGGGAAGGAATGGTGCCCAACCACTTGGACGGTCTGGGATTGAACGCCGACCTACTTGAAGCGAGACCGTTGCTCTACCATCCACCCCAAGTTGTTGTTGTTGTTTTAAGATTCACTACCTGGAATACAAAGTTCCAAGTAGCACGGGCTATGGTGAGCCCGCTGTCACCCCAAGTGGTTGGACAAGTAGGATACGGAACTTGTAGAATTAAAGTGAAGGTTTGGAAGAGGTAAGCAAGTGATGCTCAAGTTGACGTAGAGATGGTGACAGACTTGAGGTGAGTGTGAGATGGAATGTATTAGCTGCTCCACTTTTATATGAAGAAAGTTCCTGTTTGTTCTGAAAAAGTTAGAAAATTAACGGTGAAAGTAGTTACAATGAAATGTGCGTGCGTGTACTCACCTAGTTGTGCTTGCGGGGGCTGAGCTCTGGCTCTCTGTGCCACCTCTCAACTGTCAATCAGTCAATTGGTTCCCCCCCCTCCCACACACACACACACACACACACACACACACACACACACACACACAGGAAGCAGCCCGTAGCAACTGTCTAACTCCCAGGTACCTATTTTATTGCTAGATGAACAGGTATATCAGGGTGAGAAAAAAACTGCCCATTTGATTCCGCCTTCGCCGGGGACTGATCCCCGGACCCTAGGACTACGAATCCCGAGCGTTGTCCACTCAGCCACCAGGCTCAATGTGTGTGTGTGTGTGTGTGTGTGTGTGTGTGTGTGTGTGTGTGTGTGTGTGTGTGTGTGTGTGTGTGTGTGTGTGTGTGTGTGTGTGTGTGTGTGTGTGTGTGGTTATCTTGTGTACTCTGGGTGGAGGTCCTTGTGTATGGAAGTAGCAAGGATGATTTACGTCCCTTAGTCCGTTCCCGTATCCAAGCTTTCTTATCTGTGGTGGCAGCCTTCTGGGAGTCCCCCCCTCTGGACTCTCGTTTTCTTTGTCGTGCTTGGCTGGGTGGGTATTCGTTTTATGTTGGGTGTTTGTGTGTTTGTGCTTGCAGGGGTTGAGCTCTGGCTCTTTGGTCCCGCCTCTCGACTGTCCATCAACTGGTGTACAGGTTCCTGACCCTACTGGGCTCTATCATATCTACATTTGAAACTGTGTATGGAGTCAGCCTCCACCACATCACTGCCTAATGCATTCCATCCGTTAACTACTCTGACACTGAACAAGTTCTTTCTAACGTCTCTGTGGCTTATTTGGGTACTCAGTCTCCACCTGTGTCCCCTTGTTCGTGTTCCCTCCGTGTTAAACAGTTAAAGTTCAGCATTTTCTACCCCTGGCAATGTGTGTGTGTGTGTGTGTGTGTGTGTGTGTGTGTGTGTGTGTGTGTGTGTGTGTGTGTGTGTGTGTGTGTGTGTGTGTGTGTGTGTGTGTGTGTGTGTGTGTGTGCGCGCGTGTGCGTGCGTGCGTGCGCGCGTGCGTGCTAGGTGATCCATGAATTACGCGGAGAGAACGAGAGAGAGAGAGAGAGAGAGAGAGAGAGAGAAGAGGTATTTGATCTCAAAATTATGTCCACTTCTAAGTCTCTCTCACTTTCAGAAGTTGGAAGTTGCCTTCCCTTCATCTTGAACTCTATTTGAGGTCTTCTTGCTCCATCTCCTATTCTCATAACCTTGCATTTGTCCGGGTTAAAGTCTAGTAGCCATTTATCAAACATTCTCTGGAGATTGTCTAGGTCATCTTGCAATATATTGCAGTTCTCGTCAGTTCTGATTCGCTTCATTAACTTAGCCTCGTCAGCAAACATGGATATGATTGAGCTTGCTGCCTCTGATAGATTCTTTATATATAATAGAAACAGGATGGGCCCCAGTACCGACCCTTGTGGCACTCCACCCGTTAACTCTCTCCATTCAGATAGACTATTACTGTGACTCTTTGCATTCTTCCTAAAAGGTACTAATTTGCCCCCTGTTTTATTTACCACTGTTCACAAGGCTCTTTCCTAGTTTTCATGGAAGTCGCTTGTGGGAAACAGTGTTATAGGATTTCTGGCAGTCCTGGAAAATGCAGTCTGCCTAGACTTTCTGTTTGAGTGTTGTCATCTTGTCGTAGAACACCTGACTAAGTTGGCCAAGTAAGATCTTCCTTTGCTGAATCCATATTGATGGTTGGAGATAAAATTGACGTGTTCTAAATAATCAAAGTGCCTTTTTTATTAGTTTAACATCTTACTGTAAATATTGTTGTGTGTGAGTGCGCGTTCTTGCGTGTGTGTGGTGACGTGAGGTGTGTGAGTGCGCGTTCTTGCGTGTGTGTGGTGACGTGAGGTGTGTGAGTGCGCGTTCTTGCGTGTGTGTGGTGACGTGAGGTGTGTGAGTTTATTGTGCTGAACAATCAACAATACCCTCAGAGGCAGATATATGAACATCAACAATAGCTTCGGAGACATATATATATATATATATATATATATATATATATATATATATATATATATATATATATATATATATATATATAGAACACACCTGAACCCCCCCCCCCCTCATACACACACACACGATTAAAAACTTTATGCATCGGATTTATCGATAACTGCCGAACCACCCACTTCATCCTCCCCTCCTCTTGCTGTAGAACTATTCACACACAGCAGGAGCCAAAAAATATTCGCTGAGAAAACTTAAGGAATATTAACATCAATAATTATTGGATGTTACATTTTATTTAAAAAAAAAAATAAAAGTACACTAAAAACGTGAAATGTTTTTATCCAAGGTATAGAAAAATGTATATTAAAAAAAAGTTTGTTCATTTCCTTGTTAATGTCTCTTGTAAGTGGTGGTGGTAAATGACTGTATTGGTGGTGGTGGATTACTATACTCCACACGGTGTATAAAATGTATATTTTCAAAGACAAAATACACATTCATTTCGAGCGTGAACTGGGAAAGGGCGACGTCTGATCTGATAGACAAAAATCACTACCATGTGCGCCATTGAACACTCTGGAGATACAGGTAGCAAACATCTACTGATTCCTTCCATCAGGTTACTAGTCGATAACGTGACTAATTGCTAGTCCCTAGTCAGCAAAGGGACTAATTGTTAGTCACTAGTCAGCAAAGTGACTAATTGTTAGTCACTAGTCAGCAAAGTGACTAATTGTTAGTCACTAGTCAGCAAAGTGACTAATTGTTAGTCACTAGTCAGCAAAGTGACTAATTGTTAGTCACTAGTCAGCAAAGTGCCTACACAAAAAATCAGGGGAAAACCTTTTTGGTTAAAGCAGATATTGCTTGGCTCTGCTCTCTGCAATTTTAAGAACATATCGTTACTAGGAAGAGGGAGAAGAGAAACAGAAGAGGAGAAGAACAAGAAGGGACAAAAGTAGTGATAATCACATCACAGTCATCGAGATTAACAACAGAAGAGCAATGAAATTGGATTTCCATATAATTAAGAAACTCAGACGGTGTAAAGGACCGTTAAAACCTCACATTTTGCAAACTATTCTTTTCCCTGTTCTGAAGAACGGACTGTAGAGATGTTCATCTTGAACTTCTCTAACCTGTAGAGATGAACATCTTGTCATAAGATGTTCTTATGATAAGATACGACCCAATAGTTTATGAGGAATTCAACCTGGCTTTAGGAGGAATACAACATGAGAGTAGGAAAGAATACAACAATGCAAGAGGATTCAGCAATGAAGAATACAGCATACCGTTGAAGTTCCACTGGGAGACATTCTTTTCTTCAAGTTAAAGAAGGCAATCCTCGAACCCCGTGCCAAGATTTATGGGTATCCAGCGTAGCATTTGACTGAACTTCAATCAACATTCCAGGCCCCCCAAAACGTAGCAAAACATACACTCTCTGAGCCTCACGATAAACCCCCTTCACAAATCCCATGAATTTGTTGCCTGTGATACACTTGCTAAGCTTCCAAACTTTCCAAATGTCATATCACAGACTGTAAGATTTACTCAGTGTTACGTCATAGTTATAACTCTCAGTCAGTGTCACGTCATAGTTATAATTCTCAGCTAGTGTTATGTCATAGTTATAACTCTGTGTCACACCATAGTTACAACTCAATATAACTTACATTTTTATAAGTTATATCCTCAACCACTAAACAATAACATATATTCTGCAATTTTCCACTCATAAAATAATCTACAATATTGTCAGAGAAACTCTTTTTAATAATGAAAACATAGAATAAATATTAGCTGTTACCGGAATGATTTCCCCACAGACTCCCTATGACAGATGAGAGATGGATGATGCTTCCATCACAGTGGTAGAGTGAGCCTACCACATAACCCCCAATCTACCACCACAGTGGTAGATTGGGCCTACCACATCACCCCTAATCTACTACCACAGTGGTAGATTGGGCCTGTTACTTGCTCAGCAATGGTGAGTACCTGACAGCTGAGTGGACAGCACTCGGGATTCGTAGTCCTGAGGTTCCGGGTTCTATCCCCGGTGGAGGCGGAACTCCGAGTAAGAAAAGCGCAGTCTGATCAATACCGAGAAAGTTGGTGTTTAAGAACTTCTGAGGAAAGAAGCACAGAAAGTTCAAAAGCAGCAAAAAGCAAGAGATACGAAGGAGGAGGAGGTCGAGGAGGACAAGGAGGAGGTCGAGGAGGACAAGGAGGAGGTCGAGGAGGACAAGGAGGAGGTCGAGGAGGAGGTCGAGGAGGACAAGGAGGAGGTCGAGGAGGAGGTCGAGGAGGACAAGGAGGAGGTCGAGGAGGACAAGGAGGAGGTCGAGGAGGACAAGGAGGAGGTCGAGGAGGACAAGGAGGAGGTCGAGGAGGACAAGGAGGAGGTCGAGGAGGACAAGGAGGAGGTCGAGGAGGACAAGGAGGAGGTCGAGGAGGACAAGGAGGAGGTCGAGGTGGACAAGGAGGAGGTCGAGGAGGACAAGGAGGAGGTCGAGGAGGACAAGGAGGAGGTCGAGGTGGACAAGGAGGAGGTCGAGGAAGACAAGGAGGAGGTCGAGGAAGACAAGGAGGAGGTCGAGGAGGACAAGGAGGACACCCATCCGGTCTTCCCTTTCTCTCACAGCCTCCGGACCAGTCCACAACGTGTCCTCATATTTGCTTTATTATGAGTTTTCAAAATTTCCTTGTGAATTCAAACTGGAAAGTCTTCGTGTTCTCTGGCAACATCTTCCCTTCATCCGTCTCTCTTGTTAATGGCGTTATTCTCACTTTCTTCTTCTTCTTCTTCTCCCTCTTCTGTTTGCTGTTTTTTTTTTATTCCATATTCGTTCCCATACTGCCATCTTGAATGGCAAAATGAGGCTCTCTCTCTCTCTCTCTCTCTCTCTCTCTCTCTCTCTCTCTCTCTCTCTCTCTCTCTCTCTCTCTCTCTCTCTCTCTCTCTCTCTCTCTCTCTCTCTCTCTCTCTCTCTCTCTCTCTCTCTCTCTCTCTCTCTCTCTCTCTCTCTCTCTCTCTCTCTCTCTCTCTCTCTCTCTCTCTCTCTCTCTCTCTCTCTCTCTCTCTCTCTCTTTCTCTCTCTCTCTCTCTCTCTCTCTCTCTCTCTCTCTCTCTTTCTCTCTCTCTCTCTCTCTCTCTCTCTCTCTCTCTCTCTCTCTCTCTCTCTCTCTCTCTCTCTCTCTCTCTCTCTCTCTCTCTCTCTCACTCTCTCTCAAGTATTTCCTCTGTCATAATTTACACCATAAATCTTTTCTTCGGTTTTCCGTTGACAGAAAATAGAAAAGACTTTGCAGGGAATTTTTTCCCCAAACACACACCCGAAGCATATTTTTCCGATTTAGTAGAAAGCCTCTGATTGCGTCTTTTATTTTCTTCAACAGTCGCTCGCTGTGACGAGAATGTGAACCCCCAAAAAAATATTTTATTAGGCATGGAAATGTGTTTTAAATCTAATTACCTATTTAGAGCATCCTTGCCTGCTTGTAAGGTGTTGCCAATGGAACCCAAAGGTTTCCCAACGTTAACAGTCGTACTAAAGTGCCCCCTTATCCTAACCTGCCAGAGGACCCAAAACAGAAAACGGGAAAGTACGTCACTTTCGCCAGTCGCTTCCATTTTCTAGTATGACAGTTTTTGGTCTTATGTATCGCATACGTGCGAAATGCAACGTTCTTTTCAGGAGGACAGGTTGGCACCCAGCATCAAATGGTTAAATTCATGAGCCAGATATTTAGTGCTTACTCTCAAGTGATAGACAGGAGTGTCCTGTGAAGCAAGTATCACGTGAGTGTAAAACTGCAGAGATTATTTATAGTCGAGTTAAATCACAAAGTTAATAAAATTAGGGCTGGTATAGCATGGCTTGGAACAATGTACCGCTTTGGAGGAGACACACACAATGTGTCCAAGAGACACTATGTATGTCCAAGTTAGATACACTATGTATCCAAGAGTGACTAGGACCTGGGAGTGGACACAGGAGTCGATGTCCTGTGTCCTTCACCCTGCCTTGAACTTAATACATTATTTAACACGATAAGCATATGTATGACCAATACATAACTATGTAATTCCACAACATAACCAGCATATTAGTCCCAGAATTGAAGGGCATGAGCTACGAGGAATGGCTACCATAGTAATATCTCACTGCACAAGAAGAGCGTGGGGGGCAAAAGGGAGCTTAATCACGACCTACAAAATACTCAATGGGGTAGATAACGTAAATAATAATAGACTATTTGAAAAGGGCATGAACTACGAGGAATGGCTACCATAGTAATATCTCACGGCACAAGAAGAGCGTGGGGGGCAAAAGGGAGCTTAATCACGACCTACAAAATACTCAATGGGGTAGATAACGTAGATAATAATAGACTATTTGAAAAGGGCATGCACCAGCATTAAGGGACAGAAATCAAAGCCCAGAGCTGCCTGAAAAACGTTCACAGTGTTGGAGAAGTGATGAAGTAGAGCGAATAATAGAGATGATGAATCCTTAAATGGATTTAATCTGATGATCTGACGATGGACACCTACGCTGTAAGACCTAAGAAGTAACAGAGTTGCTCCTCGAAATAGGGCACAGCTCTTCTATGTATCCCTGCTACAGAGAGTGTTTGGGGATGGGATTAGGGGTCTAATCCCTAATCCCTAGCTTATTGGCCAACCAGCAAGTATACTTGAGTCTTAAACATACCCCTGGACTATAGTATATTCTCAGTTCATATACACCGAAAGGCAGGATATACTCGGCTTGTATAACCATAGACCAGCTACATGTGTCACCTTAGGAGAATATGTTGACATACACCTATTGTATGTTGACATATGTCTGGGGCCTGATAGTGGACGGCGCTTCGGATTAGTAATCCTGAGGTTCCGGGTTCGATCTCCGGTGGAGGTGGAAACAAATGAGTAGAGTTTCTTTCACCCTGATGGCCCTGTTACCTAGCAGCAAATAGGTACCTGGGAGTTAGACAGCTGCTACGGGCTGCTTCCTGGGGGAAGTGTAACAAACAGGAGGCCTGATCGAAGACCGGGCCGCGGGGACGCTAAGCCCCGAAATCATCTCAAGATAACCTCAAGATATACACAGCTGGGTGATTACAACCACACAAGAACAAACAAGGAATCCCTCAACCACACACCAGAACACACGAAAACAAATGTATAATCGCTTCCGTCAACAAATATTCTATAATTGTGCAGTAAATCGCAAATAGAATCAAAGCTTTGGCATAGTAGGGGCCTCGTAGCCTGGGTAGGGGCCTCGTAGCCTGGTGGATAGCGCGCAGGACTCGTAATTCTGTGGCGCGGGTTCGATTCCCGCACGAGGCAGAAACAAATGGGCAAAGTTTCTTTCACCCTGAATGCCCCCGTTACCTAGCAGTAAATAGGTACCTGGGAGTTAGTCAGCTGTCACGGGCTGCTTCCTGGGGGTGGAGGCCTGGTCGAGGACCGGGCCGCGGGGACACTAAAGCCCCGAAATCATCTCAAGATAACCTCAAGAAGATAGTGCCGAATTAGACAGTAAAGAAGAGGAGAAAACCCTAACCCCATGTAGGGGTGGGGGGAGGGGGGGGCATTATTTGTAGTTTTTGCAGAGTAATTAAACCGTTAATGAGCTGGTTCCGCAGTTGAATAACGAGGGCAATTTCACGTACGAAGGTGCGTTATGGCAGTTACTCCTCTGGCTCTAGTCTCAATAAATCATTTACGCATCTGTTAACAAACCTGTACGCAGTTTCTCAAGCTTTGGCGGTTTGGTTTACATTTGTTAAACAGCTTACTAGCATCGACAAACTTCACAGTCAAATGTTGTTATTGTTATAAACTGCGTCCTGGTGCTTCGTGGTTCACAAACTGTTATGCTTAGACAAAGCCGCCGAATATGGAGATGATGATCAGGGACCAGATTCATGAAGCTGTTACGCAAGCACTAACGAACCTGGGGCCAGATTCACGAAGCAGTTACGCAAACACTTACGAACGTGTACATCTTTCCGCAGTCTTTGACGGCTTTGGTTACATTTATTAAACAGTTTACAAGCATGAAAACTTGCCAATCAACTGTTGTTATTGTTATAAACAGCCTTCTGGTGCCTCGGAGCTCATTAACTGTTTAATAATTGTAAACAAAGCCGCCAAAGATTGAGAAAAGATGGACAGGTTCGTAAGTGCTCGAGTAACTGCTTCGTGAATCTGGCCCTAGGTTCGTAAGTGCTTGCGTAACTGCTTCGCAAATCTGGGCTCAGGTTCGTAAGTACTTGTGTAAGTGCATCTCCCACTCTAGTGTCTGGAGCTGCTTGGAGTGTGAGGACTCGCGGAGGAGCAGGAGGAAGAGGAGGACCTCCTTGCTGGGGGAGAGATGAAGGAGCTCCTCCTTGCTGGGGGAGAGATGAAGGAGCTCCTCCTTGCTGGGGGAGAGATGAAGGAGCTCCTCCTTGCTGGGGGAGAGATGAAGGAGCTCCTCCTTGCTGGGGGAGAGATGAAGGAGCTCCTCCTTGCTGGGGGAGAGATGAAGGAGCTCCTCCTTGCAGGGGGAGAGATGAAGGAGCTCCTCCTTGCTGGGGGAGAGATGAAGGAGCTCCTCCTTGCTGGGGGAGAGATGAAGGAGCTCCTCCTTGCTGGGGGAGAGATGAAGGAGCTCCTCCTTGCTGGGGGAGAGATGAAGGAGCTCCTCCTTGCTGGGGGAGAGATGAAGGAGCTCCTCCTTGCTGGGGGAGAGATGAAGGAGCTCCTCCTTGCTGGGGGAGAGATGAAGGAGCTCCTCCTTTAAGTTCTTAAGAGAGAGATTTACCTGGACTTAATTATGCTCACGGCTATCATAAACAACTATTAATTACGGGTGAGAAATGGCTGCCATAAACACTTATTATATTAAAAGCGGGAAGTATGTGAGGTGAGAGAGGCAGAGTGTCAGGTGTTGTGGTGGTGAGCAGGTGTTGTGGTGGTGAGCAGGTGTTGTGGTGGTGACCAGGTGTTGTGGTGGTGAGTAGGTGTTGTGCTGGGGAGCAGGTGTTGTGGTGGTGAGTAGGTGTTGTGGTGGTGACCAGGTGTTGTGGTGGTGAGCAGGTGTTGTGGTGGTGAGCAGGTGTTGTGGTGGTGACCAGGTGTTGTGGTGGTGAGTAGGTGTTGTGCTGGGGAGCAGGTGTTGTGGTGGTGAGTAGGTGTTGTGGTGGTGACCAGGTGTTGTGGTGGTGAGCAGGTGTTGTGCTGGGGAGCAGGTGTTGTGGTGGTGAGTAGGTGTTGTGGTGGTGACCAGGTGTTGTGGTGGTGAGTAGGTGTTGTGGTGGTGAGCAGGTGTTGTGGTGGTGACCAGGTGTTGTGGTGGTGAGTAGGTGTTGTGGTGGGGAGTAGGTGTTGTGGTGGTGACCAGGTGTTGTGGTGGTGACCAGGTGTTGTGGTGGTGAGTAGGTGTTGTGGTGGTGAGCAGGTGTTGTGGTGGTGACCAGGTGTTGTGGTGGTGACCAGGTGTTGTGGTGGTGAGTAGGTGTTGTGGTGGTGAGCAGGTGTTGTGGTGGTGAGTAGGTGTTGTGGTGGTGAGCAGGTGTTGTGGTGGTGAGCAGGTGTTGTGGTGGTGAGCAGGTGTTGTGGTGGTGAGTAGGTGTTGTGGTGGTGAGTAGGTGTTGTGGTGGTGAGTAGGTGTTGTGGTGGTGAGCAGGTGTTGTGGTGGTGAGCAGGTGTTGTGGTGGTGACCAGGTTTTGTGGTGGTGAGTAGGTGTTGTGGTGGTGAGCAGGTGTTGTGGTGGTGACCAGGTTTTGTGGTGGTGAGTAGGTGTTGTGGTGGTGAGTAGGTGTTGTGGTGGTGAGTAGGTGTTGTGGTGGTGAGTAGGTGTTGTGGTGGTGAGCAGGTGTTGTGGTGGTGACCAGGTGTTGTGGTGGTGAGCAGGTGTTGTGGTGGTGAGTAGGTGTTGTGGTGGTGACCAGGTGTTGTGGTGGTGAGCAGGTGTTGTGGTGGTGAGTAGGTGTTGTGGTGGTGAGTAGGTGTTGTGGTGGGGAGTAGGTGTTGTGGTGGTGAGTAGGTGTTGTGGTGGTGAGTAGGTGTTGTGGTGGTGACCAGGTGTTGTGGTGGTGAGCAGGTGTTGTGATGGTGAGTAGGTGTTGTGGTGGTGAGTAGGTGTTGTGGTGGGGAGTAGGTGTTGTGGTGGTGACCAGGTGTTGTGGTGGTGAGTAGGTGTTGTGGTGGTGACCAGGTGTTGTGGTGGGGAGTAGGTGTTGTGGTGGTGACCAGGTGTTGTGGTGGTGAGTAGGTGTTGTGGTGGTGACCAGGTGTTGTGGTGGTGAGTAGGTGTTGTGGTGGTGAGCAGGTGTTGTGGTGGTGAGCAGGTGTTGTGGTGGGGAGCAGGTGTTGTGGTGGGGACCAGCTTTTAATTCCCTGGAGGCTAATAATTTAACAATATACTCGTTGTGTTTAATAAGCTATTAAGTAATAATCGAATCCGTTCTATCACTTGCTCAAGCTGAGTTTCCTCGCGAGCTTAGATTTGTTGTGTAAACTGGACTTTTGTGTAAACTGTTTCTAAACTGTAAACTGTTGTGTAAACTGCGACGTTCTCCACTCAAGTTTTTTTCCGTTAGTCATTTTTACCTTTCAGTCCAAAAAATATATATCTTTAAGTCATAGGGAATAAACGTCGTCCCAGGTCTGTTTG
Source organism: Procambarus clarkii (assembly GCF_040958095.1). NCBI lineage: Eukaryota > Metazoa > Arthropoda > Malacostraca > Decapoda > Cambaridae > Procambarus > Procambarus clarkii. The sequence continues at coordinate 30,438,815 of NC_091180.1, forward strand.
GTACGGATATGTAAGAATTTAAATCTGTCTCTTATTTCTCAAGTCTCAGAAAGTCCAAGAAACTGTTTAGAAAAGTTGGTAATGGACTTAGTTTTGTAATTGTGAGTCCGGCCTTAACACAGGAATTGTGAGTCGATCTCAGTTGCAAGAAACATTCTCCAGCTTGGTGCTTGGGTCTGATGAAGTGCAGGAGAAGTTTGTGAGTCCGGCCTTAACACAGGAATTGTGAGTCGATCTCAGTTACAAGAAACATTCTCCAGCTTGGTGCTTAGGTCTGATGAAGTGTTGGAGAAGTTAATAAACCAATTCGACTTCGTTAAGCGCTGAAAACCTCACTAATCCTCTAGTATAGTAACTGGTTTACTGTAGAGGCGGTTGTTAGTCATCTGTGATGACTGCTCAGATTCGTCCCGATGACTGACATGTAAATACTCATTGTCTCTGTGACACATTAAAAGATTACAATATTTTTATTTTAATAACCAGAAACTTTCGGGATTCATCAACTCGTCTGATATATCACCACTGAGGCCCTTAAAACGTAAATATTGCAGGGTTTTAATTAGTACTAAAACCTGAGGTTTTTGACGAGTTGGTAAATAAATCACAACCCGTTTTCTTGATCTTCCACTACGTCAAAAATCCAACCTATGACCTTAACCCAAGCAACCCCTTAACTTTACGAGTCAGGGGGTTGCAACTAAGAATATCATTGATGTCGTATGCAACTAAGAATATCACTGATGTCATATGCAGCTAAGAACACCATTGATGTCATATGCAACTAAGAATATCACTGATGTCATATGCAGCTAAGAACACCATTGATGTCATATGCAACTAAGAATATCTGTGGGAACCGACCTGTGAGATTTATATTTATTTAATTTATATGAATATATATAGAATTTATATTTACGTTAATTTATATACTTCGATAGCAATTTGTATAATGAAAAGTGGATTGTATTTCTGCAATAATCTCATAATCTCACAAATCGATCCTCTACACATTAGGGGGGTTTATAATAATTAATTTATATATATGCAGCCAATCAAACTACAGTATTAGACTACATACACTGAAGAGGTTCCTTATCTTATAGTACAGCAGGCCTTGAGTCCACCAGGTATAACTAGGATGTAGACACCAAATTATCCTCTTTGAGGTAGCTTCCATCACCCAGGTAACTGATGCACAAAGCATATGCTTCCTCGTCTTGACCTGTCAAAAGGGCGCTAACTGTGAAGCCAGGTTCTATATATGACAAGCTATATCAGAGAAACACTATACATGGAACATGAAGACCTGGCTTAATTACCTTTAGTTTGAGGCTGCCTCGCGTTCTAACCGGGTCACCCTAACCAATGACATTAATGGCCACTAATGATAGATATACGGGTTTCGGAAAGAACACTTAACTTGATTTGTTGACAGCGTGTTGAAGATGGTACACCTTTGGTTTCCATAACACTACGTCCAAGTAAAATTAACAGGAGCCGTATTTGCTCCCGTGTGCCTCTGGTCTAGTATAAACAATGGCTGTCTAACACTCCATACTATTGACGCTACTGGCCGACATTGTCCAGATATGATAGGAGCCAAATTTGCTCCACACGTCTCGGAGGTGACACAACAATGGCTGCCCTCCTTCCTCACTGACGCCTGGCTTACATTGTCCAGATTTCAGAAAGTGATAGAAGGGTCACATTTACTCTACTTTAATATTGATAATTAAGTTAATTTATATGAGATGTTTTTATGATGGTAAAGTCCAAAGACTAATGTATTTAAGAAAAATTCCCACCATAATAGGTGGAGAATATAATAGTATGTGGTGATGATATCCCGTTTTCTATAGACGGTAATTCCACTACAAGTTACGTTTTCTATGGCTAACTTGTTGGTAATACAGCAGCAATTATTATCTGTCTGTATGATATATTAAATGGTGTCGGATTTTCCGACAATATCATTGATGTCATATGCAGCTAAGAACACAAATGATGCTGCACAGTATCTTTTAGATACTTTTATTTGGTTATTTTGATTAGATATTCATAAGTTCATCACGTTCATTATAGAGACGAAGGGCCAACAGCTCAAGGAAGACGAGAGAAATATAAACAATGAGTAAAGAGGAGACAAGAGAAAGTGATAAAGAGAGAGAAATCATATATGACGAAATGGGTGGAAGAGAGAGAACAAAAGAATGGAAGGGTAACTATTCCTGCAAATGGGAATCACGAAGAGGAAGAGAAATGAGACTAATCGCAGCAGGTAGATATATATATATATATATATATATATATATATATATATATATATATACATATATATATATATATATATATATATATATATATATATATATATATATATATTTGTTGAATATGACCGAAAAGGTAAGATTAATAATTCTAACACGAATCTAATCAATATTTCTTATGTTTTTCTTCACTGTCGGTGGTAATAAAAATAACAATTCTCCGAAATTCATTTTTTAATTGTCTGACGCCTGAACGCGTTTCGTAATTCGTATTACATTTTCAAAGACTTAATTTACACACAAATTCTTCGTACTTATACTCTATTGGATGAGGTGATATGGGACAAAAGTTTTGGGTGAGGTGACAAACACAAGACAGAACACGAAACAATGGGTATAAATTGGATAAGTGAACATATGAATGGAAGTAACTGCAGAAGGTCTATTGGCCCATACTTCCTCTTGCTGCTTCCATATTGGTTCGGGGTCTTGAAGTAGGTAGAATATACTTGTGCATTAATTGGCTGTTGATTGCTAGTGTTGACTTTTTGATGTGTAGTGCCTCGCTGATGTCAAGCCGCCTGCTATCGCCGTACCTATCAATGAATTCTGTGTTGTTTGTTAAACAAACAACACAGAAAAACATAAGAAATATTGAGAAGATTCGTGTTAGAATTATTAATCTTACCTTTTCGGTCATATTCAACAACATATGTTTACAAGAAAGACTGCTACCAAAATATACTAATATATATATATATATATATATATATATATATATATATATATATATATATATATATATATATATATATATATATATATATATATATTATATATATATATATATATATATATATATATATATATATATATATATATATATATATATATATATATATATATGTGTGTGTGTGTGTGTGTGTGTGTGTGTGTGTGTGTGTGTGTGTGTGTGTATCGTACCTAGTAGCCAGAACGCACTTCTCAGCCTACTATGCAAGGCCCGATTTGCCTAATAAGCCAAGTTTTCATGAATTAATGTTTTTTCGACTACCTAACCTACCTAACCTAACCTAACTTTTTTCGGCTACCTAACCTAACCTCTATAAAGATAGGTTAGGTTAGGTTGGGTTGGTTAGGTTCGGTTATATATCTACGTTAATTTTAGCTCAAATAAAAAAAATTGACCTCATACATAATTAAATGAGTAGCTCTATCATTTCATAAGAAAAAAATTTGAGAAAATATATTAATTCAGGAAAACTTGGCTTATTAGGCAAATTGGGCCTTGCATAGTAGGCTGAGAAGTGCGTTCTGGCTACTAGGTACGACATTATATATATATATATATATATATATATATATATATATATATATATATATATATATATATATATATATATATATATATATATATATAATATATAATATAATATAATATATAGTCCAGGAAATGGGCCAAAGGGGGGGGGGGAAGAGAGAGAGAGATTAGAGGAGAAAAAGAAAATCCTTTTTCTCCTCTCCCACTTGTGATGGGAGAGGAGAATCAAGAATTGTGAGAGTACAAAATGGCAACTCCATGGCCTCTGTCTTTTCATTTACTTAATCTCCCCTACCCTCTCTTTCCCCTCTCTTTCCCCTCTCCTTCCCCTCTCTTTCTCCTCGCCCTCCCCTGTATCTCCCCTCTCCCTATCTTCTGGTCCTCATGGAGTGGATTAAATAACAATAATTCATTGGCGACACGGAGCGCATATTAGAGTATGAGGCCAGACACGGCGCCACGGGCACCTGCAGGCAGGAATGAGGAGAGAGGAATGAGGAGAGAGGAATGAGGAGAGAGGAATGAGGAGAGAGGAATGAGGAGAGGGGAATGAGGAGAGAGGAATGAGGAGAGAGGAATGACGAGAGAGGAATGAGGAGAGAGGAATGAGGAGAGAGGAATGAGGAGAGAGGAATGAGGAGAGAGGAATGAGGAGAGGGGAATGAGGAGAGAGGAATGAGGAGAGAGGAATGAGGAGAGGGGAATGAGGAGAGAGGAATGAGGAGAGAGGAATGAGGAGAGAGGAATGAGGAGAGAGGAATGAGGAGAGGGGAATGAGGAGAGAGAAATGAGGAGAGAGGAATGAGGAGAGAGGAATGAGGAGAGAGGAATGAGGAGAGGGGAATGAGGAGAGAGGAATGAGGAGAGAGGAATGAGGAGAGAGGAATGAGGAGAGGGGAATGAGGAGAGAGGAATGAGGAGAGAGGAATGAGGAGAGGGGAAATGAGGAGAGGGGAAATGACAATAGGGGTAGTGACGATTTGTACCAAAAGTACAAATACAAACCTTTGTACTTCTACAATTTTGGCTTCATGCTTTACAAGGGGCGGATTCCACACCGGTGCTGCGTATTCCGGTACTGGTCTAACGGATGTTGGGTAAAGAGCCTTGAAGGAGTACTAATTCAGGATTTTAAATGATATTATTATATTTGTCCCATATGCTGCTGATGTTATCCTGTTTATGTGTGTCTCCGGTGTGAGTGTCGCGATTATATCCACTCCCAGATCCTTTTTTCTTTCCGATTCCTGTAGCTGCCTTCCCCTGTGTGGTGTAGCTGACTTCTGGTCTCCTCTCTCCAATATTCATCACCTTACACTTGCTGGGGTTGAACTCCAGCAACCTCTGAGGTGCAAGAGGCTCTCAGCTTTGTGGAGGGACTCGGAGGCCCTAAACTCTGAGGCCCTCAGGGCTTGGGAAGCTGGGTAACTTTCTCACCACTGGCAAGTCACACTCGACTGACTCAGACGCCATCACTCTGGAGTTTTAGTTCAGAACAATCGACAAGAGTCTCCAGTGGTGTGTAAGAGGGAGGGAGGGATGGGGTGCATGAGGTGAGATGGGGAAGGTGGGGAGGAAACTGTGTGAGGGAGGGATGGCAGGAAATTGTAGGAAAGGGAGTGGGTGGTAGAAATGGGGAAAAGAAGGAATGGTTTGGAGGGAGGAATGGTAAGGAACGGGTGACGGGTATTGTATAGGTAACGAGGTAGCGAGAGATTGGGAAGGAGATTGAGCGAGGTAGGGTGTGTGAAGAAAGGAAGGGGGGAAGAGAAGACAAAGGAATGAAGGATAATAATGGTAAGATGGTAAAGATGGGCACACGATGTACAGGAAGATATTTTGTTGATATTCATAAATCATGGTTTTTTAATTTCCACATACCAGCCTGCTTGTTGCCCAGTGTCTCTCTCTCTCTCTCTCTCTCTCTCTCTCTCTCTCTCTCTCTCTCTCTCTCTCTCTCTCTCTCTCTCTCTCTCTCTCTCTCTCTCTCTCTCTCTCTCTCTCTCTCTCTCTCTCTCTCTCTCTCTCTCTCTCTCTCTCTCTCTCTCTCTCTCTCTCTCTCTCTCTCTCTCTCTCTCTCTCTCTCTCTCTCTCTCTCTCTCTCTCTCTCTCTCTCTCACACACACACACATGAATGCAAATCTTAGTTACCTTAAAGCCCTATGTTTAGGAAGGTATTAAGCCAAGAGGTAAGAACAGTATGGATATAAAATATTAGATAATACAACGTTCAACATAATACAACGTCAGACTTGACCTAAAATGTGCCATTTGACCTCCTCTCACTCTATCATTGACGAAAACACATGTCAGAAAGTTCCTCCTAAACTTCAGCAAATGCTTCGTTATTCACAAAGTGCCTGCTGCTTTTTAAGCAAGTGCCTCATCTTTCAGCAAGTCCCTCCTACTCCAACAAGTGCCTCCTACTCCTGCAAGGGCCTCCTACTCCAGCAAGGACCTCCTACTCCAACAAGTGCCTCCTACTCCTGCAAGGGCCTCCTACTCCAGCAAGGACCTCCTACTCCAACAAGGGCCTCCTACTCCAACAAGGGCCTCCTACTCCAGCAAGGACCTCCTACTCCAACAAGGGCCTCCTACTCCAACAAGTGCCTCCTACTCCAGCAAGTACCTCCTACTCCAACAAGTGCCTCCTACTCCAGCAAGTGCCTCCTACTCCAACAAGTGCCTCCTACTCCAACAAGTGCCTCCTACTCCAGCAAGTGCCTCCTACTCCAACAAGTGCCTCCTACTCCAACAAGTGCCTCCTACTCCAGCAAGTGCCTCCTATTACAACAAGTGCCTCCTACTACAACAAGTGCCTCCTACTACAACAAGGGCCTCCTACTCCAACAAGTGCCTCCTACTCCAACAAGTGCCTCCTACTCCAACAAGTGCCTCCTACTACAACAAGTGCCTCCTACTCCAACAAGTGCCTCCTACTCCAACAAGTGCCTCCTACTCCAACAAGTGCCTCCTACTCCAACAAGTGCCTCCTACTCCAACAAGTGCCTCCTACTACAACAAGTGCCTCCTACTCCAACAAGTGCCTCCTACTACAACAAGTGCCTCCTACTACAACAAGTGCCTCCTACTCCAACAAGTGCCTCCTACTCCAACAAGTGCCTCCTACTACAACAAGTGCCTCCTACTACAACAAGGGCCTCCTACTCCAACAAGTGCCTCCTACTCCAGCAAGTGCCTCCTACTCCAACAAGTGCCTCCTACTACAACAAGTGCCTCCTACTACAACAAGTGCCTCCTACTCCAACAAGTGCCTCCTACTCCAACAAGTGCCTCCTACTCCAGCAAGGGCCTCCTTTCTCTGCCCCTTCCTCCTGCTCACAACTTTAGAGAGATAGGATCGTGATGAATCGCCGCCATTTTAACCATCCTTACATTTAGGACCGCAAGCACCGTCTTGGACGAATGTTTACGCTGGCAGTAACTTCTCCCACGCTAAGTGCAGCATCCTTCCCTCCCGCCGCCTTGTGTCTCCACGCCCCCCGGGGAGTCCAAGTCTTCTGCTTTACTAATCCTGCCTCTCTCTCCTGCTTTAGCTCTTGAAGAGAGGCGTTGATGGGTCTTGCTTTACTTATCCTGCCTCTCTCTCCTGCTTTAGCTCTTGAAGCGAGGCGTTGATGGGTCTTGCTTTACTTATCCTGCCTCTCTCTCCTGCTTTAGCTCTTGAGGCGAGGCGTTGATGGGTCTTGCTTTACTTATCCTGCCTCTTTCTCCTGCTTTAGCTCTTGAAGAGAGGCGTTGATGGGTCTTGCTTTACTTATCCTGCCTCTCTCTCTTGCTTTAGCTCTTGAAGCGACGCGTTGATGGGTCTTGCTTTACTTATCCTGCCTCTCTCTCTCCAGCTTTAGCTCTTGAGGCGAGGCGTTGATGGGTCTTGTTTTACTTATCCTGCCTCTCTCTCCTGCTTTAGCTCTTGAGGCGAGGCGTTGATGGGTCTTGCTTTACTTATCCTGCCTCTCTCTCCTGCTTTAGCTCTTGAGGCGAGGCGTTGATGGGTCTTGCTTTACTAATCCTGCCTCTCTCTCCTGCTTTAGCTCTTGAGGCGAGGCGTTGATGGGTCTTGCTTTACTAATCCTGCCTCTCTCTCCTGCTTTAGCTCTTGAGGCGAGGCGTTGATGGGTCTTGCTTTACTTATCCTGCCTCTCTCTCCTGCTTTAGCTCTTGAGGCGAGGCGTTGATGGGTCTTGCTTTACTTATCCTGCCTCTCTCTCCTGCTTTAGCTCTTGAAGAGAGGCGTTGATGGGTCTTGCTTTACTTATCCTGCCTCTCTCTCTCCAGCTTTAGCTCTTGAGGCGAGGCGTTGATGGGTCTTGCTTTACTTATCCTGCCTCTCTCTCTTGCTTTAGCTCTTAAAGCGAGGCGTTGATGGGTCTTGCTTTACTTATCCTGCCTCTCTCTCTCCAGCTTTAGCTCTTGAAGCGAGGCGTTGATGGGTCCTGCTTTACTTATCCTGCCTCTCTCTCTCCAGCCTTACCTCCAGATCTGAGGCGTTTTTCCTTTTATTTCATCTCTGGTCCTGCAAATATTACACCTCATTCCCGTATAATGATGCAGTTTCACTTCACCTGTTTCGTGAAACAGCTTTTCTTACGCCCACCTTGAAACGGGATCTTGGTGTTGCGAAGGGTGCTGCTTAATGTTGAGATGATCTTAAGAGCACAGGAGCATGAAAACAAAGGGAGGATTATAAGGTATGTTGACCTGTAGTGAGGTTCTTGCTACTGATATCATCAAGGAACGTGATAAGCTTTGTGACAGGGATAAACAGTGATAAACGTGATAGACAGAGATAGTGTATCTGTCCCGGTGATTATGTATTTTATTGATAATGCGTCTTGAAATAAGACCAAAGTTTTTTTTTTGGTTTTTCTCTGAATATGTATTTTTTTTTAATACGATTTGTCTTTGCTTAATACATAATTTATCCTTATATTACAGCGGAATGTATCTTTTCTTGTGGTACAGAAAAGATTGTTTGTAATATGTAGCGAGATGGGCTTTTTTGTCACAATGTATGACCTGAGTATTGGTACAAATATACGACCACAGTACTGGTACAAATGTATTTGTTATAAATAACGTGATGCAGACGATAAGTCACAATAACGTGCCTGAAATATGTTGACCAAACCACACACTAGAAAGTGAAGGGACGACGACGTTTCGGTCCGTCCTGGACCATTCTCAAGTCGGAACGTCGACGTCTCTTCACTTTCTAGTGTGTGGTTTGGTCAACAATAACTTGATATTTACATGTTATATAGACGCTATCCTGCAGAGTGTGGGTTACCTGCTGATATCCTTCATGAGTGAGGTCATACCTTGAGGCTACCTTGAGGTGCTTCCGGGGCTTAGTGTCCCCGCGGCCCGGTCGTCGACCAGGCCTCCTGGTTGCTGGACTGATCAACCAGGCTGTTAGACGCGGCTGCTCGCAGCCTGACGTATGAGTCACAGCCTGGTTGATCAGGTATGGATACTGTAAGGTGTAGTTTGTCCCCTAATCACTAAGCACCACGCTTTATAACAGCTTACTGAAAAGCTAAACTTTGCCCAAGCGTGCAGCTGCCTTAACCACCTGTACCATGAGATGCTTCTTAAATACAAACTACCCTTAGTTTTTAGGTAGTTTAACAACATCTTAACAACCAGCAACTCACAGGAGAGAAACAAAATTACTCAATTATTCCCCCTATCGCAAAAAAAAAAATCCACCATCACCTAATTAGCAGTGATCGTTGTTGTTGTTGCTTAAGATTCGCTACTTGGAACAAAAAGTTCCAAGTAGCACGGGCTATGGTGAGCCCGTAGTTAGCAGTGATCACATCTGCCGGTTAATTACGATAATCCGCTGTACGTCCAACAATTTTTTTTAATAATGCGTGTCTCGTAGTTTGTCCCCTAGAGTGCTCATTAGTGGTAGAGCTCTCTTGAGATCTCGTTACCACCTAATAGAGTGATTCCCCTGTGTTTACACCCCGCTCTATTGGCCTGAGCCTCAAACACAAGTTTGAGTCAAGTTCTGTGTATTTATAGAGGATTTGCGTGTGTTGTGTCGTTGGTTGTTACGGGGCTGGCTGAGGTTGTAGAGGAGGAGGGGGGGGGGGGGAGGGGAGGGTTGTGGCTCCATCACAGGGCACATTAATCCAGGTTGTTGAGGGGTTACTTGCCTGGTTGTGGTTCGCAGCTTGGAAAATATCAGCACCCCCCCCCCCTCTCTCTCTCTCTCTCTCTCTCTCTCTCTCTCTCTCTCTCTCTCTCTCTCTCTCTCTCTCTCTCTCTCTCTCTCTCTCTCTCTCTCTCTCTCTCTCTCTCTCTCTCTCTCTCTCTCTCTCTCTCTCTCTCTCTCTCTCATACACACTAACCCAGCTGTCTTACCTGCCTTTCTAACCTACATAACAACCCACTTACTTAAGCTGACTTATGCGGGTCTACGATCCCAGTTATGTTAAGCTTATTAACAAGATAACTTTGAGAAAATCCGTAGGAGCCGTGTTGAGGGTTCGAACCTATGTACTGGGTGTACCCACTCACGCTCTAGCCAACTAAGCCACGACGTGTTAAAAAAAAAAGATTGCAACCTGGAGTTCTACTGAATACACGAGGGTTTCCTGAGGCTCCACTGAACCTGGACCAGGAATTTCACACAGTTCCCTCCATGCACTCTGGTTCTGTCATCCAGGAATGTTCTACGAATGTTCTTTTGCTCTCTATGTAAGCTAACTGGGCAAGTAACTGTACAAGTACTCTTTATGTAAGCTAACTGTACAACGGTGATCTTTAAGAACCAACGTAGATCATTTCTCACTCATTAACAAATTTAAAACTAAATTTAAGCTTGAAATCGACCAATGTTCCAAATTTAAGCTTCAAATCGACCAAGTATTCAAAATTTAAGCTTCAAATGGACCAAGTATTCAAAATTTAAGCTTCAAATCGACCAAGTATTCAAAATTTAAGCTTCAAATCGACCAAGTATTCAAAATTTAAGCTTCAAATCGACCAAGCATTGAAAATTTAAGCTACAAATCGACCAAGTATTCAAAATTTAAGCTTCAAATCGACCAAGCATTGAAAATTTAAGCTACAAATCGACCAAGTATTCAAAATTTAAGCTTCAAATCGACCAAGTATTGAAAATTTAAGCTACAAATCGACCAAGTATTCAAAATTTAAGCTTCAAATCGACCAAGTATTGAAAATTTAAGCTACAAATCGACCAAGACAAGTAAACAGCTGAAACTTGGAACGTATGAAAGCGTTCCAACGCTTTTCGAGCTCCGCTCTTGTGCCCTTAAGCAAGAAGACGTAGACGGTGTTGGAGGAGTCATTAGTGAGATGTGTGTGTGTGTGTGTGTGTGTGTGTGTGTGTGTG
>NC_091180.1:30452298-30479798 GCF_040958095.1 Procambarus clarkii
CAAAGGAGAACAGAGAAGCTAAAGATTAGACATATTTTTCTCTGAAGAAAATGATTTCGTGAAATATTACGAATTGGGAGGCTGGGAGATTCCTCCCTCTATATATATATATATATATATATATATATATATATATATATATATATATATATATATATATATATATATATATATATATATATATATTAATATAAATCAAAAATCAAATCAAAGTTAATCAAAATGTGTGATGGACGAGTTCAAACTTGTATGTGGTCTGGGCGTTATGATTAGTATCAATTTGATACCAAAAATGTTATGATTAAATGTTCGAAATAGAGCCAATGAAACCCTGGAATTTATTTATCAAAACATATATATATATATATATATAGTGAGGGTACCACCTCTGGTGCCAATGTGGGGACCCATAGCCTCGGAGAAGAAAATAAAAAGTATTCAGAGGAGACCTTGTGGTTTCTCACTGAACACTAATATTATCCTCTCCTACCACCCCCATTCTTTTGTATGTACACATATATATTTACTTTATTTGAACTTTGTTACAAAAAAGGAGTTACATATGGGTCACAAAGATGGTTGTCATAGGTTGTCGAGTTCCTCCAGCTCCTCAGATGGCGGGCAGGAACCCTGGATGCAGTGCGCATTTCCCCTCTGTATCGCCACACTGAGGCGCTGGAAAAGAAAGCTTGCAGCTCTCGGGTCCCTTGTTGTTTCAATGAGCCTAGAACCCAGTTCCTTCAAAAAACTGGTAGCACTTTTACCCCAGGCGCCGAGCGTCTCAGAAGCAATGGGGACAAAATTGTAGTGGTGATCCAGTTCTCTATACTTACGGGATTTGGCTGCTTCCCTGTGGGTGGCAGCGCCACCTGGTTGTGCAACACTGAGGTTAATGTAGGTGTTAGCCAGGGTTGATACGCACGTGTAGTCCTATACCAACTGCTTGCCATTCTTCCAGGGATTCACTGTGATACCATCCGGGCGACCAATAAGAGCATCAGAGTTACGGGGCGTTAGGTAACGGGGCTCTCTTTCAGCTGGGCATCCAGCTGTGGTGAGGCTCCTCTTGATGATGTCGTTAACTTCACTGTGCCTCGAGTGCCATCCCCCTGTGTTTTGGCAGAGTAGGCCATGGTGACCGTACCTGTCAGCCACCACCTCGCCGCAAATACACCTATATCTGGTGTGGTATATATATATATATATATATATATATATATATATATATATATATATATATATATATATATATATATATATATATATATATATATATATACATATATATATATATATATATATATATATATATATATATATATATATATATATATATATATATATATATATATATATATATATATATAATCACAATGGCGTGATATCAATGAAAATCATTTTGAGAAAATGGAGGGACTCGAACCTGCGTTCTGGTGAAGCTCAGACACCTCCCAGTGAAATCAGCAGAGTTCGAGATTAGTTGACTTTTGTACCATCGTGGCTGAGTCGGTTAGGGCAGGTGTTTAGGTTAGGAGGGGGAGGATGGGGGGAGGACAAAGGAAGGGGGTAGGGGTCGGTAGGGGGGAAGGGGAGTGCAGAACTATAGTGGCACTTGGCTGCTTGTCTAGGCACCTCAATAACTAATGAATGCCCCCATTTACAGTGGATAGTAAACATCTTCTGACAATTTGAAACATTTAGATCATCTTCCGGATCAAGAGAAAGTATAGAGATAAGCTACTCGACTTGTTGCAGAGCTTACAAGACTCACCTCGCAAATGAAACTCACCACGTTTCACTTGCCAACCAACTTGGTGAGTTGGTACTCACCAAGCTTGCAGTGAAAGGCAGAGTTCAAACACACCACTTGGATTAGAAAGCGAATCATAGTGGGACCTTGAAAACATGTAAGCTACTTAGGGGAATTGACATGGTGGGCGAAGAGGCAATAGTCAGAATGAGAAACCTCAGGAAACATTTGTCAGAGTAAGAGCGGTACATGGGTTGGGTTACACGAGGAAATAATTTTGAGAAATTTCATAAGTATCCTCAAATTAATTACGACGAACGAAAGGGATGAAAGTCGTTTCATTAGCTGGCCAAGAGAGGGAAACGCAGAGTTATATCAGTGGTGTAATTATAGGGTTAGAGTCCTTTAAGACCTTATAACATAGAGTCCTATGTTCGCAGACGCAGAAAACTTAAGAAAGATGGAAACTGGCTGCAAAGTTTAATTGTTTCTAAAGTAATTACCAGTTAATGTTAGATAATGAAAATTAAGAAGACCAGCAGACCACACACACTGTGAAGGAGTTGTCTGCTGCCCTCAGCTTCAGCAGACACTTATGATAGCTTAACCGTAAGATTAAGTAAGATTGTTACGGAAAATATCAGGGCATCTGTTCGTAACGGCTTCCGTAACAATGTTACAGTGTCTTACACGTGTGGTACACATCTGCGTGGCAGCATCAGCGGCGTGTGTGTGACAACTAGCATGAACCTTTATGAGAAAGGACTTGTGAGACTTGTCTTTTAGGAAATATAAAAATGTATAGGTGCAAAAACTGCAGTTTTAGCCCCCATAAACACACTCACCGCCCAGCCCCACCCACACACACACCCACACCCACACCCCACCCACACACCCACCCTACCCACACCCATACACCCACCCCACCCACCCCACCCACACACACACCCACACCCACACACCCATACACCCACCCCACCCACACACACACCCACACCCACCCCCACACCCACACCCTACCCACACCCATACACCCACCCCACCCACCCACACAAAACACCCGTCAACAGTGATGTACGATCCATGGACTCCACAACGAATCAGGAGCTTCGTGGCTTGCATCACTATCTCATCCACCCATCAACACTCGGCTATTCATCAAAGAGATTTATAATCTCTAAGGTTTCTCGACACGCAACATGTGGTATGGAGCAGGCGAATTCCTCTCAGCCTAGAGATGGAAGCAATTAACTCTTGAACAGATAAACGTCATGTGTTAACGGTAATAGCAAGTTCTCGCTATTGTTCTGCCAAGGAGAGACAAATCATTAATGAATTTCAAAGGGAAGATAACTGAGCCTTCCTCCTCCTCCTCCTCCTCCTCCAAAAACACCTTAAATACTAGTGCTAGAAAAGCTGAAAACTGAAATCTCAGCTGAAAACCACATATTTAGAGTAAAAGCAAGAACATAAAGGAGGGATATACTGTAGATGCAATCAGAGTTATAACCAGCGAACACATATTGGCCACCTAATATGTCCTTGCTAGTTAAGGATATATTATTAGTTAAATGGTATAAAATAAACCCCCACATGGACCTCTGTTCAGCAACACTGTTTACAAGGAAATTATTGCTTGAACAAAACTCTTAAGCGTTCAAGAACATGAGGTCCATAAAGTTGCTGTTTATTGTCTACTCCGACCACCAGGAGGCTCTACAGGACTACGACTCTAGAATATAACTACTGAACGCAGCTCTTGAAGACACATAGAGCCTCTCTATGAACTCTGGTGCCTCAATTCACACTGAGAAGTGTGTATATGCAACAAGGTTGAAACCACGAGAGAAGGTCCTCCTTGTCTCCTCCTTACATCCGTCTTCACTAATCTTGGAATTCCAGGCGATGAAGTAGTTGAATATATGCGGGACATATCCGTAGACTTTTTTACATTAATCTAATTCTATTATTTAGAATAAATGTAATATTCATGTCTGTAAGAGAACTCAAAAGACTCATCGGCCTTAAATCATTAGTATAAAAACATCGTTATATGTAGATATGATGTTTGTGTATATATGGGGCAGCACAAAACGTCCACTAAGGCGATATAGTTGGACCACATAACAGGTGAGGTAGGTAGCTCCCAGTACTTGCTCACAGTAAACTCTGAGAGCAAGAACTGGGTCTTAATTCCCCACTACATTATTGAATGTCCAGTCATTAGACCTTTACGAACTGTCGCTGTTAAGTGCCTGGAGGTTTTGCAATTACTTTATTCACACTCGTGAAGGAATAACATCCGAGATTATGATTTTCTAGTTTATTAACCTTTCTGTTTCATGTTTAATCACGCTCATGTTCTTGAACATGACTTCATAATGTAATCAATGTCTTCCAACTTTAGCTACTGATCTCTTGCCCCTGAGTGACCCCTGAGTGACCGCTGAGTGACGAACTATCCTGCGAGATGGGATTATTTTTATTATCAAATAGCTCGAGACACTACACAAACCTTCATATAGTCTAGGAGGTAACATCATAAATGCTCATATACCTATATATGTCCATAAACAAATTCCTGGTACTTCTGTGTACCCAGGTTAACGTATTTTTAAAAGCAGATATGACATAGAAAAACAAAGAGGTCAAGAGGTTTTTTTCCAGACCTCCGGCTTTTGTAAAGACGGAACCAGACGCTGAGGATCTTGTCATAAAATTCAGTTACGACCGAACTAGTTAGGTAAAAAGTAAGAGCACACACACACACACACACACACACACACACACACACACACACACACACACACACACACACACACACACACACACACACACACAAACACACAAACACACACAAACACACAAACCCCCTAAAGACAATATTAAATGCAGAAACATTATCTTATCTCCAACACAACTTCACTTACATATAATATTAAGAAAAATAGGAAAATGCAAAAATGTCTTGCCTACTGGGAAAGGAGAAGAGATTTATTCATCAGAGATAACATGATAATTTTCGTGCTTGGCAGAATAAACTGTGAATGAATTCCTTCCAGGAGAGATTAAAGTGAAATACACCAAGTTCTCGAAGTCGTAAAGCTGGCTCCATTATGCGAGAGGAGAGAGGAGGAGAAGGAGAGAGAGAGAGAGAGAGAGAGAGAGAGAGAGAGAGAGAGAGAGAGAGAGAGAGAGAGAAGAAACAAATGAAGGAGATCAGAAAGTGTATTGTAATTCAGATAAAATATATTAATATTATCATCAGTAAATGCAGTCACTGTTATTGCTACAAGTCCAATCTAAAGGTCCTATCTACAAGTCCTATCTACAGGTTCTATATACACAGAAGATGAGTTGATAAATAACCTATAGGTCTCCCTACTACTCACCGGTCATTTCGTATCAATCAAAAAATTAATTGTTACGCTATTCAATATAGAATGAAAAAGAGTGCTGGGGAATATACCTACTAACACACAACTACTAGCTAGCTGCTGTCTTTCAGGAGGCTGGGGTCGTTCTTGCCCTTGCAAGAACGACCTTGCAAGAAGAAGAACCACCTTGGGGTGGTTCTTCTCCAGCCCCGACTAAGACGGTCTCCGGGTTTGGAGTCCATGATCTTCTTTTGCTTACTTCGTGGTAACCTCCGGAGCTGGAGCCCCTCTAGGGCAGTTCTTTGTTGCCTTCAATCTCGTTCTGACAGTTCCTGCGACGGCGCTGAAATCGTACTGGCGTTTGCCTTTCCATTGGAGACTTTTGGCGCCGTGGAGAGGCGGGGGACCTACTGCATGGGTGACAGCTTTTCCCTCGTATCAACCTCCTCGGGCCTTGCGCCTTAGAGAAGCCACTCCAGACCGACAACCAGAGCGCAACTTCATAGTCTCCTGAGACTGATGGATGCATAGTGCTACCTACTATCTCCACAACTACCACCAATTTCCATTTCAACCACCAGCACTATTATTGTTAGCCCATGTTGTTATAGGGACACGGGAGGGTGTGACTGGAGTCCCTCGTCCAAGGCTTCCTCAACATCACCCTGAATTTCGTGGCTTACATATTAAACCACACGTGGCATATGTATGAGTGTAACTGTTATTTACACACACACCACACGGTCGGGGAGCCGGTCGGCCGAGCGGACAGCACGCTGGACTTGTGATCCTGTGGTCCCGGGTTCGATCCCGGGCGCCGGCGAGAAACAATGGGCAGAGTTTCTTGCACCCTATGCCCCTGTTACCTAGCAGTAAAATTGGTACCTGGGTGTTAGTCAGCTGTCACGAGCTGTTTCCTGAGGGTGGAGGCCTGGTCGAGGACCGGGCCGCGGGGACACTAAAGCCCCGAGATTATCTCAAGATAACCTCAAGATAAGATAACACGTTGTCTTTGTCCACCCTGTCAATTCCCCTGAGAAATTTGTAGGTGGTTGTCATGTCTCCCACTACTCTTCTGTCTTCCAGGGACGTGAGGTTTAGCTCCCGTAGCCTTTCCTCGTAGCTCATACCTCTCAGTTCTTGGACTAATCTGGTGGCATACCTCCTGAATATTCTTTAACTTTGGCTTGTGGTTTAACTAAGTATGGAGTCCAGGACGGAGCTGCATACTCCAGGATTGGTCTGACATAAGTGATATACAAGGTAAACAAGAAAAAACTGGAGCCTAAATAACGTTTCCTTGGGATATTGCGTACACCGCTCTCGATACACTAGACGAGTTTGCACAGCGGTTCATACACTTCTAGATGTGGCAAAACCACTTCAAGTTTCACAGTTGACTTGCGGTGAGAACTGGTTGAGGCTCTTCGACACCCCCAAACCTCTCTTAATCATCACTCGTCACGAGGGAGTCGACTTGAAGCGGTTCGACACCCCCAAACCTCTCTTTATCATCACTCGTCACGAGGGAGTCGACTTGAAGCGGCTCGCGGAGACGAGCAGCAGCGGCAGTAGCAGCATCTGACTGAAAGAACCGGCGCCTGGTGCTTCAGGGGGAGATACGCCAGGCGACGCTGTCACGCCTGCCATGAGGCAAGAATGATGGATTACTCACGACACACACAATCATAATATAACTCCCTGAGTCTGCTCCTCTTGTGAGGAAGAGCCCAGCTTACTGAGACGAGGAAGAGAAGCCAGCTTACTGAGACGAGGTAGAGCCCAGCTTACTAAGGCGAGGAAGAGAAGCCAGCTTAGTGAGACGAGGAAGAGAGGCCAGCATACTGAGACGAGGAAGAGAAGCCAGCTTACTGAGACGAGGAAGAGAAGCCAGCTTACTGAGACGAGGAAGAGAAGCCAGCTTACTGAGACGAGGAAGAGAAGCCAGCTTACTGAGACGAGGAAGAGAAGCCAGCTTACTGAGACGAGGAAGAGAAGCCAGCTTACTGAGACGAGGAAGAGAAGCCAGCTTACTGAGACGAGGAAGAGAAGCCAGCTTACTGAGACGAGGAAGAGAAGCCAGCTTACTGAGACGAGGAAGAGAAGCCAGCTTACTGAGACGAGGAAGAGAAGCCAGCTTACTGAGACGAGGAAGAGAGGCCAGCTTACTGAGACGAGAGAGAGAGGCCAGCTAACTGAGACGAGGAAGAGAGGCCAGCTTACTGAGACGAGGAAGAGAGGCCAGCTTACTGAGACGAGGAAGAGAGGCCAGCTTACTGAGACGAGGAAGAGAGGCCAGCTTACTGAGACGAGGAAGAGAGGCCAGCTTACTGAGACGAGGAAGAGAGGCCAGCTTACTGAGACGAGGAAGAGAGGCCAGCTTACTGAGACGAGGAAGAGAGGCCAGCTTACTGAGACGAGGAAGAGAGGCCAGCTTACTGAGACGAGGAAGAGAGGCCAGCTTACTGAGACGAGGAAGAGAAGCCAGCTTACTGAGACGAGGAAGAGAAGCCAGCTTACTGAGACGAGGAAGAGAAGCCAGCTTACTAGGACGAGGAAGAGAAGCCAGCTTACTGAGACGAGGAAGAGACGCCAGCTTACTAGGACGAGGAAGAGAAGCCAGCTTACTGACGAAGGAAGAGACGCCAGCTTACTGAGACGAGGAAGAGAAGCCAGCTTACTGAGACGAGGAAGAGATGCCAGCTTACTGAGACGAGGAAGAGAGGCCAGCTTACTGAGACGAGGAAGAGAGGCCAGCTTACTGAGACGAGGAAGAGAGGCCAGCTTACTGAGACGAGGAAGAGAGGCCAGCTTACTGAGACGAGGAAGAGATGCCAGCTTACTGAGACGAGGAAGAGAAGCCAGCTTACTGAGACGAGGAAGAGAAGCCAGCTTACTGAGACGAGGAAGAGAAGCCAGCTTACTGAGACGAGGAAGAGAAGCCAGCTTACTGAGACGAGGAAGAGAAGCCAGCTTACTGAGACGAGGAAGAGAAGCCAGCTTACTGAGACGAGGAAGAGAAGCCAGCTTACTGAGACGAGGAAGAGACGCCAGCTTACTGAGACGAGGAAGAGAAGCCAGCTTACTGAGACGCAACGCTGAGTACGACTGCTCTCTGAATGTTTCTTGATAACATTTTTGGGCTAGATGGAAGGGAAGGGAAGGGGCTAGATGGAAGGAAAGGGTTTAGGTGGGAGGGAAGCCAAGAGGGATTAAGGATGGTTGTAAGGATGATGGGTCACTGATATGAGCAGTCAAGCAATGACTGATGTCAGATATGATAGTAGCCATATCTTGAATGGTCCAGGACGGACCGAAACGTCGTCGTCCCTTCACCTTCTAGTGTGTGGTCTGGTCAACAGATATGATAGTATTTCCACAATGAAATCCGAATTACGTATTATATCTATCAGAAAAAATCTTTCTGATAGATATAACTCATGCAACGTTGCTGTGTACATCTGTTAGCTAAAGAAATATTGTTGAAACTTCAGTTATATAAAGTAGTAAGTTAATACAAATGTAAGTCCAGGATTCCATACATTTGACAGTTTTATAATTGGTCAGAATTGAGAGGTATAAATTTATGTACAAAATAGATATAGACGCAGAGGTGTATATTTGCCAGCAGTATTTGTGAATACTGCTGGCAAGTCATCGTCTTGCAGAAACGTCGTCGTCTCCAGAAACGTCTCCAGAAACGTCGTCGTCCCTTCAATTTCTAGTGTGTGGTCTGGTCAACAGTATTTGTGAAGCTGTTTCTCTTCTCTTGCTTGCATGTTTTTGCCATTATTCCATATTCTCTTTTTAGGCTCCTCAGGTGTGCGGGGGTTATATAGGCCTACACTCATGTACTCACCTAGTTGTGCTTGCGGGGGTTGAGCTCTGGCTCTTTGGTCCCGCCTCTCAACTATCAATCAACAGGTGTACAGTTCCCTGAGCCTATTGGGCTCTATCATATCTACACTTGAAACTGTGTATGGAGTCAGCCTCCACCACATCACTGCCTAATGCATTCCATTTGTCAACCACTCTGACACTAAAAAAAATCTTTCTAATATCTCTGTGGCTCATTTGGGCACTCAGTTTCCACCTGTGTCCCCTGGTGCGTGTGCCCCTTGTGTTAAATAGCCTGTCTTTATCAACCCTGTCGATTCCTCTGAGAATCTTGTATGTGATGATCATGTCCCCCCTAACTCTTCTGTCTTCTCTCGACGTGAGGTTTAATTCCCGTAGTCTCTCCTCGTAGCTCATACCTCTCGGCTCGGGTACTAGTCTGGTGGCAAACCTTTGAACTTTTTCCAGTTTGGTCTTATGCTTGACTAGATATGGACTCCATGCTGGGGCTGCATACTCCAGGATTGGTCTGACATAGGTGGTATACAAAGTTCTGAATGATTCCTTACACAAGTGTCTAAATGCCGTTCTTATGTTAGCCAACCTGGCATATGCTGCTGATGTTATCCTCTTGATATGGGCTTCAGGGGACAGGTCTGGCGTAATATCAACCCCCAGGTCTTTCTCTCTCTGACTTGTGTAGAATTTAATCTCCCAAATGATACATAGTATCTGGCCTCCTGTTCCCTACACCTATCTTCATTACATTACATTTGGTTGGGTTAAACTCTAACAACCATTTGTTCGACCATTCCTTTAGTTTGTCTAGTTCTTCTTGAAGCCTCAAGCTGTCCTCCTCTGTCTTAATCCTTCTCATAATTTTGGCATCGTCAGCAAACATTGAGAGGAATGAGTCTATACCCTCTGGGAGATCGTTCACGTATATCAGAAATAGGACCGAGTACATCGGTCATGTGTTATCGGTCTCCTATCTGTCTCTGTCTATCTGCCTCTATCTATTCACCTCTCTGTTTCTGAGTCTCTCTGTCTTTTTGTCTGTCTCATAAAAAATATAATTGTGTAATGTTTGGGTGATCGTCACTGACAGGAGCTTAGTGGTGTGAATTACAAAAAGTTTAAATCACTACAAAAAATATGAATAGTTACCTTTTGACGCTGTGGAAGAATCGTGTGTTTATGCCAGTACGGACAAATTACTGACAGCAAGAAATTTTATCTTAATTTTCCTGTGATCAGTGAATAATAGTTCATATTACTATAAGGTTTTGTTTTTAATACTTAGCTGTGTAGCTGGCGGGCAGGGTCACATATGGTGGTAGGGAGGGGGGGTCTGAATGTGGCCCCTGGCACGCTGTCCCCTATTAAATTCTGGCAACTCCGGTCAGCCTATGTTAATCCCCTTCCCCAGACCATTTACTCTGCCAATTTGGGGAGAGTCTCGCTCTAAAGAGTATGGCCTCCAACGTCGAATGCAAAGACAGACCTTCTTCTCCTACTTTCAATCTCATCTTCTCTTTTATTCTCTCTCACTCTCTCCCTCTCTCTCTTCTGTTCTCTCTCGCTCGCTCCCTCTCTGCCGTTCCCTCTCTCTCTCTCTCTCTCTCTCTCTCTCTCTCTCTCTCTCTCTCTCTCTCTCTCTCTCTCTCTCTCTCTCTCTCTCTCTCTCTCTCTCTCTCTCTCTCTCTCTCTCTCTCTCTCTCTCTCTCTCTCTCTCTCTCTCTCTCTCTCTCTCTCTCTCTCTCTCTCTCTCTCTCTCTCTCTCTCTCTCTCTCTCTCTCTCTCTCTCTCTCTCTCTCTCTCTCTCTCTCTCTCTCTCTCTCTCTCTCTCTCTCTCTCTCTCTCTCTCTCTCTCTCTCTCTCTCTCTCTCTCTCTCTCTCTCTCTCTCTCTCTCTCTCTCTCTCTCTCTCTCTCTCTCTCTCTCTCTCTCTCTCTCTCTCTCTCTCTCTCTCTCTCTCTCTCTCTCTCTCTCTCTCTCTCTCTCTCTCTCTACAATTGAATGACAAAGGGGCTCTTCCCAGCACATTCTTAACACGCCTTTTGTGTTTATATAATAAAATTCTGTTCCTTCTAAATGTATAAATATGTGTGTGTCTGCACGGTGCAAAATATTACAACTGAGTACATAGTATGAATACATGAATACTTAAACAGCAACATTTTGGCATTACAACCAAGTAAAATATAATATATATATATATATATATATATATATATATATATATATATATATATATATATATATATATATATATATATATATTTATGATATTAGCATGCAATGAAAGATATGAAGAATACATTCCTTCGGTCGATCTGGGATGTTTCTGACTCTTTTCCATGTTAAATCTGAGCCTCCCATGCATGAAGTCTCAACATGGGAGGGATCCATTGATATCAACTTGCAAGTGGACTGAGTAGTGGAGCCTAAAAAAAAGCTAATTCGGTGTTTGCACTGATCAAAAGGCTTATCGGGCGCTGGGTATTATGGCATGTTTACATTGCAGTCGATGGCAAGGCTGAAATTGGCTTTTAAATAACGTTTAAAATGGGGGTAAAGTTATTGTGTTCGTGCGGGTGTTGGGGGGAATTTTTTGAACATGCGTGCCGTTAGAGGGATGTTTGTGGGCACCTGCGTGCCGTTAGAGGGATGTTTGTGGGCACCTGCGTGCCGTTAGAGGGATGTTTGTGTGCACATGCGTGCCGTTAGAGGGATGTGTGAATGTGTGTGTGGCTGTAGTTGGGATTTGTAAACATGTGCTGCTGTGGGTACTGTCTGTGGAAATGTGTTACTATTTTTGCAGGGATGTTCCTGCGCGGGCCCTGAGCCTCTGGCTGGCCCACTGGGAGGGCCCTGAGCCTCTGGCTGGCCCACTGGGAGGGCCCTGAGCCTCTGGCTGGCCCACTAAGTGTTCCTTGTTTCTGTTTTACTTAGACGGAATATGAGTATTTATGACTCGTATGGTCGCTTCAGTAAGATTATGCCCCCATGTGTTTAACAACTTCTGCTCTGTTGAATCTTGGCTGAAATCTTATTTGATTTGTAACTCTGCATTGTGTTACGGACTCTGTGAAGTGAATGGTACAAAATTCTACCTAATTGCTTAGTACGTCAATAAGTGTACTATGGTGAACATAGTTACAAAAAAGTACTATCTAAACAGGAGGATGGGTTGTAGATAATGTTCCAGTGGTCTGTCGGGCATTTCTCCACAGTGCTGACATTTCCTCTCATCTACTGAAACCTGTAAACCTATTTCCCATGCACATGGGTATCCAAGCCTGATGCGATGTAAGTGTATGTCTGTTGTTTCACTTTGTCCAAGGCATTGGGTGGGTGGGACTGTAAAGCCTGTTGGGCTCTGTCTGAACTAGTGATGATTTTTAATAAACTAGAGATGATTTTTAGTCAATTAGTGATGATTTTTAGTCAATTAGTGATGATTTTTAGTCAACTAGTGATGATATTTAGTCACTTTAGTCACACATATCCACACTCTCTGATTTCTTTCATCAAAATACGTGGTACTTAGTTGGTTGAACTCATGTACCATCCTGCCGTTCCTGATGTTGCCACACACCCACCCCACACACACGGTCACTGAAAATTTGCTCTGTGCTACCAGCTGTGTCACAGCCTCTCACTACACCCTCCCCTGAGTCACGAAGACCCGATGAGTACCCAGACTCTCACCTGTACTCATCACTTCCATCTGGGAGGGTACTCATTCCTATTGGAGTTTGCTAGCAGCTTCTTGACCCGAAGCTTGCTCACCGCGACACTCGGGTGCGGGGAGGTCAATGCCTGTGTTGGCTTCTACATATATATGGTAGCTCGTTTAATACATTTATTCGAAGCGCTTTGGCAATGAAACAGTTTCAACAAAATACAAACTCATCCAAAAAAGTTTGTATACTGGCACCGAATACAAAGTATTACTGTATATGAACAGAATATAAACATGGAGGGTTCCCCCCATATATATATATATATATATATATATATATATATATATATATATATATATATATATATATATATATATATATATATATATATATATATATGTATATATATATATATATAATTATTAAATATGACCGAAAAAGTAAGATTAATAATTCTAACACGAATTTTCTCGATCTTTCTTATGTTTCTTTTCACTGTTGATGGTAATTGAAAAATCAATTCTCCAGAATTCATTTTTATTTCTAGTCTGACGCGACACTTGAACGCGTTTCGTTCTTAAATGTAACTTATTACATTTTCAATGACTTTTAGAATTTCAATCATAGCATAAGTAAGAACTCTGTTTAGTGTTTGCAGGTAATAGTTGTGTGTGTGTAAACTAAAAGTCTTTGAAAATGTAATAAGTTATTACGAAACGCGTTCAAGTGTCGCGTCAGACTAGAAATAAAAATGAATTTTGGAGAATTGATTTTTCAATTACCATCAACAGTGAAAAGAAACATAAGAAAGATCGAGAAAATTCGTGTTAGAATTATTAATCTTACTTTTTCGGTCATATTTAATAATATATGTCTACAGGAAAGACTGCTACCAAGATATACTAATATATATATATATATATATATATATATATATATATATATATATATATATATATATATATATATATATATATATATATATATATATATATATATATATATATATATCCTTGGCTCTCTTGTAATTCCATTGCGCCAAGCCCTGACGACAAAAAAATATATATTGAATTTCGTTCGACATTCCGCTTGATTTTGCATTCACCATAGGCAGGGACCAAAGTTATTTTATGAAACAAAAACGGTGCATGATATTGGGAAGATTTTTGCAATTTATATTCCGAAGTTCCGGAGGATTTAGTACATAATCTTGACAATTTATCTCTTCCTAAGAGGTAAAAAAAAAATTATTATGGATAAAGTTTGTCATGAGGAGAATAATTAGTTTTTGGTTCATTGTCTTCTACTAGCACAAAGAGGAGGAAGTCAAAGGAGGCTTTGACGTCACGGTCTAAACGCTAATGTTCTTTCACAAAGAAGGGCTGTAAAGTCAGGCTTTGACGGTAATATTCTTGGACAGAGGAAAGGGCTGTGACATCACGCTGGGACGCAAATATTCTTGGAAAGAGAGAGAGAGAGCAAGAGAGAGAGAGAGAGAGAGAGCAAGAGAGAGAGAGAGAGAGAGAGAGAGAGAGAGAGAGAGAGAGAGAGAGAGAGAGAGAGAGAGAGAGAGAGAGAGAGAGAGAGAGAGAGAGAGAGAGAGAGAGAGAGAGAGAGAGAGAGAGAGAGAGAGAGAGAGAGAGAGAGAGAGAGAGAGAGAGAGAGAGAGAGAGAGAGAGAGAGAGCAAGAGAGAGAGAGAGAGAGAGAGAGAGCAAGAGAGAGAGAGAGAGAGAGAGAGAGAGAGAGAGAGAGAGAGAGAGAGAGAGAGAGAGAGAGAGAGAGAGAGAGAGAGAGAGAGAGAGAGAGAGAGAGAGAGAGAGAGAGAGAGAGAGAGAGAGAGAGAGAGGCTGTAACGTCTCGCTCAACTTGCAAATTTTTCAAACATAACACTCTTAACTTCTTTTCCATTTAAAGCTTGTTAACCACTCACCAGGAACAACTGGTAACTTGTGCAGAACACCGAAGATCATGAACACTTGTGCTCTACTTTGACGTAAAACTTAAGGCTTCACTTAACATAACCTACACTTAAAGTTCTTGTTTAGTCTTGAGGATAACTGATTAGGAAATGATTAAAGCAGACAAGGGGCGGCGACGCTCAATAAAATTCTGCATTACCGTTGAATTTCTGAGTCAAGAAATTCTGCCGAGATGTTCTGCCTGAAATAGTGATTTGTAGTCACTCATTTACTCACTAATTCACTATCACGCTGAAAAAGAGAGTCCGAAACGATCACCATCGTCATCTTCACTGCAATCTTCGAATCATTTATCAAAAAAAGAGGTTGATGAGAAGCTGTTGCATATGCAACAGCTGGCGGGTCTCGCGCAACAAAGGCAAGAGGAGCAGAGAATATTATCTTCATCTCCTGGAGTCAAGTGGCCAGTGAAGAGGTTAGGAGCAAGTGGAGGAGAAGCAGGAGACGGAGCAGGAGGAGGAGTGAGAGTGGGAGCGGACCCTGGGAGAGTGTGGGACCTGGGAGAGAGTGGGAGCGGACCCTGGGAGAGTGTGGGACCTGGGAGAGAGTGGGAGAGAGCCTGGGAGAGTGTGGGAGGGACGCAGCATCACCTGGTCATATCTCTGCTCTCCGTGGAACTAGGTTGACACCGTCGCCTTAAGCCTGTATAATCCTTAAGCCTCGGAGGCCATGCGTCGCTCACAGCACCTCTGATGCCTCCCAGACGTCTTGCCACACGTCTAATTCCTCCCAGACGTCTCACCACACATCTGATTCCTTCCAGACGTCTCACCACACTTCTAATTCCTTCTAGACGTCGTGCCACACGTCTAATTCCTTCCAGACGTCTCACCACACGTCTAATTCCTTCTAGACGTCTCACCACACTTCTAATTCCTTCTAGACGTCTCCCCACACGTCTAATTCCTTGCAGACGTCTCCCCACACGTCTAATTCCATCCAGACATCTCCCCACACGTCTAATTCCTTCCAGACGTCTCACCACACGTCTAATTCCTCCCAGACGTCTCACCACACGTCTAATTCCTTCCAGACATCTCACCACACGTCTAATTCTTCCCAGACGTTTCATCACATATCCTCAGACGTTCTCAAGCAATACCTCCGTTTTCCAGCGTTCATTCACATGCACGCACGTGCACACACCCACGCACTCACACGTGCACACACGCACGCACTCACACACACACCTAGCATGAGGCGAGGACGCTTGCTAGGGGCGCTGAGGGCTAGGGTAGATGTGGAGAGGTAGAGGTAGATGTAGAGAGGTAGATGTGGAGAGGGACCAAAAAAACATACTTCCACTGTTATAGAGCTAGTGGAATTATGTTTTTGCACCACTCCACTAGTGTCGAGTAAGGAATTATCAAGGGGAAAGCGCCAAGCCATTACGACTATATAACACAGGGAAGGGGTCAGGATAAGGGTTTAGGATGGGACGGCGGGAAGGAATTGGTGCCCAACTACGTGGACGGTCGGGGATT
Source organism: Procambarus clarkii (assembly GCF_040958095.1). Lineage (NCBI taxonomy): Eukaryota > Metazoa > Arthropoda > Malacostraca > Decapoda > Cambaridae > Procambarus > Procambarus clarkii. The sequence continues at coordinate 30,468,415 of NC_091180.1, forward strand.
AAACGCCGACCTGCATGAAGCGAGACCGTCGCTCTACCGTCCAGCCCAAGTGGATAGGAACAAAAAGGATTAGAATAAAAAATATTTAATAAAGATCTGAAGGATACGAAAGAACACTGAATGAGACATATAGGCAAAATAAGCAATAAATGTGAGAAAGAACATAGCAGAAAGGAGAGAGGTAATACCTCTCTCATTTATTTAAGTAATAAATACCTTTTGTAACACAGAGTTACAAAAAATATATAAAACATCAAAAGAGAAAAATGCCGAAATGGGAAATTTTAAAAGTGATATTGATATTAGGCAATAATCTCACTATTTAGTATTATACAACCCTCTCCCGAACATGCAAATTTAGTGATAATAGTTAAAGGCTGAAATTAGTTACAAATCTACTTCAAGTCTGACATTCTAAGAGAGACTCAGTGTCAACGTATTATCAGAGAGCCGACGTCAACAACGTATCACCAAATATGCACGACTGATCCCCACTCAGGACTTCTTTTATCGCATATAATTTCCAGGTCCCACTCCCCAGCTGTCCAGGATCCGCTCCCAGCTGTCCAGGATTCGCTCGCAGCTGTCCAGGACCCGCCCCCAGCTGTCCAGGAACCGCCCCCAGCTGTCCAGGAACCGCCCCCAGCTGTCCAGGAACCGCTCCCAGCTGTCCAGGAACCGCTCCCAGCTGTCCAGGACCCGCCCCCAGCTGTCCAGGATCCGCTCCCAGCTGTCCAGGAACCGCTCCCAGCTGTCCAGGATTCGCTCGCAGCTGTCCAGGACCCGCCCCCAGCTGTCCAGGATTCGCTCGCAGCTGTCCAGGACCCGCCCCCAGCTGTCCAGGAACCGCTCCCAGCTGTCCAGGACCCGCCCCCATCTGTCCAGGAACCGCTCCCAGCTGTCCAGGACCCGCTCCCAGCTGTCCAGGACCCGCTCCCAGCTGTCCAGGACTCGCTCGCAGCTGTCCAGGACCCGCTCGCAGCTGTCCAGGACCCGCTCGCAGCTGTCCAGGACCCGCTCCCAGCTGTCCAGGACCCGTTCCCAGCTGTCCAGGACCCGCTCCCAACTGTCCAAGACCCGCTCCCAGCTGTCCAGGACCCGCTCCCAGCTGTCCAGGACCCGCTCCCTGCTGTCCAGGACCCGCTCCCAGCTGTCCAGGACTCGCTCCCAGCTGTCCAGGACCCGCTCCCAGCTGTCCAGGACCCGCCCCCAGCTGTCCAGGACCCGCCCCCAGCTGTCCAGGACCCGCCCCCAGCTGTCCAGGAACCGCTCCCAGCTGTCCAGGACCCAGCTCCCAGCTGTCCAGGACCCGCTCCCCAGCTGTCCAGGACCCGCTCCCAGCTGTCCAGGACCCGCTCCCAGCTGTCCAGGACCCGCTCCCAGCTGTCCAGGACCCGCCCTCAGCTGTCCAGGACCCGCCCCCAGCTGTCCAGGACCCGCCCCCAGCTGTCCAGGACCCGCCCCCAGCTGTCCAGGACCCGCCCCCAGCTGTCCAGGTCCCGCTCCCAGCTGTCCAGGACCCGCCCCCAGCTGTCCAGGACCCGCTCCCAGCTGTCCAGGACCCGCTCCCAGCTGTCCAGGACCCAGCTCCCAGCTGTCCAGGACCCGCTCCCAGCTGTCCAGGACCCAGCTCCCAGCTGTCCAGGACCCGCTCCCAACTGTCCAAGACCCGCTCCCAGCTGTCCAGGATTCGCTCGCAGCTGTCCAGGACCCGCCCCCAGCTGTCCAGGATTCGCTCGCAGCTGTCCAGGACCCGCCCCCAGCTGTCCAGGAACCGCTCCCAGCTGTCCAGGACCCGCCCCCAGCTGTCCAGGAACCGCTCCCAGCTGTCCAGGACCCGCTCCCAGCTGTCCAGGACCCGCTCCCAGCTGTCCAGGACTCGCTCGCAGCTGTCCAGGACCCGCTCGCAGCTGTCCAGGACCCGCTCGCAGCTGTCCAGGACCCGCTCCCAGCTGTCCAGGACCCGTTCCCAGCTGTCCAGGACCCGTTCCCAACTGTCCAAGACCCGCTCCCAGCTGTCCAGGACCCGCTCCCAGCTGTCCAGGACCCGCTCCCAGCTGTCCAGGACCCGCTCCCAGCTGTCCAGGACCCGCTCCCAGCTGTCCAAGACCCGCCCCCAGCTGTCCAGGACCCGCCCCCAGCTGTCCAGGACCCGCCCCCAGCTGTCCAGGAACCGCTCCCAGCTGTCCAGGGCCCAGCTCCCAGCTGTCCAGGACCCGCTCCCCAGCTGTCCAGGACCCGCTCCCAGCTGTCCAGGACCCGCTCCCAGCTGTCCAGGACCCAGCTCCCAGCTGTCCAGGACCCGCTCCCAGCTGTCCAGGACCCGCCCCCAGCTGTCCAGGACCCGCCCCCAGCTGTCCAGGACCCGCCCCCAGCTGTCCAGGACCCGCCCCCAGCTGTCCAGGACCCGCCCCCAGCTGTCCAGGTCCCGCTCCCAGCTGTCCAGGACCCGCCCCCAGCTGTCCAGGACCCGCTCCCAGCTGTCCAGGACCCGCTCCCAGCTGTCCAGGACCCAGCTCCCAGCTGTCCAGGACCCGCTCCCAGCTGTCCAGGACCCAGCTCCCAGCTGTCCAGGACCCGCTCCCAGCTGTCCAGGACCCGCTCCCAGCTGTCCACGACCCGCCCCCAGCTGTCCAGGACCCGCTCCCAGCTGTCCAGGACCCGCCCACAGCTGTCCAGGACCCAGCTCCCAGCTGTCCAGGACCCGCCCCCAGCTGTCCAGGACCCGCCCCCAGCTGTCCAGGACCCAGCTCCCAGCTGTCCAGGACCCGCTCCCAGCTGTCCAGGACCCAGCTCCCAGCTGTCCAGGACCCGCTCCCAGCTGTCCAGGACCCAGCTCCCCGCTGTCCAGGACCCAGCTCCCAGCTGTCCAGGACCCGCTCCCAGCTGTCCAGGACTCGCTCCCAGCTGTCCAGGACCCGCTCCCAGCTGTCCAGGACCCGCTTCCAGCTGTCCAGGACCCGCTCCCAACTGTCCAGGACCCGCTCCCAGCTGTCCAGGACCCGCTCGCAGCTGTCCAGGACCCGCTCCCAGCTGTCCAGGACCCGCTCCCAGCTGTCCAGGACCCGCTCCCAGCTGTCCAGGACCCGCTCCCAGCTGTCCAGGACCCCCCCCCCCAGCTTTTATCACATATATTTCCTTCCAAAATCCTATAGCCTTGGGGGGGGAAAATATAATCCTTTCAATCATTTACCTCTGAAGCAATCAGAGATCGTGTGTATGTGGACATTGCTTGTTTCCTGTTCTGTGGCTGGCCACAGCTGTCTGCTGCGTTTCTACTGTCTTCTCTGTCACAACTGTCTAATGTGCCTTTGCTGTTTCCCCCCCTGGCACAGCTGTTCGTTCTGTTACCCCTGCTTATTCTGTCTATGTCTGCTACACCTGTTACCCTGCTCATTCTGTCTATGTCTGCTACACCTGTTACCCCTGCTTATTCTGTCTATGTCTGCTACACCTGTTACCCCTGCTTATTCTGTCTATGTCTACTACACCTGTTACCCCTGCTTATTCTGTCTATGTCTGCTACACCTGTTACCCTGCTTATTCTGTCTATGTCTACTACACCCGTCTCCTCTGCTAAGCTTGTCTCCTCTACACACTTACCTTGCCTACTTACTGACAGTATATGGGCAAGACAGCACCCAAGTGAGCATTTGAAGGTTTAAACGACATTCAGTTTTTTTTATTTCTCTATCAAATTACCATGGTTTCGCTATTATTAAAATACAGTTGAGAGGCGGGCCCAAAGAGCCGAAGCTCAAGTCTTCCCCCCCCCCCCAGCAAATGGGAATATCTAAATTCAAACTGTTAGGCTTATGATTACCCAATCTCAATACGCAAAAAGGCCACCATCACAGTACGCAAAAATAATACATTCCCATACGCTAAGATATCACCACGAATACAATTCATACACAGATTATACACTTCCTTTCATGCTATACTTCTGACGTATATTAAAAAATTCACAACTTTCTCCCGTAACCAAAATTTTTTCCTTAGGAGCTCTGTTCCATCTCCTCATATTCTTCGATCTATCGACACCTCATTTCTCTTGCCTCTCCTCATGCTCTCATGTTCTTCCATCTCCCAGCACCTCACTTCCCTTGCCTCTCCTCATGCGCTCATGTTCTTCCATCTCCCAGCACCTCACTTCCCTTGCCTCTCCTCATGCTCTCATGTTCTTCCATCTCCCAGCACCTCACTTCCCTTGCCTCACACTCTCCGGTTTCAATCTATCCTCACGCTCAAAATGGTAAAAAAAAAATTAAATGCCAATTAAGATATATTAATGGCAAAAGTTAACATTGAATGATGAAAGCTGTTGTGAGGAAGGGGGCAGGGGCTGTCCCCCCATGGTCAGTGGTCTGATGGGGGAGGGGCTGTCCCTATGGTCAGTGGTCTGGTGGGGGGGCTGTCCCTATGGTCAGTGGTCTGGTGGGGGGGCTGTCCCTATGGTCAGTGGTCTGGGGGGAGCTGTCCCTATGGTCAGTGGTCTGGTGGGGGGGGTCTGTCCCTATGGTCAGTGGTCTGGGGGGGGCTGTCCCTATGGTCAGTGGTCTGGGGGGGCTGTCCCTATGGTCAGTGGTCTGGGGGGGCTGTCCCTATGGTCAGTGGTCTGGGGGGGGGCTGTCCCTATGGTCAGTGGTCTGGTGGGGGGGTGTTCCTATGGTCAGTGGTCTGGTGGGGGGGTGTTCCTATGGTCGGTGGTCTGGTGGGGGGGCTGTCCCTATGGTCAGTGGTCTGGTGGGGGGGTGTTCCTATGGTCAGTGGTCTGGTGGGGGGGTGTTCCTATGGTCAGTGGTCTGGTGGGGGGGCTGTCCCTATGGTCAGTGGTCTGGGGGGGGGCTGTCCCTATGGTCAGTGGTCTGGTGGGGGGGTGTTCCTATGGTCAGTGGTCTGGTGGGGGGGTGTTCCTATGGTCAGTGGTCTGGGGGGGGCTGTCCCTATGGTCAGTGGTCTGGTGGGGGGGTGTTCCTATGGTCAGTGGTCTGGTGGGGGGGTGTTCCTATGGTCGGTGGTCTGGTGGGGGGGCTGTCCCTATGGTCAGTGGTCTGGGGGGGGGCTGTCCCTATGGTCAGTGGTCTGGGGGGGGTGTTCCTATGGTCGGTGGTCTGGTGGGGGGGCTGTCCCTATGGTCAATGGTCTGGTGGGGGGGCTGTCCCTATGGTCAGTGGTCTGGTGGGGGGGCTGTCACTATGGTCAGTGGTCTGGTGGGGGGGTGTTCCTATGGTCAGTGGTCTGGTGGGGGGGGTGTTCCTATGGTCAGTGGTCTGGTGGGGGGGGTGTTCCTACGGTCAGTGGTCTGGTGGGGGGGCTGTCCCTATGGTCATTGGTCTGGTGGGGGGCTGTCCCTATGGTCAGTGGTCTGGGGGGGGCTGTCCCTATGGTCAGTGGTCTGGTGGGGGGGCTGTCCCTATGGTCGGTGGTCTGGTGGGGGGGCTGTCCCTATGGTCGGTGGTCTGGTGGGGGGCTGTCCCTATGGTCAGTGGTCTGGTGGGGGGCTGTCCCTATGGTCAGTGGTCTGGTGGGGGGGCTGTCCCTATGGTCAGTGGTCTGGTGGGGGGGGTGTTAGGGAGCTGGAGGGAAGAGAAGGGAGATAGTGGGTGAGGTAAGGAGGGAAGGGAAGGAAGGTAAGGAAGGGAACTATCAGGAGGGAAAGCGTCAAGCCATTACGACTATGTAGCTCTTGGAACGGGTCAGGATAAGGATTTGGGATGGGATGGAAGAGAAGGAATGGTGCCCAACAACTTGGACGGTCGGGGATTGAACGCCGACCTGCATGAAGCGATTTCAGGCAGGTCTCATATTCTTCGGTCTCCAAGCACCTCACTTCCTGTCACATTCGTTCCCGTCACATTCTATAATTGCTTTTAACTCACAGGACTCGTTCTATTGAAATCCCAAACTAGAATTAGACAAAAGTTCCTCTTAATATTTCAGAAAAGCATCTGGTTGATATTGTTCACTCAAAAGACCAACCTGTCAATTTTTATGATGCTACTGGAGCCCTGAAAGTCAGAACTAATGTTGTAAATGAAATTGGTAACCTAACCTAACCTTGATACCTAATCAAAAGTTTAAGTTACTTAACAGGATGTAAACTAAGGAGACTTGATGACCAAGGTCAAAATCATGACTTTGGTAAACTTAATTGTGTATAGTGGAAATGTTCATGGTGAAACTTGTGAGTCCATCCTCGTACTCGTTGCAAATATCTTACTTCGTTTGGCTTATACATGCCTACACCTGACGACGACATTCACAAGCGAATGATATCGTTTTGGCTGAGGGCAAATCACCTACCCAGCAAACTCTGTCAAATCTTTTTGAAGGCACTCGTCACTGGTCATTTCCACCATTGCCGGAGTGGGCAATGTTATTAACTTAATAGTTATTATCCGCCAATTTAATTGTTATGAAATTCAACTTAAAAAATTAAGGAAATTAAAGAATGAGAAAGCATTAAGGCAGTGTGACTATTGCACTTAGATCGAACATGACGACAAGGAGATGGAATATGAGGAACAGATGAAGGAACAGTTCCAAACTACTGGACCATTGGTGATCGAACGTCGACTCAGCAAGAAGCCTGGGGTCAGATTCACGAAGCAGTTACGCAAGTACTTACGAACGTGTCCATCTTTCCTCAATCTTTGACGGCTTTGGTTACATTTACTAAACAGTTTACAAGCATGAAAACTTGCCAATCAACTGTTGTTATTGTTATAAACAGCCTCCTGGTGCTTCGGAGCTCATTAACTATTTATTAATTGTAAACAAAGCCGCCAAAGATTGAGAAAAGATGTACAGGTTCATAAGTACTCGCGTAACTGCTTCGTGAATCTGGCCCCCAGGGCGTCACTCTATGAGCAATTAATACAGTGGTGTAGCAAGATCTTTATGATAAAATAAAACAACTCAATGCTAGTCCCTTTATGCTAAAAACGTCTTAAATATATGAATTACATTACACCTGTTGAGTCCAGCTATTATTGTAGCAATTTGTGTAAGTTGTTACGACCAAAGCTTCAGATTATGATAATTACAGAGTCTATGCTGTGCTGTATTCTGATTCTGACAAGTAATTAATGCACTGTACTTCCTATGCAAACGTTCCCAATTATAAATAAATAAAATCGAACACAGGTTTTTTATTTGATTTGACAGACAAACCCAAAAACCCGTTGAGGTGAATGACATACTACGTATGTTATCGTCGTGAGGTTATCTTGAGATGATTTCGGGGCTTAGCGTCCCCGCGGCCCGGTCCTCGACCAGGCCTCATTTTTGTTGCACAAACCCCAGGAAGCAGCCCGTAGCAGCTGTCTTAACTCACAGGTACCTAATTACTGCTAGGTGAGTAGGGGCATCAGGGTGAAAAAAATTCAGCCCATTTGTTTCTGCCTCGGCCGGGAGTCGAACCCCGGACATCTTAGGATTATGACCCCAGAGCGCTGTCTGGTCAGCTCTGAGGCATCCTGTGTGTGTGTGTGCGCGCGCTCACCTATTTGTGCTAGCGGGGGTTGAGCTTCGGTTCTTTGGTCCCGCCTCTCAATTGTCAATCAACCGGTGTACAGGTTCCTCTCTGTGTGTGTGTGTGTGTGTGTGTACTCACCTATTTGTGCCTGCAGATGACCTGAACAGCCCTGTGCCCCCCAAACAAACTGTCCTGGCTATTAAAGTTGCTCACTGGCATAACTTCTGGCTCTTAGTAACTCCCGATAAGCACCAATTAGTTAAGGCTTCTCAAGGAAAGAAGAAAGAAACATTAGCGAGAGAAATGTATTTTTTGCTCGTTAAAATTTTATTATACAGAATATCAGTCCATTTAATTATCAACGAAGAGGAATGAAGACAGTGCTAAACGATGTGTTAGAATATGACCAATGTTCCTTAGTAAGTGCTGAGAGTGAAGACCATCTTGGCTAAGGCGCATTAAACCTTCTTCAAACAGCTACAGCAAGAGACTCACAAAAGACTTCTTATGCGTCCCCTTCACAGCCTTTTGTTCCCTTCATGTTGATCGTCAGAGAGACAATGTCTTACTCGTGGCTGTAAGGAACTAGTAAGATATTTGTTGGATAATATGTTACACTTCTTCCGTCGCTGGGAAGTACCGTAATCGTTCCCTAGATCCCGTGAATAAGAGTCCCACGGTAGTATCATTTTGACATTGAAATTGAAATAAATTGAAATGTGTTTATTCACGTATAAATACAAAGGGATGAAATAGATCAAGCTATTCTTGATCTATTATTACAATTCTTGAGCTATTAATACAACATAATATCAATCTATTCCGACATCGTCCGATGTATTCCGACGATAGTTTCGTTAGGGCATCGTTCGCTGCAGCTCTCATGGGTTGGTAATGGGTTTCGTAACCTAACTACATTCCCGTAGTCCAGCCCTTAATTGGTCGTTATGTATACTCCAGAGGTAATGTGTCGTCTCACTGCTGTGTACTTTTTCGTAACAATCACCTTGTCTCTCCTACTCTTTAACAGTGTATTCCTTCTAAGATGAAAATGTTCAATATACATATATGTGTATATATAATACATATATATAATATAAATATTAATATTATAAACATATTTCCTTATGTTTCTCCTTCGTTCGCTCTCTCTCCACTCTCGTGGATAATATTTGAGAGAAACGGTGACTGTAGTGACAGACTTGATAATAACAGTAAGGAATACGGTGAAAATAACGAGGATCACGATAATAACAGTGAAAAAAACGGTGATAACAGTGATGTATCAGTGACCTTCGACAGAACCACTCCACCCCCTACAACTCCACTCCACTAGGCATATATTGTAAACAAATAAACTAGGTAGACTTTGCCAGTTGGTCTATTTGAAGGAGTGGATGTAGACAGGTTTAATTTAGACGTGTGGATTTAGACAGAATATTTTAGACATACATGGATATAGACAGGTGTATATTAGACATACATGGATATAGAAAGGTCTATTTTAGACATACATGGATATAGAAAGGTGTATATTAGACATACATGGATATAGACAGGTGTATATTAGACATACATGGATATAGACAGGTGTATATTAGACATACATGGATATAGAAAGGTGTATATTAGACATACATGGATATAGAAAGGTGTATATTAGACATACATGGATATAGACAGGTGTATATTAGACATGGATAGACAGGTGTATTTTAAAATATATAGAGAAGATGTAGACATATACAATAAAACATAAATATAGGATAAAGAATATGGATTAAACACACATGGATATAGTCAGGTGTATTTTAAACATATATACTTCGTAATTGGGATAATATTTAATGTATCTTTTAAGTTGTTAAATCGTTATTTGTTATTAATTGTAGTATATATTTCTTTTGACAGAACCTCAAGGAGCAGATCATGACTACTAACGTCTGGGTTGACCACGTGAGTACCTGTACTCACCTGAGTACGTGCTGAGTACGTGTTAAGTACGTATGTTGGTGGATAGCTTGAGTACGTGTTGGGAGATTCCATGTGAGTACTTGTGGCGGTGAATAACGGTGTTCAGATGGGTCGTGTGTGAGTACAAGCTGATGTAGACCATGTAAATACCAGTTGAGGTGAACTATATGTAAACCAGTTAAGGTAGAGCATGTTCCAGCTCAGGTCCACCACTTAAGTGACAGCTGAGGTAGACCAAATGAGTATGAACTGTGGGTTGACCTTCCTGGCACCTTAGAAGAGCAATGAATGCTACGCAGACATTGTAGACATACCTAAGGTTTTGCTAGCCAAGTAGTTATTCAATTATACATTGACATCTTGTAGAGAAATGTTGATTAGGCGTTCCGCGAGCGCTTTGTCATGGGTTCGTATCCTGGCCGGGGAGGATTTACTGGGCGCACATCCTTAACTGTAGCCTCTGTTTAACTCAACAGTAAAATGTGTACTTGGTTGTAATAACGATTCTTCGCGGCGGGGATCGTATTCCAGGGACCTGCCCGAAACGCTACGCGTACTAGTGACTGTACAAGAATGTAACAACTCCTGTATATATCTAAAAAAATATCTAAAAACAAAATTAGCGTTCGCGTATAAACGTGTCTGAGGATCCGGTCTAGCTGAAATGCGCTGGAACAGCAAGCAACAATGTAGGGAGGGTTTAGCGAATGCGAGGATTTGCAGGCGATGAGTTACAATAACGTGGCTAAAGTATGTTGACCAGACCACACACTAGAAGGTGAAGGGACGACGACGTTTAGGTCCGTCCTGGACCATTCTCAAGTCGAAATGCAGGGATTTGTGATTAATGCCCAGTTTTGAAAGCAGTTGATGTCAATAATTGCGTTCACCTCGTTCCAACTGCCCGGATGAAGAGAAGGGAACTATCAGGGGGAAAGCGCCTAGCCATTACGACTATATATCACTTGGAAGGGGTCAGGATAAGGATTTGGGATGGGACGGGGGAAGGAATCCCCGACCAATTGGACGGTCGGGGATTGAACGCTGACCTGCATGAAGCGAGACCGTCACTCTACCGTCCACCCCAAGCTGCCCGTATGAGAGCAAGTTACATATCGAACAATGAAAGGTGTTTAGAGCATTTGTTTAATTGGATTTTATACAAGCATTTTTTTCCCCAGAATACATGAAAAATGCAGCTTAACTACAGCGTAAGTAGGAGGTCACATAACCCTAAATACAGTATGGAAACCTAATCTAACCTAACCGAACCGAACCTAACCTAACCTAACCTAACCGAACCTAACCTAACCGAACCTAACCTAACCTAACCGAACCGAACCTAACCTAACCTAACCTAACCTAACCTAACCTAACCGAACCTAACCTAACCGAACCGAACCTAACCTAACCTAACCTAACCTAACCGAACCTAACCTAACCTAACCTAACCTAACCGAACCTAACCTAACCTAACCGAACCGAACCTAACCTAACCTAACCTAACCTAACCTAACCTAACCTAACCGAACCTAACCTAACCTAGCCTAACCTAACCTAACCGAACCGAACCTAACCTAACCTAACCTAACCGAACCTAACCTAACCTAACCGAACCGAACCTAACCTAACCTAACCTAACCTAACCGAACCGAACCTAACCTAACCTAACCGAACCTTTCCACGCAAACATTGAAGCAGTTAGAAGTCTCTCCAGTGTGAAAGGTCCACATGCTGAGATAGACTGCAGCCACTTGATGTCTGGAGTTAAAGTGTGTCCAGTAATTTTTGAATGATCTGGGTTCTAAGCTAGTCGAAATAACAAGACACCCTAGAGCTTCCAGCTTCCTTTTCCAGCGCCATAGCGTGGCGATACAGAGGGAAAATGCACCATTATATTAGGCGCTTCTGCCCGTTATCTGAGGAGCTG
>NC_091180.1:30484798-30491916 GCF_040958095.1 Procambarus clarkii
TTCAAATTTCCAAATTTGAAAATAAATAAAATAAATTTGATAAAATAAATTGGGCGATTTTATTAATTGTTTGAGGAATCGTTGAATTCCTGATGTAGGGGACAGTTAGCCTGCACTTTGGGTTTTTGAGGTGCTTCTCTTGGCCTGTTGCTGATCTTATACATGATACAACAATTGACTAACCCGGTATTGTATTTTACTGCTAGTTATATGTATGAGGTGAAAGAAAACATGCCCGACCATTTCTGTCGGACCACCAGACTGTGTTGGTTACAGTACAGTACAGTTGGTATTTTCGGGGTACAGTACAGTACAGTTGGTTACAGACACCAGTAGTCCTAAGGTTCAGGGTTCGATCCCCGGTGGAGGCGGAAACAAATGGGCAGAGTTTCTTTCACCTTGATGCCTCTGTTCACCTAGCAGTAAATAGGTACTTGGGAGTTAGACAGCTGCTACGGGCTGCTTCCTGGGGGATGTGTAACAAAAAGGAGGCCTGGTCGAGGACCGGGCCGCGGGAACGCTAAGCATCTCAATAAATCGAAATCATCTCAAGATAACCTCAAGATAGCCTTAAGATTACCTCAAGATAGCCTCAGGGTCCCAAGAAGCAGCTCACAGTTACAGCTTTCCCAGCCATCTGTGGCAGCTGGTCGAAGCCCGGGGTGAAGTTTTAATGCACTGTGTGTGAGAAACGGGATAATCCACTGCGTAACTTGTCCTTGAGGCGTCGCTGACGACGACGCCTCAAGTACCACCTCCAGAAGAAATCCACAAGGGCCGCGACGAGGATTCGAACCTTCGTCCGAGAGCATCCCAGACTCTGTCTTAATCGACTTGAGCTACGGCATAGTCAACCTCCAGAATTTACCCAAATTTTCACTTGAAGGAAGCTTACTTCTTGGCTTTTCACTGACGGGGCTCGATCTGTTGGGTTTTCAATTCTAAGATTTTTTGTAAGTTTCTCATTTCTAGGACCAAGCTCTGAAGGACGTGTTCACTTCTGGGACGTGAATGTGAATTATTTTCACCAGTTTATAGGCCTATTACTTGCCGGATCTTCAATTGCTATATATCTGGCAAGTGCATATTTGGCATTCTGCATCAACATTCTCATCGACTTGAGAATGGTCCAGGACGGACCGAAACGTCGTCGTCCCTTCACTTTCTAGTGTGTGGTCTGGTCAATTCACCTCAATTGCTAAACTTTCATCAACTGAATCTTCCTTTGCAACACTTTTTTTTGTCTTACAGTTATCTTGAGATCTTGAAATGATTTCGGGGCTTTTTAGTGTCCCCGCGGCCCGGTCCTCGACCAGTCCTCCACCCCCAGGAAGCAGCCCGTGACAGCTGACTAACACCCAGGTACCTATTTTACTGCTAGGTAAGAGGGGCATAGGGCGAAAGAAACTCTGCCCTTTGTTTCTCGCCGGCGCCTGGGATCGAACCCAGGACCACAGGATCACAAGTCCAGTGTGCTGTCCGTTCGGCCGACCGGCTCCCAGTGCTTTAATTCTTAACATTATTTTTGCATTTGACAAATTTTTAAACATTAGTATTTGTTACATGTAATTTTAGTTCTTTCACTGTCAGCATAAGTTCACATTTATCAAAGTAATTTGAAAATAAGCACTTTTTATGCTTTTTATCAAGCTATGATTATTACTTTTATAAGCTTTATCTCCGAGGGTTTTTGAGTCCAGGAATATATTTTTTTCAACATAATCTTTCTACCCAATGTAATTACCAACTATTTAATGGTCTGGTGTAAATAACTTTTCCTTCTGAGGTCTGTGGTTTATCTCCTTTACTTCCTAGAGCCTTCACTCTCCCTCTAACTTCCTAGAGCCTTCACTCTCCCTCTAACTTCCTAGAGCCTTCACTCTCCCTCTAACTTCATAGAGCCTTCATTCTCCCTCTAACTTCCTAGAGCCTTCACTCTCCCTCTAACTTCCTAGAGCCTTCACTCTCCCTCTAACTTCCTAGAGCCTTCACTCTCCCTCTAACTTCCTAGAGCCTTCACTCTCTAACTTCCTAGAGCCTTAATTCTCCCTCTAACTTCCTAGAGCCTTAATTCTCCCTCTAACTTCCTAGAGCCTTCACTCTCCCTCTAACTTCCAAGAGCCTTCACTCTCCCTCTAACTTCATAGAGCTTTCACTCTCCCTCTAACTTCCTAGAGCCTTCACTCTCCCTCTAACTTCCTAGAGCCTTCACTCTCCCTCTAACTTCCTAGAGCCTTCACTCTCCCTCTAACTTCATAGAGCTTTCACTCTCTAACTTCCTAGAGCCTTAATTCTCCCTCTAACTTCCTAGAGCCTTCACTCTCCCTCTAACTTCATAGAGCCTTCACTCTCCCTCTAACTTCATAGAGCCTTCACTCTCCCTCTAACTTCATAGAGCCTTCACTCTCCCTCTAACTTCATAGAGCCTTCACTCTCTAACTTTGTAGAGCCTTAATTCTCCCTCTAACTTCCTAGAGCCTTCACTCTCCCTCTAACTTCATAGAGCCTTCACTCTCTAACTTCCTAGAGCCTTAATTCTCCCTCTAACTTCCTAGAGCCTTCACTCTCCCTCTAACTTCATAGAGCCTTCACTCTCCCTCTAACTTCATAGAGCCTTCACTCTCCCTCTAACTTCATAGAGCCTTCACTCTCCCTCTAACTTCATAGAGCCTTCACTCTCCCTCTAACTTCATAGAGCCTTCACTCTCCCTCTAACTTCATAGAGCCTTCACTCTCCCTCTAACTTCATAGAGCCTTCACTCTCCCTCTAACTTCATAGAGCCTTCACTCTCTAACTTTCTAGAGCCTTAACTCTCCCTCTAACTTCCTAGAGCCTTCACTCTCCCTCTAACTTCATAGAGCCTTCACTCTCTAACTTTCTAGAGCCTTAACTCTCCCTCTAACTTCCTAGAGCCTTCACTCTCCCTCTAACTTCATAGAGCCTTCACTCTCCCTCTAACTTCCTAGAGCCTTCACTCTCCCTCTAACTTCCTAGAGCCTTCACTCTCCCTCTAACTTCATAGAGCCTTCACTCTCCCTCTAACTTCATAGAGCCTTCACTCTCCCTCTAACTTCCTAGAGCCTTCACTTTCCCTCTAACTTCATAGAGCATTCACTCTCCCTCTAACTTCCTAGAGCCTTCACTCTCCCTCTAACTTCCTAGAGCCTTCACTCTCCCTCTAACTTCATAGAGCCTTCACTCTCCCTCTAACTTCCTAGAGCCTTCACTCTCCCTCTAACTTCCTAGAGCCTTCACTCTCCCTCTAACTTCATAGAGCCTTCACTCTCCCTCTAACTTCCTAGAGCCTTCACTCTCTAACTTTCTAGAGCCTTAACTCTCCCTCTAACTTCCTAGAGCCTTCACTCTCCCTCTAACTTCCTAGAGCCTTCACTCTCCCTCTAACTTCCTAGAGCCTTCACTCTCCCTCTAACTTCCTAGAGCCTTCACTCTCCCTCTAACTTCCTAGAGCCTTCACTCTCCCTCTAACTTCATAGAGCCTTCACTCTCCCTCTAACTTCCTAGAGCCTTCACTCTCCCTCTAACTTCATAGAGCCTTCACTCTCCCTCTAACTTCCTAGAGCCTTGACTCTCCCTCTAACTTCCTAGAGCCTTCACTCTCTAACTTTCTAGAGCCTTAACTTTCCCTCTAACGTCTTCTCTAGTACACTCACATTCTCTTCCTTCCCTCAAGTTCTACTTCAAGCTTCAGGTGTTCTCAAGCCTCTGATCAAACGACTTTGAAACTTTCCTTATTAAAACTACTCATAGCCCAGTCGATAGAGCTACTGCCTCACATGCCTGGGGTCCACGGGTTCGAGTCTCCTACAGGTGAATGGAACCAGAGTTCATGATTTGTTGCTGCTGTCAACTATCCTCGTAGTGTCTTGGTTATCTTCTTGAGGTTATCTTGAGATGATTTCGGGGCTTTAGTGTCCCCACGGCCCGGTCCTCGACCAGGCCTCCATCCCCAGGAAGCAGCCCGTGACAGCTGACTAACTCCCAGGTACCTATTTACTGCTAGGTAACAGGGGCATTCAGGGTGAGAGAAACTTTGCCCATTTGTTTCTGCCTCGTGCGGGAATCGAACCCGCGCCACAGAATTACGAGTTCTGCGCGCTATCCACCAGGCTACGAGGCCCCCCTTTGGTGCTCATAAATTGTTCTACAAATACAAAACAATGCAAAAATGCAAACGCAAAACATCATTCTGTCATGATTGCAGAATGATGTACGGGTTTCGTAAGTGGTATTTGTAAATGCTTGATGAATCATGAGTCCACCTCTTATTTTAAATAGATTTTTCTATTATTTAAATCTAAAACTCCAGTCGCCTAGTTCCTGAACCGATCGCTTCAGCTCCAACTAAAGGAACAACACTTGAAAGAAAGAACCGGCCCTTCACATTATTCGCTTATCCGGACCGTTATTTGGTTATCCGGACCGTTATTTGGTTATCCGGACCGTTATTCTGTTATTCGAACCGTACTTCTGTCGATCCAGGGGTTTGCTTCACTTTACTTCTTCATGGCAATTAACGATACTTTACTGCTTACAATATTACTAAAGTGTTTAGTATGATTCTGATGAGTGATGCTGCATCAGACTCATCAGGTCCTTGTGAGTTGGGTTCCTGTAATACCTGATGATCATGATTGTTCCTGAGTTTGTAATACTTGGGTTGACACCTTTGGCTTCTACTTTGCATACTACAGTTTATATTAAATGCTATAATCAGTGTACGTTGCTGTAGTGTTCAGTATGATATATGATGTTGACATATTATATAGAAATATAGAAAGAAATATATATAGAAAGGCAGCGTCTGGGATCATCTCGGACGTAGGTTCGAACCCTCATCACGGCTCTTGTGTATTTGTTCATTTGATCCATCACGCTATTGTGATTTCTGTGTGTATATGATGTTGATATTTTAAGCTACGAAAAATACAGATGCGAATTTAAGTTAATCCATTGCTGTGTTGCCCCGAAACAGCAGATTACAGCAAGCTACAGCAGGCTACAGCAGGTTACAGCAAAGTAGTGGAGCTACTAGGACCCCGTCAATCATATTGTCAGGTGGTGAAATATGATTGTACCAACTGAATGCCAGCTGGCAGTTTAACTACTGAAGATGACAATCGCCGCTTCCCGCACCCAAACAGCCTCCTGATTGGTTCATGATCGTGGTTCGAAATTAAGCACACGTTAATGGCACTCAGAGGCTGCTGACCGATGTGTAGATCAGAGCTTGGAGATCAGGGGTGCCTGGGTGCTCACCTGGAAGCTACCAGGCTGGCGAGGTCTTGAGAGTTTGTTTTCCTCATTTTTTGGTGAAAAATTCCTCATTTTTTGGTGGAAAAATTCAATCAAGTTTGTTTGTCTTCCTCATTTTTTGGAGTAGAATTCAACCACGTTTGTGTCTTCCTCATTCTTTGGAGAAAACTTTAACCAAGTTGTGACGCAGGAAGTTGTGACGTAGGAAGTTGTGACGCAGGAAGTTGTGGGGCAGTTGTGACACAGTTGTGACGCAGTTGTGAGGCAGTTGTGACACAGTTGTGACACAGTTGTGACGCAGTTGTGAGGCAGTTGTGACGCAGTTGTGAGGCAGTTGTGACACAGTTGTGACACAGTTCTGACGCAGTTGTGAGGCAGTTGTGACGCAGTTGTGAGGCAGTTGTGACGTAGCGTGGGAGGGAATTTTGCTAGATTAGCGTGGGATGAGAACTTGGTAAGTTGGAATTTCATGTAAGTAGCTCCCAGTCGAATGGGGGATTTATTTTGGCTGTGGGCATCTTGTAGACTTAAGCAGACATATGTGATATATAATTCCCGGGGGAATAATCTACTCAGCTCCACCATGTAAGCTTAACTTACCCCCACTTCACCGTGCTGGGGTAAGCTTAGTGATGTATATGTTTGGAGGTCTCACATGTAAGCTTTCTTCTACATCTGTGTAGCTTGAACTTGGGCTTAAACACGAGTATTAAGTCCTGAACTACTTTTTGCTTCTACGGTCGTGAGAAGCGAATGGGTTTCTTGGGTTTAGGACTTGGGTTTAGGACTCTCTCTCTCTCTCTCTCTCTCTCTCTCTCTCTCTCTCTCTCTCTCTCTCTCTCTCTCTCTCTCTCTCTCTCTCTCTCTCTCTCTCTCTCTCTCTCTCTCTCTCTCTCTCTCTCTCTCTCTCTCTCTCTCTCTCTCTCTCTCTCTCTCTCTCTCTCTCTCTCTCTCTCTCTCTCTCTCTCTCTCTCTCTCTCTCTCTCTCTCTCTCTCTCTCTCTCTCTCTCTCTCTCTCTCTCTCTCTCTCTCTCTCTCTCTCTCTCTCTCTCTCTCTCTCTCTCTCTCTCTCTCTCTCTCTCTCTCTCTCTCTCTCTCTCTCTCTCTCTCTCTCTCTCTCTCTCTCTCTCTCTCTCTCTCTCTCTCTCTCTCTCTCTCTCTCTCTCTCTCTCTCTCTCTCTCTCTCTCTCTCTCTCTCTCTCTCTCTCTCTCTCTCTCTCTCTCTCTCTCTCTCTCTCTCTCTCTCTCTCTCTCTCTCTCTCTCTCTCTCTCTCTCTCTCTCTCTCTCTCTCTCTCTCTCTCTCTCTCTCTCTCTCTCTCTCTCTCTCTCTCTCTCTCTCTCTCTCTCTCTCTCTCTCTCTCTCTCTCTCTCTCTCTCTCTCTCTCTCTCTCTCTCTCTCTCTCTCTCTCTCTCTCTCTCTCTCTCTCTCTCTCTCTCTCTCTCTCTCTCTCTCTCTCTCTCTCTCTCTCTCTCTCTCTCTCTCTCTCTCTCTCTCTCTCTCTCTCTCTCTCTCTCTCTCTCTCTCTCTCTCTCTCTCTCTCTCTCTCTCTCTCTCTCTCTCTCTCTCTCTCTCTCTCTCTCTCTCTCTCTCTCTCTCTCTCTCTCTCTCTCTCTCTCTCTCTCTCTCTCTCTCTCTCTCTCTCTCTCTCTCTCTCTCTCTCTCTCTCTCTCTCTCTCTCTCTCTCTCTCTCTCTCTCTCTCTCTCTCTCTCTCTCTCTCTCTCTCTCTCTCTCTCTCTCTCTCTCTCTCTCTCTCTCTCTCTCTCTCTCTCTCTCTCTCTCTCTCTCTCTCTCTCTCTCTCTCTCTCTCTCTCTCTCTCTCTCTCTCTCTCTCTCTCTCTCT
>NC_091180.1:30494916-30519916 GCF_040958095.1 Procambarus clarkii
TGAATTTTACCCCAGGTTCGTAAGTGCTTTCGTAACTACTCCCTGAATCTTACCCCAGGTTCGTAAGTGCTTACGTAACTACTCCCTGAATCTGGCCCCAGGTTCGTAAGTGCTTGCGTAACTGCTTCGTGAATCTTGCCCTGCAGGTTCGTATGGTTCATGGCCAGCTGGGTCCTTACAGGCCCTATCACTGTTGATTGCAGTGATTGTCTTTCCCTTCGAGTCATTAACTGCCTCGCCAAATGTTTTGTCTAGCCTCCCCCCCCCCCACCCTCTCACAACTCTCATCCCCCCCCCACCCTCTCACAACTCTCATCCCCCCCCCCCACCCTCTCACAACTCTCATCCCCCCCCCCCCACCCTTATTTCGCAGACTCATTCTCTGTTTGTTTAATTCTCTTTCGTAGTGTTCTGTTTTTGCCCTTCTTTGTTGTCCTTCCTTCTCCTTCCTCTGTTTTTATACTTTCCTGAAGCCATATACGTAATTATCTCATTTGAAAGTCATCTATATTTATTCCTTTACTCTCTCTCAAGATTGCTACACTCAGTGTGGTGTGTGGGGTGACATGTGTGTGGTGACATGTGTGTGGTGACAGACGTGTGGGGTGACATGTGTGGGGTGAGAGGTGTGTGGTGACAGGTGTGTGGTGACAGGTGTGTGGTGACAGGTGTGAATTGAATGGCCTCATTGCTGTGTGCCTCTGTGCTCTTCTCTGAGACCCTAGTTCCTCTCTGCTGTTGCCTCTTCCTCGCTTCTTTAATTGTGTTTTCATGTTCTGAATTCTTTCATTTGACTTTATTTGTCCCACTTCCGTTCATCTCTTGCTTCCTTCTAATAAGTTACTCGAGACTTTTCTTTCATTTTGCTGCCTCCTTCATATCTGATGCTAAGTAGTGAATAATTTTATGCATCACTATCTCTTTTCTTTCAATTCCTCCTTTTGTTCCTTCTCTTCTTTACTTCCTTTTTTCTTTCTCACTCCATCCCGCCTCCTTAATTCGATGTTCCTTCTTCTGTCTCAGTAAGTACATGAATCTCAGATCAGCGTCTTGTCTCAGCTCTGATCATGATTCTCAGATCAATGTTTTCTTTGCCGCAGTTCCACACTGTCGCAGATAGAGACTTTAAAGCTTAAACTTAATTACTACTTGTTTTCCTGTCTATGATCATCATTGTCACATTAATAATGATATCACTGTCACTCTGTAAGTTAGTGGTAAGGTAAGGTGGGGTAGGAGGCACGGTAGGGTGGCCTTAATAACCCTTCCACTGACACTTATGACGGAGATATAAACTTCATAAATCATTCTATTAATAGTCAATCTAATATGCTAAACATTACCATTTCTTCTCTGCCTCGGAAAAAATGAATTCTGAGAAAACAGTCTATTTGTCATCAATTCTGAGAAAACAGTCTATTTGTCATCTTGATTAACTTCATATATTTCCACTTAACACTTAACATTCTTTTTCTTAACATTCTGTCAATGAATAAAAAAATTCCCATTTGTCTCAGTACCGTTCAATAGACAGTGTTATATTGAGAAATTACACAGGAGCAGACCTCCTGCCCGACTGGCCGTCTGATCCACTGGTGGCCTCCTGCCAAATTTACCCCAGTTTGCCCTCGCCAAATAAAGAAAACGAAGTCGTAAATTTCGGTGTGATAAGATGCCATTGCAAGATATTGTGTTTTCTGTATATGCTTCAACGTTGGGCAGTGACTACGGACTCTGGAGTATGACTAATGATTTCCAAATTTTGTCTTTGTAAATATATATAGGCTTGTCAGATTTTTTATTTACGTACGAATTGGCATTTATGTAATAACTTGTGAGTACACACACACACACAGAGCAGGAGTGACAGAGATCCTGAAAGAGTTACAGATGGAAGGCGGGCTGAACAAAGCGTAGCAAAAGTTTTCAGGCTAGGCTGGTACAACCAGGACAGAAATCGGCTGATAAAGATAGTGTTCACGAACGAGACCAAACAGGAGGAAACTCGAGCAAGAAAGAACCACCTGGTAAGTGCAAGAGGGGATACAAAACGATATTCCTTCAGAAGGACATGACAGAGAATGAGAGAATCAGGGAAGTAGACGCCAAGAAGAAGTGCATGGAGAGAGGAGAGAACCAGGAAACCACAGTCACATCCAGAGCCTCAAAGAAGTGCAACACCCTCCATCTTCCTCCCCACAGGAGCCTTCATCACCCTGAACCCTCCCTGTCCCCATTGAAATGTTCACCCACCTGACCCCTCACCCCATTACCTCCCTGTCACCCCCCTTCTACTGGCCTTCACCCTTCATCCCTGAATCCTCCAAGGCCCTGTTAACCTGTTAAAACACACTGACGGAACGCAAAACACACTGGCAGAACGCAAAAACACACTGGCGGAACGCCAAACACACTGACGGAACGCCAAACACACTGACGGAACGCAAAAACACACTGGCGGAACGCCAAACACACTGACGGAACGCAAAAACACACTGGCGGAACGCCAAACACACTGGCGGAACGCCAAACACACTGACGGAACGCAAAACACACTGACGGAACGCAAAACACACTGACGGAACGCAAAAACACACTAGCGGAACGCCAAACACACTGACGGAACGCAAAACACACTGACGGAACGCAAAAACATACTGGCGGAACGCAAAAACACACTAACGGAACGCCAAACACACTGACGGAACGCCAAACACACTGACGGAACGCCAAATACACTGACGGAAGAAGAAAACGTAGGTACACTGTGTGAGTGTAGGGTGAAGTGCTCACACGGAGTCCAATACCCTGCTCCCGCCCCGTCTGCCCTTACTGCCCTTGTGAACCGTTCTCTCGTCACGAGGGCAAATGTCTTAGCGATAACTGAAATATTTCTCGGGAGTCGTGGAAGGTGTGTGGTGGATCGGGTGATGGAAGAGTAGTTGAAGGGTGAGAAAAGATAAGGAAAAGGAAGAAAAAAGAGGAGTAATAAAGAAAATAAAAAGAGGGACAAGACTGAGTGATAAATAGAGATTTATAATGAAAGAAAATTCATCCACGTAAATGATGAGAATAAACGGCAAAAAGAGGAACAAATGAAGAACGGAGGAGTTAGAGGAAGTGGGAGAATAGAGAGAAGCTGTAAGAGGCTGGATATTGTCTAGTCACCTCAGAGCGGCTGATCCCGCCCGGACGAGAGTCCTGGAATTGGGCTGTTATCTCCTGAAGGGGGACAAATACGCTATTGTGCTGATGTCTAGAAGAAAATAGTTTCTGGATCTCGTCCAGCTTTTCCAGAGGTCAGTGAAGCCTCTGGACGCTCTCTGGTGTAGTGGATCACACACCCTCCTCGTCAGTGGCATGTCCTGTGGTTCGAACCCTGCAGAGGGGGAGGAGCGACTGGGCACCCGGCAGGAATTGTCCACCTGGATGTAAAACGAATAGTGGGTTGTGTTATAGGGAAAACATGGCAAGGCAATCTGAGGTAGTGAGGGTTACATGTGATTCAGGTGAGGTAGTGAATGCTTCCCTCACTTATTGCAAATGCAAATAATTGCCAACAGAACTAAAACACCTAACCTAACCTATCCCAGAGATAATTATTCACAAAATGATATTATACATTCCTATTTATTGCAGGCGATGAGTCACAATAACGTGGCTAAAGTATGTTGACCAGACCACACACTAGAAGGTGAAGGGACGACGACGTTTCGGCCCGTCCTGGACCATTCTCAAGTCGATCGACAATCGACTTGAGAAGGGTCCAGGACGGACCGAAACGTCGTCGTCCCTTCACCTTCTAGTGTGTGGTCTGGTCAACATTCCTATTTATTGGTTACACGGTGTGTAAATAGGCAAATGTGTCTTGCTGGGTTCGGCGTTCGATCCCCCGATGGACAAAGTATTGGGGCCCCTATTCCTTCACTCCATCCTCACATCCCCTTCCAAGTGAGGGGAGGAATGTGACGTCCCTTCCCTCACTTTTCCTCATAATTACAGCACCAGACGAATTCGTCTCTTGAGTCTGGTGCATGCAGCCTGGGCAATCAATAACATGGTGATGGGGGACTCTAATGATGACTCTTAACCATTGAACCGCTAACAAGGTTCTATTTCTCCCTCGTCAGGAATGGCGCGATCACAAGTTTCAATGGGACCCGGAAGAGTATGGCGGAGTGACTGAGTTGTACGTCCCGTCTGAGATCATCTGGCTTCCTGACATTGTCCTCTACAACAAGTAAGTCTTCTTTAACGATTAAATCCTCTGTGACAAGTTCTTGTATAGCACGGACTCTATGATAGGTCCTTGTATAGTACGGACTCTATGATAGGTCCTTGTATAGCACGGACTCTATGATAGGTCCTTGTATAGCACGGACTCTGTGACAGGTCCTTGTATAGCACGGACTCTATGATAGGTCCTTGTATAGCACGGACTCTATGATAGGTCCTTGTATAGCACGGACTCTATGATAGGTCCTTGTATAGCACGGACTCTATGATAGGTCCTTGTATAGCACGGACTCTATGATAGGTCCTTGTATAGCACGGACTCTATGATAGGTCCTTGTATAGCACGGACTCTATGATAGGTCCTTGTATAGCACGGACTCTATGATAGGTCCTTGTATAGCACGGACTCTATGATAGGTCCTTGTATAGCACGGACTCTATGATAGGTCCTTGTATAGCACGGACTCTATGATAGGTCCTTGTATAGCACGGACTCTATGATAGGTCCTTGTATAGCACGGACTCTATGATAGGTCCTTGTATAGCACGGACTCTATGATAGGTCCTTGTATAGCACGGACTCTATGATAGGTCCTTGTATAGCACGGACTCTGTGACAGGTCCTTGTATAGCACGGACTCTATGATAGGTCCTTGTATAGCACGGACTCTGTGACAGGTCTTATCTAACAAGGATGTCGATAACAAGCACATCAAGATATCAGTCACCATGGACTGATATATTGATGTGGTATTTATGCCTTGGTGGTATTTATCTGTGAAGCAGTTTAGTGCCAGGAACATGATGTAAGATGCTGTGCAGGCGACGAGGATAAAGGGCTGCACAATCCTGAGAGAAGCTGCAGTCAGCTGTAGTTAACAGGTCATGCATCATGAGAGGGAAGCCCGTGTTGCATATTTGGCGATTCAAATCAAATCAGCTTCAGAATGCCTGATCTGTAGGGCAAGCTTGATACATATGTTGAATGCATGGTAAATGAATGTAAAATAAATTGTGGCAAATTTCGTTTGCCACAATTTTGAAAACACCATTCCATGCCACAGAATAAATACTAAAACCCTTCATTAACTGCAGTGATTGGAGTGTAGACCCTCCACAACATTGTGTCTCACGAGAATG
The DNA here is from genome assembly GCF_040958095.1 of Procambarus clarkii. Taxonomy (NCBI): domain Eukaryota; kingdom Metazoa; phylum Arthropoda; class Malacostraca; order Decapoda; family Cambaridae; genus Procambarus; species Procambarus clarkii. Next base: position 30,500,293 of record NC_091180.1, read on the forward strand.
TTGCAGCAAACGATGAAGCTGTTCCAATACACTTTTTCAGACTTGCTACAAAATTTACAGAACGTGTCTCCATGAAGGAGATCTCCCTCGCATCCTCCTTAACACACGAACTTAAAACAACCCAAAAGACCTATACAGGCTACCCGGACGCAACCCAAAACAAGTTCTTCAAATTTGTCTTGAAAGGAAGAAATCTGTCTTCGAATCATCTTAAGTCTTCACGTTCCACCGGATGAGGCTTGTAATAATTTCTCCAGATAGTGATGATGGTCTTACCTGGTAAGACATCATCTTGTCTACTGACTTCGAGGCTGAGGGCGCTAGAGTGTGGCGAGACACGCAGCATCAGCGCCCAGCAATGAGATGTCATCGCGTCTTGGAGATGAATGATGCTGCAGTCGCTTCATAATTAATCAAGTCAGATTCCCTCCCTGGCCACCAGGGCAGCGGGGACTCATGGCGCCTCGTGGATGAAGACGTACAAGCCTGAATCTCAGTCCATTCACCTGGGCTGTAGGAGGCTCGAACCGTCGACCCCGACGCGTGTGAGGCTGATATTTTACCGAATCTCAGTGTATATCCTCGTGATCACTGCTGCAGGCGACGGTTATCTCTTACCCCGGGACTCTTGAGCTTCTCCGTTCGCCTCTTCTGTTTTGTTGGCCTTACTCTTCTCTGTAAGGGGATGGACCTGCTACATGGGTAACAGCTTCTCCTCCATACCGACCAACCCTGGCTTTGCGCCCTGGAGAGGCCACTCCAACCTCGGCCAGCAGAACGCAACTCCATAGTCTCCCGAGACTGGTGGGTGCCGACTACTCCTATTCTTCTCTGTGTCCTCTAAGTCCCTTATTTTTCTCTGTGTCCTCCCTTCATCCCCCCCCCCCCTCTTCTCTCCACGTGTCTCCAGACGTCTCCTCCTCCGTGTCTCCACATTCTCTCCACCTCACCTCCCTCCGTGTCCAATCTCCTCGCCAGATCAGAGTCGGAGACATCTTCGGGATAATTAGATTTTCCTAATAAAAACTGATTGAAGAGATAGAAATGAATAGCATCGAATTTTTCAACTAGGCTCAGGAGAATTCCAAGCGAATGCGACCCGGACGAGGTCGTTGACCTCGGGGAGGTGTGGGGAGGTGCGGGGAGGTGTGGGGAGGTGTAGGGAGGTGTACGGAGGTGCGCTAAGGGGTCGTTGGCTGGGTGTAAAGTTTACCTGTTGTGAATGAATGTTATCTTCAGACGTCTTGGCTGTGTGTCTGACTTTCAGCTCCGTTAATGGAATTTTCCACCTGCAGATCGATGCACGAAATGTCATTTAAAATGATTTTCTCTCTGGAAACACAAAACAATTTCGTTCCTTTACCTCTTCCGCCAGGTAGTCTTCACTTGGATAATAGTGTTAAAATGGTGGCATTAGTTATCTCCCTACCATTAGAAATCTTTCTTGCGTTTGCAGGTTAGAAAGTCATAACAGATTGACATAGCTCGAGTGCATGGGGGAGTTGTGTAAAACCCTGGTTTGTGCCTCGGAGAGGCTGCAGGATCCAAGTAAGTTAGGTACAACTTCTGATTTCAACTCTTTTTGACAATGTCGTAGCTCAGTCGATTAGGGCAGCGTCTGGGAAGCTCCCGGGCGTAGGTTCGAATCCTCGTCACGGCCCTTGTGAATTTATTCATTTGATACATCACGCTATTGTGATTTCTGTGTGTAGTGTCATAACATATAGTCCATTGAGAGATGTAGGACAAGGATAAATATTGTCCTGATCTACAAGGACGTTAGGAAAACAAAATGATAATCTAGTATTATCGGCATTAATAATTTAATGTCTTAATTAAAAAAGAGATAGATATATGAGTAAAATTTGTTTTTATTTTTAAAAGAACCTACCACGAAGAGGCCAGTAGGCCTACTGCGGTGTTTCCCATTTCCTAATGTTCAAATAAATCGCCAGAATTTTTATAAATAAATTGCATGATAAATTAGAAAGCAATATAATACACACGAAATACGGAATCTGAGCAGGACACACTTGTAATTAATGCGTCATCCATGCAATTTGTACAATAATATATTGTACTTGCATAACAAAAGGTTTTAAATTAGCTAGCATAATAAACCACTAACACAGAATTTACTGTCGATTTTTAAGTGGCTTGAATGCTATTAAAATGTAAATTGCAACATATATCAGGTGACAGAGTGTAGAAAGGCATTTGTCTCCGAAATTTAATGGACAAAGAGAGGGAGAGAGCGAGAGCGAGAGAGAGAGAGAGAGAGAGAGAGAGAGAGAGAGAGAGAGAGAGAGAGAGAGAGAGAGAGAGAGAGAGAGAGAGAGAGAGAGAGAGAGAGAGAGAGAGAGAGAGAGAGAGAGAGAGAGAGAGAGAGAGAGAGAGAGAGAGAGAGAGAGAGAGAGAGAGAGAGAGAGAGAGAGAGAGAGAGAGAGAGAGAGAGAGAGAGAGACAGACAGACAGACAGACAGACAGAGACAGACAGACAGACAGAGAGCGAGAGAATTTTTATAGAGTTTGGGAAGGAGGGAAGAAGAGTATAAGGCTAACAGCAAGGCAGACTTTTAACCAACTAAATGTAGAGACAATGATAACATTTCAGCAATTATATCCGTATAACATATACACAGAACACAAGCTATGTAACCCTTGATATAGTCTAGGGGTAGTTGCATAACTGGTGATGTACCTGTGATAATATAAAAGTAATAATTCTATGTGACTTTTTTCACAGAAAATACCCATGTTAACTGACATTGTCACACATGACATAAACGCCACAGAAGTCACTGTTCTTGGTACAGCCGTTGACGAAGCAGCTGTACTGAGACTACCATTTACAGCAACGTAACAAGCTGTTAGACTGATCCCCTCCTAACGACCACTTCTTCCTCCAATGACAGCACTCTCTGTGGCACGAACGTCCTCCACTCCGGCACCTTTATGGCGAGGAACCAGTTACTTCCAGCGACCAGTGCCAGTCAAACTGACTGGCCTCTCCCAGGATCCTAGCTGTCACCCCTCCTTCCTAGGAGACGGGATGACAGCTAGGATCCCTCTCCCTCTCTATTACTCTCCTTTGTCGCTGAGAATTCGCCTGTGCGACGCTCCGCCTCCGGGCGGTAATCCACAACTGTGCCTCACTTCGTCTCTGCCACCAGCCCTTGACATGTGTTTTTGTCACAGCCAACTGTTGCTGCTGGCTCTTAAGAGGTGGGGAGTGGGCACCATTAACATATGGGGGGAGAGAGATATGTCCCAATAGGTTGTCGCAGAGGGAGTTGGGAGGAGGGTTGACTGGGGCGAGCTTGGAGGTGTCTATATGTAATATTTATACCTATTGGAAGGGAAGGAAATCTTCAGGAGAAAGCACCAAGCCATTACGACTTTATGGTAATCGGAAGGGATAAGGATTTAGGATGGGACAGGGATATACCTATTGGTGAATGTATGTATGTCCAAGGTTCTGGAGGCCAGACGCCGGGGGTTAGCCTCTCACGACTTTTACACATGATACAAGTGAGGTAGGGCACTGACATAGGTCAGTCGAGATCGGCCAAAGTGCTATATTTTAGGAGGGGGGTCGGAGGGGAAGAGTGAGGGAAAAGACACAAGACCCGGACACCGCCGGATACCCCTCTAGCACACACACACACACACACACACACACACACACACACACACACACACACTATATATATTATATATATATATATATATATATATATATATATATATATATATATATATATATATATATATATATATATATATATATATATATATATTCTAATATACATTTATGTGTCAGTTAATGTGTTCATTGGCGCGCACGATGCATTTGTTTGATTAATTATTGGATTGGCAATAATTTATCATTTTACCTGCCAGATATAATAGTACTGGGACGCAGTATGACGTGTGGTCGTGCTCACTGTTGCGTGCAGCGTGTGATAACTGCGGCAGTAACTCGCAACTCTACTAGCCATTCTACTCGCTACTCTACTCGCTATTCTACTCGCCATTCTACTCGCCATTCTACTCGCCACGTTAAATACGTTAGCTGAGGTTCAGTTGTGGGGTTCAGATACGTTAGCTAAGGTTCAGTTGTGGGGTTCAGATACGTTAGCTAAGGTTCAGTTGTGGGGTTCAGATACGTTAGCTAAGGTTCAGTTGTAGGGTTCAAATACGTTAGCTAAGGTTCAGTTGTGGGGTTCAGATTCGTTAGCTAAGGTTCAGTTGTAGGGCTCAGATACGTTAGCTAAGGTTCAGTTGTGGGGTTCAGATACGTTAGCTAAGGTTCAGTTGTGGGGTTCAGATACGTTAGCTGAGGTTCAGGTGTGGGGTTCAGATACGTTAGCTGAGGTTCAGTTGTGGGGTTCAGATTCGTTAGCTAAGGTTCAGTTGTGGGGTTCAGATTCGTTAGCTAAGGTTCAGTTGTGGGGTTAAGATTCGTTAGCTTAGGTTCAGTTGTGGGGTTCAGATTCGTTAGCTAAGGTTCAGTTGTGGGGTTCAGATTCGTTAGCTAAGGTTCAGTTGTAGGGTTCAGATACGTTAGCTGAGGTTCATTTGTGGGGTTCAGATTCGTTAGCTAAGGTTCAGTTGTGGGGTTCAGATTCGTTAGCTTAGGTTCAGTTGTGGGGTTCAGATTCGTTAGCTAAGGTTCAGTTGTGGGGTTCAGATTCGTTAGCTAAGGTTCAGTTGTAGGGTTCAGATACGTTAGCTGAGGTTCAGGTGTGGGGTTCAGATACGTTAGCTAAGGTTCAGTTGTGGGGTTCAGATTCGTTAGCTAAGGTTCAGTTGTGGGGTTCAGATTCGTTAGCTAAGGTTCAGTGTTGGGGTTCAGATTCGTTAGCTAAGGTTCAGTTGTGGGGTTCAGATTCGTTAGCTAAGGTTCAGTTGTGGGGTTCAGATACGTTAGCTAAGGTTCAGTTGTGGGGTTCAGATACGTTAGCTAAGGTTCAGTTGTGGGGTTCAGATTCGTTAGCTAAGGTTCAATTACGTGGTTAGGTTAGGGGTAGTTTAACTTAGCCCATCGCTAAAACAAAGGACGCTCGAGTTTACAAACCAATAGTCAAATAGTGACTTAATTATCCTACATAATTCAGTATTTAACTTACACTCCACTTGACTATTTCTGACGCCATTATTTGAACCGAGTTTCACTCACATCGATTACACAGTACACAACGGGGCCTGACGGCTGAGTGGACAGCGCTCGGAATTCGTAATCCTTTGGTTCAGGGATCGATCCCCGGAGATGGAGGAAACAAATGGGCAGAGTTTCTTTTACCTTGATGTACCTGTTCACCTAGCAGTAAATAGGTACCTGGGAGTTAGACAGCTGCTATGGGCTGCTTCCTGGAGGTGTGTGTGGATGAAAAAAACTTGATTGATTGACAGTTGAGAGGCGGGCCGAAAGAACCAGAGCTCAGCCTTCGCAAGCACAACTAGGTGAATACAACTAGGTGAATATACTCATAGCCAAGTACTATATATTGTGTATTAAGGCAAACAAATGCCTTAATACATAATATATAACAATGCTAATTTATATATAATGATCATTTTATAACTCTATATGAAAGATTCATCCTCAGTGTTGCCATATGATTAAATGTTGGCTTGGGTTATTAATGGCCCTATAGTCAAGAGCAGACTCTACGGGGTGGGGGGGGCGGGGGGGGGTTAAAGTCATCACACCCTTCAAGAAGCATCAGTTAATATTCATCATTGTAAAATAAAACTCGACGTTATCTTAAATTGATATAAACACCATTTGCTTGATATAGGATATTAATATTTTTGGTTATCATCAAGGTCTTGGTTATCCTGTTAAGTAATTGTCTTTAAATGAACAAATCCACAAGGGCCGTGATGAGAGGTTCGAATATGAACAAATCCACGAGGGAACATCCCGTACGCAGGTTCGAACCCTCATCACGGCCCCTTGTGGATTTGTTCATTTGATGCATCACGCTATTGTGATTTCTGTATGTAACTGTCTTAAACCTATCCTCGAGCCACGCTCGTACAAGGTGTTATCTTGAGGTTATCTTGAGATGACTTCGGGGCTTTGCGTCCCCGCGGCCCGGTCCTCGACCAGGCCTCCACCCCCCAGGAAGCAGCCCGTAGCAGTTGTCTAACTCCCAGGTACCTATTTACCGCTAGGTAATGGGGACATCAGGGTGAAAGACACATTTGCCCATTTGTCTCCGCCTCCACCGGGGATCGAACCCGGAACCTCAGGACTACGAATCCGAAGCGCTGTCCACCCAGCTGTCAGGCACCTGTGTTCATCACATAGATGATTTAATTAATGTAATATGGAGGAAAGAAAAACACAGGCCACAAAAGAACGGCTTCACATGCGAAGTAGAAAAGTATTGAATAAAACTAAAAAATACAAATCGGTCGTGTTGATCTTCGTGTGTTTTTTTTTAGAGTGCTAAGAAGCCAATTTTCCTCCTGTGTGGAAGCCAATGAAGGGGAAGAATCAGGGGGAAAAGCGCCAAGCCATTACGACTATATAGCACTGGGAAGAGGTCAGGATAAGGATTAGGGATGGGACGGGGGGAAAGGAATGGTTCCCAACCACTTGTGGACGGTCGGGAATTGATCCCCGACTTGCTACTCAACACTGTTTTAGAACCGGAAGGTCGTGTCTTTACCAAATACTTGATCACTGCAACACAATTACGAAATATATAAAGCAAACCAAAATGCTGACGTTTTACACAGATTTTGAAAAAAACATTTGATTTGAGTTTGGGACAATAGCCCAGAAAATGAAAGAGAAGGAAATAATGAGTAAGGAGGTGAAGTTTAAATCCACAATATCAAGGTGGAGTTCAAACGCGTAGATTTCAAACAGGAACATTGAGAGTGAAGCCAATGAAGCCAAAGTTGTGTACTCACCTAGTTGTGCTTGCAGGCGTTGAGCTTTGGCTCTTTGTTCCCGCCTCTCAACTGTCAATCAACTGGTGTACAGATTCCTGAGCTTCTCGAGCTCTATCATATCTCCATTTGAAACTGTGTATGGAGTCAGCCTCCACCACATCACTGCCTAATGAATTCCATTTACTAACTACTCTGACACTGAAAAGTTCTTTCTAATGTCTCTGTGGCTCATGTGGGTGTGAAACGAAGCTCGGTTGCACAAGGTGGGGAGTTTGCCATACAAGCTACAGTTACATGTCACTCAAGAGAGCTCACTAAATAGCCACACACCAATAGCCAGGAAATTGATTGGAGTAGATTACTAGAACATCAAAATCAACTCCATTGATTGAACTCTTAAAGCACTTGTGCTATCTAGTATAGAATGTCATCTGGTTCTTGTTGTTGTTGTTGTTTAAGATTCAGCTACTCGGAACAAAAGTCCCAGGCAGCACGGTCTATGGTGAGCCCGTAGTGATCTGGTTCTTATATCACCTTTCAAGACAATCAAAATTGTAGAGTACAAAAATGTATTGTGATACTTAACTACAAACATAGATCCAGAAAAGCAATTAAAATACTGGCACTGACAAAGCACACAAACATATTAATCCTTAGAGTAAAACAGAGACATATATCTTTTCATATAGTCATTGAAGATCAGGACTCAAACGTGAGTGAGATATATGATGAGGAAGTGTTAGATAAATCTAATGGATCAAGTCCCCAAAACACAATTAGAGAACACAGTGTAAACATCTCAAGTCCACCTTTTTTCAGTTTCCTTCCAATATGGGAAATTTAACCTGAGTTGAAGCAGAATTTTTCAAGTGGAAATTTGATAAGTTTTTTTTGCAGGAACTGCCGGATTTACCTGACTGTGATGGCTAGCGAGTGTGCAGGCTATGCCCATAACAGTCTCGGGGACCTGAGAGCACCAGGGAAAAGTTTTATAGTAGAGATGATGGGTCTCTCAAGGAGAGAGTTATGGGTTTTGAGACAGTGTAGTAGTATAGATATTGGTTGGTGTGTGTATGTGCGCGCGCGTGTGTGTATGTGCGCGCGCGTGTGTGTATGTGCGCGCGCGTGTGTGTATGTGCGCGCGCGTGTGTGTGTGTACGTGTATGGATGCGTTCATGTATATGTATGTGTTTATATGTATTTGTAAGTGTGTATGTGGGTGTTTAATACATATTTCTCCCATAACGTGTGGCTACTTCACGAAAATGAGTTCAACCGTATGTATATGTGTACATATGAGTGAACATGTGCACTAGTGTCGGTGAACGAACTCTTAGCCCGATGGTCGACTAGTGAACCACTCACATCCCGTAGACGTAAAATTGCCTTCACCAGCAGTTTAGAGACCATTTATCTTACAGGATAAACTGATACAATGATGAATACAATATTGACTCCTGCCATCACAACATGATTGATCCATCAGAAAGGCAAAATAAATAGGAAGACTCCACAATATATTTCCTCACTCATGGCTTGGAAGGGGAGAAAATATATATATATATATATATATATATATATATATATATATATATATATATATATATATATATATATATATATATATATATATATATATATATATATATATATATATATATATTTTAAGCACAACTACTGGAAGGTAGTTGTGCTTTCTGGGTTCGAGTCCCACTGGTGGGTGTTGTCCAAAGATTATTTAATCTTCACTTGTGGTTTATGCAAGTATAGGCTTATATATATATATATATATATATATATATATATATATATATATATATATATATATATATATATATATATATATATATATATATATTGTGACGGTAAAGCGTTGGTGTTCGGCTATTTCAAAAGCTAGGGGCAGGGCCTCGTCACATTAGAGAAAAAAAAGAGAAAAGCTGGAGCTTTCGTCTGTGGTAAGGTAATGGGAAGACACACAAAACACAAGTAAATTAACAATGAAATTTTAATTACTTTAGAAAAACAAGACATGAATAAAGTTAAGCACATAAAATATAAAAGACAAGTCAACAAACAAAATAATATGAATAATCACTGGCAAATGAAAAGTTACGTTAAGACAAGTGAGTTACAGTGATAGCAAAATAAATATGAATGGAGCTGGAATATTGGCTTCGAGCTGCCACCTCCCTTAGTACACGAAAGCCAAGGCTTAGTCTACCAGCGAGAGATGTCAACTGCAAGGAGCACTGAGATATTCTGACAATACTGAAGCACTGCAGCCCAGACATCAACTTGTGGCGGAGGGCGGAGGGCAGGTGCGACGGGACACCAGCCAATCAGCGAATGAAGTAGTGATAATTGCGTCATTTATAAAATACCTTGTAAGGAATGTAATAAGTTCTATGTCGGGCAAACATCTAAAGATTTAAAATGTAGAATATCGCAACATAAATACTCTGTAAGACATAGCCAATTGTCTAATGCTTTGTTTGTTCATTTGTCAGAAAAAGCTCACCAAATTGATTGGGAGAGCGCTTCTTCAATAACAAATTGTAAAAGCACCTATAACAGAAACATAATTGAATCTGCTTTGATACAGATCACCAAAGAAAGTAATTTGAATATTAGCAGTGGTCTATATAACTTAGATCCATTTCTAATAGATCAGCTAAAGGGCGATTTAAGTAGGATCATTGGAAAACATTTGTCTCACTAATTCATTGTATATATTTACCTCTTTATGTTATAATTACCTATGTATTGTGCTTGTATGTCTGCTGTATCAGATGGGCCATTGTGCTACATCGGATGGGCCAATTGGGTGCATCTGATGGGCCAATGGGCCGTCTGCGTTGTCCAAGTATTGTACCTCACCTCACTTCACCACTCTCTCCTGCCTATTTATACCCATCACTCAATCTGTAAAATCATTCCTTCTGAAGATGTATTTAATATACGAAAGTACTTAAGGAAATTCCTGTTTCATTTTCCACCGTGGTCTGACATTGTCATATATATATATATATATATATATATATATATATATATATATATATATATATATATATATATATATATATATATATATATATGCGAACAAGCCTGAATGGTCCCCAGGACATATGCAACTGAAAACTCACACCCCAGAAGTGACTCGAACCCATACTCCCAGAAGCAACGCAACTGGTATGTACAAGACGCCTTAATCCACTTGACCATCACGACCGGACATAATGAGGTGATAGCCGAGGCTATATGAACCACCCCACCGCCGGCACTCGGATAGTTATCTTGGGCATAGCATTTTACCAAATCACCTCATTCTTTGGGGCACACGTGAGGAACACAAATGCGAACAAGCCTGAACCCAAGCCATGGGTTCGAGTCACTTCTGGGGTGTGAGTTTTCAGTTATATATATATATATATATATATATATATATATATATATATATATATATATATATATATATATATATATATATATATAATATGAAGAATATAAAAAAGTGTTGCTGTGTTAATTTTTGTCCAGTGAAACGTTAACATCACGCGAGGGAAAAAAATATAAAATTGCAACTGCGCCAAAAATTCGTGGTATGATATGCCAGAAATTTCATTACTGTATTCAAACCAGAACGTCACTCTCATCCTTTTTGTTTTTGGGGTCTTCCCGCCTCTTGTTTACGTCTGTTGGCGCTTAGAGTGACCCAGCTTGTTCATGGTGAACTCTTCTGATACCAAAAGCCTTGAAAGAAACTAATGTCGTGTGTTTACGTGCCCAATTGGAGACTAACAACACCCCCTAAAGGAACCCCCCCCCCCCTCAACACACAATTCCAAGATGAAATAGACCTGAAACCATCCTCTCCACAAATATAGAGTACATAAACACACAGTACACAAGCATCAGTGTGTACACGTGAGGATGCTACACGGTAATATATAGACCCATGTGTGTTGAAATAACTTCCCTTACAAATTAGTTTTATCTTGAACTATTATTCCTTTCCCCCTAATCCCCGTTTTTCTTTAATCCCCCCCCCTCCCCCCCTCCCCCCCCCTCCCCCCCCCCCCTTCTCACTGTAACAAAAGAGGAGAGGCTTTGGGCATTGTTGACAAATACCAAGTACGTGTGTATGGTCAAGCGTAATGACCTACATAACAGTAAGATCACAGGCCACAAGGAATAGCCCTGGAAACACAAACTGAAACTGTCTCTATTTTCCGCTTGTTACAACTTGTAATAAAGTTGTTACATCTTGGCTTAACGTGTTTATGACGTATTAGAACGTTGTTACAACTTGCTATATTGGTTGTTATAATTGGTTAGGAGGTGTTCAAACTTGTTCGAACGTTGTACCAACGTCGTAGTTTCAGTGTGTGTTTGGCGGGTAGCAGAAAGCAAAACGCGGAACACTCGGAACAAGTTCCAAATAGCACGGGCTATGGTGAGCCCGTTACTTACCTGGCACAGGAGGCTCATCACAAGGTAACAACGGGTGGTTTGGTATTGCCCAGTCACCCACCCTGGGAGTTATTAACACGTCACTAAAGCACCACGCACCCTTCCCCCGCAATAGGAAGAAAACCCGCTGGGTTGTCCATCTCCTGCACTCCTTATCACACATTTGGCCATGGGTTAAGAGACCATTACTGTCAAAGACGGAACTAAATATCTGGCACTCCATGTATGGTGAAGTGCCAATTGGGTCGGCACTATTTCTAGCATTCTGGTTGTGTTAGGTCACGATCACTCGTGGCATTCCCAGAGTGGTGACTCCGCACACACAAATACACAATGAAATCACAAACTGATCACCTGACTAAAACAGTTCTTGTGAATTAAGGAACTGTTTCGTGCTGCATCCGGTGGGGAGGCCTGGTCGACGACCGGGCCGCGGGGACACTAAGCCCCGGAAGCACCTCAAGGTGGGGAGCAGTCGGCCTAGGCCGTAGGGGGACCTCGATAAGCCGAACTATAGGCTTCCTGTCCCCGACAGTGGTTATTGTTCCCTAAACGCAGGAATTATTAATAATAATAATCCACCTACCAAGACATCTTTATTTCACACGCATGGTTGACCAGATCAGAGACTGGGTCGCGGGGTAATTGATCCTAGTAACCACATAAATTAGTAGACTCGAGATCTAAAGAAAACGTAACGTCTGCTGGAGTGCACGAGAGAAAATGGAGCTAAAGAAAGAAAGACTGAAGGGTAACTGAGCAACCTTTCAACGGCAATTTTGAATTGTATGGTTCATAGCGTAAAAAATTTGGTGCTTTAGTGACCACCGTAATAAGTTTCAATAAAGGGGGAGCTAGCCTAAGGGTTCCTGGTTGTCTAGGTTGAAACACTCGTGAGGTGAAACCACTTCACATGTAACACTTGTCAAATTTTAGGGGAGATCCTAGAGAAACAATTAAGACAAAATTATCAATCCCGAGTTTACTAGGTAATTTTATTAATAAACAACCTTGTTTCCAAACAGGTATTTACAAAAGTCTTAACTGAATCCTAAGCAAGAAGCAATTTATATACTTTGATATAAAGTGCTCTTGGCAGTATGGGTTCAAGTCACTTCTGGGGTGTGAGTTTTCAGTTGCATATATGCCTGGGGACCATTCAGGCCTGTTCGTTGTTAAAGATTTAGCTACTCAGGACGAAGTGTCCATGTAGCACGGGCTATGGTGAACCCGTAACGTCAGGCTTGTTCGCATACTTCCATATATATATATTGTTGCGCACAAGTTTCGACCGTCGGGAGTGAGTGATTTTCAAGAGGAAACTAGATTTATTCCTCCAAGGAGTGCCGGACCAACCGGGCTGTGGTGGGTATGTGGGCCTGCGGGCCGCTCCAAGCAACAGCCTGGTGGACCAAACTCTCACAAGTCAAGTCTGGCCTCGGGCCGGGCTTGGGGGAGTTGAAGAACTCCCAGAACCCCATCAACCAGGTATCAACCAGATACCATACGATCTCAATATATTGGCAAGACAACAACCTCTCTTTCAACACAACATAGCTTCATTGTAAAACACAATTCCTACACAGAAAGCGACTATCACCAGTGATATTCTGACCACAAACTCTGAAATAGTCGACAGATATAACAACAATTGACTAGACATAGCCAAAGCTCTACATATCAAACAATCTCAGAACTGGATCACAATTTGGTACATTCTACCATCCTCAAGACGAGGCCAACATCAACTGTGTAACATCATACGTCACTCCATCCTTCTTGGTCATATATTGTGATTCATGAAGATTAAGTCACCCAAGAGGTGGCATGGGCATGAATAACCCGTAATCATATATATTGTTGATCCAGCTAAATTTTATATCCACCATCTGGTCACCACTTGGTCCGGGAGACATCTCCCGTCACGCAGGGTGCAGTCGCGCCTCCACAGATCTTCAGTATCAGCTCTTGATACTGGTAATGGCTCAAAAGGGCCACCACTTACGGGCTATTCATGCCCGTGCCACCTTTTGGGTGGCTTAATCTTCATCAATCAATCATCAAATTTTATATCCACTTCCCCCACTGTCCTTGATGATGTTGACAGGATCAACGAAACGCGTGTCTTAGCATCAGGTTAGATATCATTATAAATGTATCTCTGGTTAATTGTTTAACTTCCCTCCCGAGTAAATAATATTAGAGATATAGAGAAGATTCGTGGTAGAACCATTGATTTAACCTCTTCCATAATATTCAGTACAATATTTCTACAAGAAAAACTGCCTCCCAAATACACATACACTTATATACATACATACATACATACATACATACATACATACATACATACATACATACATACATACATACATACATACATGCAAGTATGCGTATACATACGCACATTTATACATATAAACAGAATGACTACAGTAAAAATTGAAAAGGTAACAGCTGTAACCTTGAAAAGGTTAACCAACCTTATAAGTGCTTTATGTAAGCTGACAGTTTCCTCTCTGGTAGTTCTAATAATGTGGAGGTTCTGTCAGTATGCTTTTGTTATCTCTCGGCTCCAGGAAGAGTCTAGCAGAGAGAGTGAGAGAGAGTGAGAGAGAGAGAGAGAGAGAGAGGGAGGGAGGGAGGGAGGGAGGGAGGGAGGGAGAGAGAGAGAGAGAGAGAGAGAGAGAGAGAGAGAGAGAGAGAGAGAGAGAGAGAGAGAGAGAGAGAGAGAGAGAGAGGGAGGGAGGGAGGGAGGGAGAGAGAGAGAGAGAGAGAGAGAGAGAGAGAGAGAGAGAGAGAGAGAGAGAGAGAGAGAGAGAGAGAGAGAGAGAGAGAGAGAGAGAGAGAGAGAGAGAGAGAGAGAGAGAGAGAGAGAGAGAGAGAGAGAGAGAGAGAGAGAGAGAGAGAGAGAGAGAGAGAGAGGAGAGAGAGAGAGAGAGAGAGAGAGAGAGAGAGAGAGAGAGAGAGAGAGAGAGAGAGAGAGATTAAATGGTACATTTTTTTCATAAATTCTTTTATAATCTTGCAGCGAATGTGACTGCAATATTTCGAATTTCTTTTTGACTTTCAAGTTTGCTATGTTAAGTGACATTACACTTTCGTTGTTGCTTATACTTCTTAATCGAAAAATACATTGTGTTAAATACCGAGAGCATTTTATAATTTTTTAATATGTTTATTTAAGCGTTGTTTCCTTTACCATTTCTGTATTTATGCCTCACATGGGTTTACAATATAATTCCTTTTATATTTCCAACTTCTTGTATAGAAAACTCTTAAATTTCCCAAACGCCGTGTGAGGGGAGGTGGGTAACTAATGGAAGAGGAGGGGCTATGCAAATGAAAAACCATTCTGTGGAATGGAACATTTGTCAACCAAAAACTTGGGAGACACAGAAAGAGTGTGTGACAGACCTTTAATGCTATGATAACAGTCTCTCCGAGGAAGATAAATGTCCGGGCAGAAGGAAGGTATTCGAAGCGTGAGATGAGCTTGAGAGAAAGCGACGAGAACACACACCACAGTATTCTACATTAAAGATGCTCGATAGGAAGAAGAAAATTTTAAAATCCCTTGCTTTGTGGACCTGCTACGAGATGAACTTCACAAGATAGAATAAAGACATATGTAGGTCTATTTTGTCCACATTTATAAGGATAAGTGGAGGAGATTCTCCAAGCAAACTCTGCTTCATTCCATAGTTTGAAAATCAAACTGGTCCAAGTAGCTGTCAGCTCGCTGCACCAGATGACAGACGAACAAGACAGTGGAAGCTAGGTCATTTGAATAATTGCCACGATGGCTTTTGACTTAGTTTGGTGTTGGGCTTACGACCGTTCGAGCCCCCCCAAGAGTTGCGTGTGTGACACACGCAACTCAACACTCATAGAGCTGACTTATTCACAAGGAGGATGAATACATGTGGCGCTCACGAACTCTTGAATTCATCAGGAATACGCGTCCCACACCTACGGTCAACACCTGAAGTCAAGAAATTAAAAACATTTGATTGATAGAGTGAGAGAGGGGGGAATAGGGAAGGAATTGTTAGGGAGAAAACGCCAAGCCATTACGACTATATAGCACTGGGAAGGGGTCAGGATAAGGATTTGGAATGGAACGGGGAAAAGGAATGGTGGCCAACCTCTTAGACGGTTGGGGATTGAATCAGCCAGAGAAAACAAACGAAAATTGTAGAACAGATACGTAAAGAGAGAGACAATGACAAGAGACAACGGGTAAGAATGCTAACGTCAAGAAAATCAAGAGAAGCAAGAATAACCCCCCAAAAAAATATATATTAGAGGACACGTTCAAGAATTCTGGTAAGATCTCCCTCTTTTGCGGCAGACGGGAGGATTTTGGCGGGGTCCTGAGCAAACTTTATTTTCAATATCAATTTGCACCTCTGCGTCGCTGTCCAACTTTTCCTGGGCCTAACTTTTCCCTCAATATCTGCCGAGCTGTGAGGGGTCCAGCATTTCAAATTTTCATTTTTTCCCCCCCTAGCAAAACATTGTATTGTCCTGCTCTGGCCAATGGGCTCGTTTTCAATGTTCTTAACTACTCAGTCAATATTGTGTGATGTAACATGTATATTCGTAAATGGTGGCTATCGTGTGTTTAGTAATCCGTGGTCTGGTTGTCCTGTCTCACGAAAATTAAGAATAATCTACAAAAAATATTGAAAACTGCAATTTTTGCTGTCATGGACAGCAGTAATATATATTAATTGTCCGCCACGCTACTCTCAGATAGTTTCACTTTATAACATGTAAAATTACGTCGCTTGTTGGCCAACAATTTATCAACTGTTCACTACGATACTTGAGTAATCACAAGAATTTAATATTCGATATTTTTAAGGTCAAGAGCATGGCCGACCTCCCAACAGATCCCGTTAGCATCAGTGTTCTAATTCTGTTCTGTTCCTGTTCTGAAAACAGAAGATAGTAATCGGGTCATAGAAAACCTATACAAAAGCTACGAGCGTAAATTCTGTTATGGTTCAAATACAATCATCGCTAAAATCCGGACCCAGGAGCTTGAACCCTATATACAATCAGCCACCTTCATCGACTCGAGTATTAAGGCTTAAATATTCGGATTCATAGACTTTTCCACGACATAAATAAACTCATGTTGTAGTATTGATCCAGACTAAAGGCCTATGCAATACGCCCTAACTGGCCTCTCCCAGCAATTAGTGGTCAGGTAATGGTGCCTGCAACCACAGGAGACCAATTGCCTGTTAAGGAGGGGGTGGGGGGCTTTTGTCCTAGTTAACGAGAGGCGCTCTGCAGGGCTCCATCTTAACAGGCTGGCTGCATCCTGTCCAAGCCTGCAATGCCAGCATGCAATAATATTAGTTAAATGGTGGACTGCGGGAGTTTGAAGGCATGTTGCACTGTTTATAGGTATGTTGCCCATTCACTGCTAGGTGAACAGAGGCGTACAGATAACGACTGGTACCCAGTCAATCCTTTCTGGCCTGGATACGAACCCCCAGGCCGGAGCTTGCGAAGCTGCTGGCCGGGTGCTTTACCACTGCACCACGGAGGATTGTTGCTTCACTAAACATCTGGTGATGTAGGGCTGACACACAAACACCCGGTGACTGGTCCCGGATATGAGAGTCTGGAGACCCATAGCGAGGTGTGGGGAACCCGCACTATGAGTGTTCTTAGGTGTTCTTCAGTCACTGCTCCGGCGACGAGTTCTCGAACAGTCTCCTTGACGGGTCTCACTTCTCTGCCGAATGTCACTGTAACTGCTCCTTTTGGGGTGGGGGTGTATGGTAACTGTAACTGCTCCTTTTGGGGGGTGTATGGTAACTGTAACTGCTCCTTTTGGGGGGTGTATGGTAACTGTAACTGCTCCTTTGGGGGGTGTATGGTAACTGTAACTGCTCCTTTTGGGGGGTGTATGGTAACTGTAACTGCTCCTTTTGGGGGGTGTATGGTAACTGTAACTGCTCCTTTGGGGGGTTTATGGTAACTGTAACTGCTTCTTTGGGGGGGGTGTATGGTAACTGTAACTGCTCCTTTGGGGGGTGTATAGTAACTGTAACTGCTTCTTTGGGGGGGTGTATGGTAACTGTAACTGCTCCTTTGGGGGGGGTGTATGGTAACTGTAACTGCTCCTTTGGGGGGGGGTGTATGGTAACTGTAACTGCTCCTTTGGGGGGGGTGTATGGTAACTGTAACTGCTCCTTTGGGGGGGGGTGTATGGTAACTGTAACTGCTCCTTTGGGGGGGTGTATGGTAACTGTAACTGCTCCTTGTATATCGGAATAAAATATAAAATAATGTTTTTTTTGGTTCCAAGGGTAAGGGAACCTGTCATTATTTACCAGTTCGCAGTTAGTAAAGTTAAACAGTTTACCGCCATCTATTGGCTTGATTAGCTGATCTGTCTACCAGATGGAAATATTTTCCACAGCTTCCTCCATCACCTCCTCTTCTCTCTTCTCTCTCCCCCCCTCCTCACTTTCTTATTCTCTCCCTATCTCCCTCCTTCTCTTCGTCACTCTCTCTCTCTCTCTCTCTCTCTCTCTCTCTCTCTCTCTCTCTCTCTCTCTCTCTCTCTCTCTCTCTCTCTCTCTCTCTCTCTCTCTCTCTCTCTCTCTCTCTCTCCTCGCAAGTGACCCACAAAGACTCAAAGTTACACTCGTCATGAAACAGTTCAGCAGTTAAGGCTCGAGAGGGCGAGGTGAGAACGGCCTCTCAACAGCCAATTGAAAATGATCTTTTCCCCCTTGACTGATCACCGACAAAGCCCAAATTGGAGTTAATTAAGCGGCGGGTTGACTAAATTGGCAGCGAGCGGGGAATTCGGATACACAAAATGTCTGTTCGTTCGTTAGTGATGGACGAGTGGTGCCATCTGGCGACGGTGTAACGAGCCTTCTGAGACAACACTTGAATTGCGGTCCTTGGCTGTCGTTAGAGGCTGTTGGCTATCGATAATATGGATGGTTCTTCCAATCCTCATTACCTTACACTTGCTGGAACTGAATTCCAGCAACCATTTGTTTACCCTGGAGTTTGTCAAGGTCTTCCTGGGACATACTGTAGTCGTCCTCTGTTTTTTACATATCCCATTAGCTTTATCCCCTTCTGTGAACATTTACTCGTACGAATTCACTCCCTCGCATGAGTTCGAGTTATATCAACCAGAATGTGGAGTTTGATGTGTAAATATATCTCAATTAGAGATACTTTAAAGAGAGAAGATTGAATGATATAATTACCATGAGACAAGTCGCAACTGCCAAAGACTAAGCAATACGTTACTTCCTTGAGACCTGGGATCACACTGACTCAGAAAGGCTTATATGATTACATGTTGCAACATCTTCTCTTCATATTGTTACTTGTAAAATGTATCAAGTAGATTGTAAGTAGCTGTAGAGTACACGAAAGTACTTGAATATCTCCAAGTGTATTTCCTAAAATAAAAAGACATTCATTAAGGGGCATTTTAAGTACTTCTATCATAATATTGCAAATACATGTATTTGAAAGCAGGTACTTTTAAATACCGAGCAAAAAGGTAGATACTTGAAGTCAATCCTGGTACTATCTTCACACACCGTCTCGCACATATACCTGTCCACACCTGCTGGTGAATATATATATGTTGTACCTAGTAGCCAGAACGTCGTACTTGGCCTACTATGCAAGGCCCGATTTGCATAATAAGCCAAGTTTTCCTGAATTTAAATATTTTTCCAATTTTTTTCTTAGGTAATGATAACTCTCTCCATTTCATTTCGTATAAGTTAATTTGTTTAAATTTGAGTTAAAACTAACGTAGATATATGACCGAACCTAACCAACCCTACCTAACCTAACCTATCTTAACCTAACCTAACCTAACCTAACCTAACCTAACCTAACCTATCTTAACCTAACCTAACCTATCTTAACCTAACCTAACCTAACCTAACCTAACCTAACCTATCTTAACCTAACCTAACCTAACCTAACCTAACCTAACCTAACCTAAACTAACACACCTAAGTCAATAAATTATGGTCCTAATATAAAATAATAATAACAATTCAAATAAACTATTTGGAAAAAAATTATTGAAAATAAAGAAAATCACTCGGCCTATTAGGCAAATCGGGCCTTGCATAGTAGGCCGAGAAGTGCGTTCTGGCTACTAGGTACGACATATATATATATATATATATATATATATATATATATATATATATATATATATATA
>NC_091180.1:30527416-30612416 GCF_040958095.1 Procambarus clarkii
TGTAGAGGGTTCTCCGTCGGCTTCGGGCTGTTTTTGATAAGGAGTTCGGAAGTCTTCTTGGTTTTGTAGAATATTATCAGGTTTATGTTTTGGTTAGGAGTAATGCTTTTTACTCCTTTACGGATTATTTTTTTCATTATTCTTTCCTTTTTTTTATGTTCAATGTGCATGGTTGATTTGTAATATAATTTTATTGGAGGCATTGTGAACAAATCCACAAGGGCCGTGGATTTGTTCATTTGATGCATCACGCAGTTGTGATTTCTGTGTGTAATGGAGGTATTGTGGTTTCTGTTCTATGTTCAGGATTGTACCATCGGTCCAGGTGTCTTCTTATAGCAGCGTTTATTTCCGTGTTGCTATATCCATTGTTCACCAATACCTGAGTTATTCTTTCAAATTCTCTACTCATGTTGCTCCATTCGGAGCAGTGGGTAAGCGCTCGACGAATCTAAGCATTAAGAACACTGGCTTTGTATCTTTGGGGGGCACTCACTTCTACCGTTCAGGCATAATCCTATGTTGGTAGGCTTAGTGTATGCACTGGTGCTTAAAGAGGTTCCTGTTTTTGTTATTAGTTCATCCAAGAATGGCAGACTGTTATTTTCACCATTGTCATGTGTAAGCACCCGCGTATATACTAAGATTTGCATTGTCTAAAAAAGGTGAAGAGTGAGGGGTGACATGATGACCTCACCTCACGTCAGAAAATGAAGTAACGACGACGTTTCGAACCATCCTGGACCATTATCAAGTCATGTGATGTCACCTGGGGGAGGGGTGACATCACTAAAGTTTTCAAGTGGATGAATGGGCATAACCAGCGGGGGGGGGGGGTATTACTAAGGTGTTAAGGGGGCGTCTGGTTGGCATCTGGGTCCAAAAATGCAAAAATGAAAACTCATTCGATTTCAATCAAACTTTTTTGACAAGTTCTATATGAAAAGTGTTTCATCTGGTCCACGTTTCAGCATTGTAGCATAAATAGGAAGGGAGAAAAAAAATATTGAAGTAGTTGTGAAAATTATGCAAAAATGGTCAAAATCGATTATCAATCAAAAGTGTCAACTGAAATCATAACTACAACTCTTTGCTATCACAATAGCATATATTAAACAAATATTATTATTAGTTTAATTGGAAAAAAAATTTAAGGAAAAAAAAAAAAAAAAAATTTTTTTTTCTTTTTTTTTTTTTTAATATTTTTTTTTCTCATTTTTTTGGGGGCGATTTGCATCAAACTTACACACCTGACTGTACGTAAGCCTATCTGTAAGGATGCCAATTTTGGAGAAAATTGGTTGATTTCAACCCCAGCCACAGATTTTAGAACCTTAGACTTTATTCATTTCTGTTTTTTTTCAATTGATACAAACGTTTACAAAACTCATTCTTTTTTTATTCAATTTACATGAAACTTACACAGTATATGTGGAGGGCATGTCTCTACATTGGGGGGCTTTCATTTTTCTCTAAGTTCATTTATTGATTTTATAATAGCAATAAACATGCCATATTTGCAAAAAAATTTTGGGGAACTTTGAACATTTGTATTAGGAAAACTAAAGATGTTTTGGAAATTCTAAATCCCCAAATCCTTTATTATATGCTAATGTGTCAGAAAAGTGTCACAGAATAATTTTATCTGAAACGTGTGTTCTGAAGTGTGAACTTGAAAATGTGTAAAAAACGTTCAAAAAAAAAAAAAAAAAAAAAACTCCCTTTCTATTTACGCTGCAGTACTGAAACTTGGGACAATTTAAGCACTTTTCATATACAACTGGAAAAATAATATTGGTTGACATTGAACAACTTTCATTATAATAACCAGACGCCCCCTTAAACACATCAACACAAAGTTGAAAACGAAAAATTTGGTAAGTAACAATATATATTGGGTAAGTTTAGAGTTTGGAAAGACCTGAGTAAATCTTGCAATGAGACATTCCCTATATCACCCAGACGTGCTTACACTTAGATCTAGTCATCTAAGTACTTATAAGTGTCTCTCTCTCTCTCCTTCCTTCACGTAGATATCTACTTCAACATCACGCTCCGGCGGAAGACTCTCTTCTATACCGTGAACCTCATCATCCCCTGTGTGAGTCTAGAGTACCTCTCGGTGCTGGTCTTCTACCTTCCTGCATATTCCGGTGAAAAGGTGGCGCTCTGCATCAGCATCCTGCTGTCCCAGACTATGTTCTTCCTGCTCATCTCGGAGATCATGCCCTCCACCTCCCTGGCCATGCCGCTCCTGGGCAAGTACCTGCTCTTCACTATGCTGTTGGTGGGCCTGAGTGTCATCGTCACCATCATCGTCCTCAATATCCACTATCGCAAGCCCTCTACTCATCGCCTCGCCCCCTGGGTCAGAAAGGTCAGTTCTGAACCACTAAGCAGACGAGGAGTCACCATAATGTGGCTGAAATAGGTTGACAAAACTACACACTAGAAAGTGAAGGGACGACGACGTTTTGGTCCGTCCTGGACCATTCTCAAGTCGATTGTCGATAATCTGCAATTAAGTTTTACAATCGACTTGAGAATGGTCCAGGACGGACTCAAACGTCGTCGTCCCTTCACTTTCTAGTGTGTGGTTTGGTCGACTGGGCACTAATGCTGTTCCCTAAGCCTCGGTTCCCTTAAGTTGTGTAATATGTTTAGATATCCATGTGATGCTTGAAGCTTTTTCAGTGATGTTGGTTCAAATGTTTCTTGGTAATAAGATCCGCAGATCTGCAATTAAGTTTTTAAACTAGCGTTTCGTGTTCTGTGTTCTATGTTCTTGAACACACCGTTTATATCCTGCTTCCTTAACGCGTTCTTTTATTTGAAGACGTCAGTCATTGACTTTTTGTATTATTCAGTTTGGATAAAAGAGAATTTTATTTTTTATCCGGAGCATCAATGTGGATGCATTTATCAGCATTTATTCGTTCGGCACAGTATCAAAAGCCGGGCTAAAGTCAAGCTATGCAACTTCCCAAGCCTTTCAACCATCAAATGCCTCAAATATGATGGAAAAAGAGTGTGAAAGCAAATTTATCACACATAAGAGGGCCCTTTATACGGCTATGTAGCTGGCCATTTATTAATATGTTTTCAAGATGTTGGACGAACGGATTTTGCGATTATCGATTCAAGCAATTGTCCCCATGTCAGAGGCACTGGTCACGTAACATGGGTATGTGTTGCAGTTGTCCCCATGTCAGAGGCACTGGTCACATAACATGGGTATGTGTTGCAGTTGTCTCCATGTTAGAGGCACTGGTCACATAACATGGGCATGTGTTGCAGTTGTCTCCATGTTAGAGGCACTGGTCACGTAACATGGGCATGTGTTGCAGTTGTCCCCATGTCAGAGGCACTGGTCACGTAACATGGGTATGTGTTGCAGTTGTCCCCATGTCAGAGGCACTGGTCACATAACATGGGTATGTGTTGCAGTTGTCTCCATGTTAGAGGCACTGGTCACGTAACATGGGTATGTGTTGCAGTTGTCCCCATGTTAGAGGCACTGGTCACGTAACATGGGTATGTGTTGCAGTTGTCCCCATGTCAGAGGCACTGGTCACGTAACATGGGTATGTGTTGCAGTTGTCCCCATGTTAGAGGCACTGGTCACGTAACATGGGCATGTGTTGCAGTTGTCTCCATGTCAGAGGCACTGGTCACGTAACATGGGCATGTGTTTGTGGTTGCAGCTGTTCATCGACACCCTCCCGCCGCTGCTGCTGATGCGGGTCCCGAAGAAGGACGAGACGAAGGCGGAAGCAGAGGACCTTCCTGGGGGACGCCCTCGGGAGAACGGCAACGGGGCCAACCTCAGAGAGCGCTTCAGGGAGCGGCAGCAACAGTTTCCAGGTGGGTGTTGTAGGCAGGGTGTTGAAGGTGGGGTGTTGTAGGCAGGGTGTTGTAGGCAGGGTGTTGTAGGCAGGGTGTTGTTGGTGGGTGTTGTAGGCAGGGTGTTGTAGGCAGGGTGTTGTAGGTGGATGTTGTAGGCAGGGTGTTGTAGGTGGGGTGTTGTAGGCAGGGTGTTGTAGGCAGGGTGTTGTAGGCAGGGTGTTGTTGGTGGGTGTTGTAGGCAGGGTGTTGTTGGTGGGTGTTGTAGGCAGGGTGTTGTAGGCAGGGTGTTGTAGGTGGATGTTGTAGGCAGGGTGTTGTAGGTGGGTGTTGTTGTTGTTGGTTTTTGTGAGGTTTGTGGCCTACATAGTCCGTGTTAATGGGTTGCAGTGTTGCATCAATATGGGTTAATTGCACATCGGAATCCTTTGGTGTTGAAGTGTTCCAGGGGGTATTGATGGGTCGCACAATACAAACAGGCGCAATTAACTGTTGGATTTCAAAGATGTTCGAAGATTGGTAATTAATGTAGTTTTAAATGAGGATAGTTAAGAATCTATTAATGTCACTAGATGACGTTAGTAGATTCTTAAGACGAGTAATGCGACTTTCTCATCTAGTAATGTCATTGGCGGAGCAAATATTATGATTGTCTCATAGGTGTGATGAGCGTAAGAGTGATGAGTAATTAGCAATGAGTGATGGCTCATATGGCATGGCACTTTATGACCAGGTCCAACACTCATCTGTTCGTCCCGTCAGGTTCATCATTCAACGGACTCCGTCCCCCTGGCGGCGGGGGCTGCCCTGGAGGTCTGAGGACTGGAGGACTCTGCGGACTGGGGTCTGTGGGCGCCAGCAGAGACGTCGACGAAGACGGATTGCCAGGGGCTCCAGGCATGTCTGGGGGCGGTGGGATCTTCGAGGCGCCGTACGGGGACCTTCCGGAGTGCTTCCACATCTCTCCTGAAGCCCAAGCCCACTACCCCCTCGAGATAAAGCGAGCCATCCACAACGTCAAGTTCATCCACTACCACCAAATGCAGCAGGATAAGTTCGATGAGGTGGGTGGAGTGATAGTGAGGGTGGAGTGGTTGTGAGAGGAGAGCAATGGGGGTGGAGTGATAGTGAGGGGGAGGGCAGTGGGGGTGGAGTGATAGTGAGGGGGAGGGCAGTGGGGGTGGAGTGATAGTGAGGGGGAGGGCAGTGGGGGTGGAGTGATAGTGAGGGGGAGGGCAGTGGGGGTGGAGTGATAGTGAGGGGGAGGGCAGTGGGGGTGGAGTGATAGTGATGGGGAGGGCAGTAGGGGGTGGAGTGATAGTGAGGGGGAGGGCAGTAGGGGGTGGAGTGATAGTGAGGGGGAGGGCAGTGGGGGTGGAGTGATAGTGAGGGGGAGGGCAGTGGGGGGGTGGAGTGATAGTGAGAGGGGAGGGCAGTGGCGGTGGAGTGATAGTGAGAGGGGAGGGCAGTGGGGGTGGAGTGATAGTGAGGGGGAGGGCAGTGGGGGTGGAGTGATAGTGAGGGGGAAGGGCAGTGGGGGTGGAGTGATAGTGAGAGGGGAGGGCAGTGGGGGTGGAGTGATAGTGAGAGGGAGGGCAGTGGGGGTGGAGTGATAGTGAGGGGGAGGGCAGTGGGGGTGGAGTGATAGTGAGGGGGAGGGCAGTGGGGGTGGAGTGATAGTGAGGGGGAGGGCAGTGGGAGTGGAGTGATAATTACATGTAATTTTGAGGTAAATATTTAACATGAATATGAAACATTTTCGATAGAAGAAAAGACCAAGTATATACAAATTATGTAAAAAGATATTAATGCGAAGAAAGATAAATTTAAATAAAAAAAAGAGGGAAAAGAGATTATTATTATTAACATCTTTATTGACAAAATTAATTACAATTTTGCCTAATCTGAGGATTTTGATAGTCTTATTAAATTGAGGATAATGCTAGTATTCACTGTCACGCAGGACAGAGGGTCATACATAAGACAATAGGTCTAAACTGTAGGCTGAAGCACATATATATCATGGTTACAATCAATGTTTTTATGTGTGGAAATGTGAAAACAACTTTCTATTGCGCACTGCCACACAAGGGCAGGGATGGGTTCATAAGTGATACAGCTTAGAATAAAAGAGAGAGAGATTACATTTTTTAAACCACGAGAATCCATGACCGAGCAGTGAGAAGTATCTCTAAAGACGAGTCATGATGACTACCCCAAGAATGGGACGCTTAACAGGCAAACATCACACAATTATGGGGACTTCACATGCCCCCCATAGTTCATGTGGTCCATGGAGTATGCATGAGTTAACTATAATGTCAAACTATAAAACATTTTTTTAATAATGTGCAGTTATTTCAAATACGTCTCAAACAGGGGAGCATTATCAACTATCTGCACAAAAGAGTATTTTTTCTCTTCTCTGCCAAATCACCTTTTCAGGATGTGAGAGCGTAATTAACTCATCAGGATTTAAAGTAATTAATTTCTGATTTTTTTCATCGTTGGTGCGGCTGGCACTGATATATCTCTCTCTCTGGCAAGGAAGAAGTGCCACACGTACGTGCCACTGGGCTCCCACACTTACACATTACATATGTGTTCATGGAAATATGTATTTGGCAATGTATCTGAACAAGTTGTTTTATCCTTTTTCCTCTCTCTCTCTCTCTCTCTCTCTCTTTCTCTCTCTCTCTCTCTCTCTCTCTCTCTCTCTCTCTCTCTCTCTCTCTCTCTCTCTCTCTCTCTCTCTCTCTCTCTCTCTCTCTCTCTCTCTCTCTCTCTCTCTCTCTCTCTCTCTCTCTCTCTCTCTCTCTCTCTCTCTTTCTCTCTCTCTCTCTCTCCCTCTCTTCTTCTCCCTCTCTCTCTCCTCCCCCATACAAAACACTCAAATATAACTAAGTCTCCCTTCTTCCCGCCAAAACAGGAGGACGACGACTGGGCGTTTGTGGCCATGGTACTCGACCGACTACTCCTCTGGGTCTTCGGCGTCACGTCAGTGCTCGGAACCATCGTTATCCTCTTCGAGTCGCCGTTCCTGTACGATTCCACAGCCCCTATAGACATGATCTTCAGCGAGGTGGCCCGCTTGCAGTTCCAGCAGGACATCTTAGACTTCTAAACCTCAGGAAGAGCCAAGGAAGCCAGGACCTCACTTGTTGAAGCCAAAGAAGCCAGGATGTGTTGAAGCTTCTTGGGTCATTGTCTTGACCTCTCTCCTGCTCCGTCTTGGTGGGGATGTGGGGGATTCTTTAGACGCTAAAACACGGAGGATGTGTGGTGTTTACGACTGTTTACAAGCAGGTATATCTAGAATTATCGCTCAATTAACAGGTGTGTAGGGCGAGGCAGGTGTGTAGGCCCTAAGAGGCAGTCAGTCTTGGGTGTAGCTACCTCAGTCTCTCTCACACACCTGAGGTTATGGACGCCATCTTTATGTAGGTTTTGTATTTTGTAGATCATCTGTTAGTGTAGAATGTATAGACCTCTGCTCCATGTGTACATACGTGTGTATTATATATGCAAATACTCGTATGTGAGTGTGTATGATTCAATTATATATATATATATATATATATATATATATATATATATATATATATATATATATATATATATATATATATATATATATATATATATATATATATATATATATGTATATAATATTGATTAATGGAAGTGGCATGAAGATGATTAACTGGGTATTCCCTCATTCTTGGAATGAGGGAATACATATAATTATTGTTTACATAATTTTATACCTATCACAAATTTCACCAATTATAAAGCTATCAAAAAATATATAATCTTGGACTTGCATAATTATTATCTATATCACTGCTTTTTATCAATGAAGATTCAAAATTATTTGTTGCAGTAAATGATTTATACTTCATATTTATATATATATATATATATATATATATATATATATATATATATATATATATATATATATATATATATATATATATATATATATATGTGTGTGTGTGTGTGTGTGTGTGTTTCAATGTCGTGAATGGTTTGTACTGTTTATGGAGGAATTTTATATATCTGTATAATCTAAAACAATCAAAATAGCCAGTTTTCAAAACATTTAGCTACATTTGATTTTGAATTCTAAGTTACAGCGAGAGTCAAGATGTTGGCGGGATGATTGTAAACTGCAACATCTGGGTTGACATTGATGTTTCACAATGTCACTATGGCACTTTTTCAAGAGTGCCATAGTGGCTACCCAGATTAGTGTTATTTTCTCTTGCCACATCATCAGCTTGACTTCAGAGATGGATCATAGCTACTTGCTGCTCTCTGGGGTCAAGGTTGGTAATCAAAATACTGAAGGTTAATAGTGATAGAACAGAGTTCTTCCGTAGTAGCGACGATGCTTCCTCCATCTACATTTAGAAGGGCCTGGTTATTAGGAGGCCTGGTCGACGACCGGGCCGCGGGGACGCTAAGCCCCGATATTATCTCAAGGTAGCTCAAGATATATGGGGCGGTGCTTTTCACCAGCAGTGACAACGCTTCTTCATCCAACTGAGTTATTCACTTGTTATCTTTACAATTTCTACCAATATTTTTTTTTTAGATTTATTTTTTTTAGATTTTTTAGATTTTTTTTTTTTAGATTTCTGTTAATTTTCACTGTTGTAATTATCTACTAATAGATATCCGTGTACATATTCGACTCTTCTAGTATGTTGTGTCAGTTCATCTTTAACAAAATAAATGAAACGAATATACATTTATACATTTTGAAAGATGGTTTATTCATTATAAGAGGCGGCATGTAATTAGACAGGAATAATGATTGAGGAAAGCTCTGTGTGTCAAGTCTATATGGCTACAAGCACATGTGTCATGTAGAGATTATTACACCTGTGTTAAGCTGTTACCATGAGCTGTTAAGCTGTTACCATGTACTAAAAACTGTGTATAACAATATGGAAAATAAAGGGTTATTGTGTCCTCATCTTGAAGCTGTGAGCAATTCTGGATCTTGTATGCAATACAGAATATTATTAACACCAGTGTATTATATATATATATATATATATATATATATATATATATATATATATATATATATATATATATATATATATATATATATATGCGAACAAGCCTGAATGGTCCCCAGGACAATATTCAACTGAAAACCCACACCCCAGAAGTGACTCGAACCCATACTCCCAGAAGCAACGCAACTGGTATGTACAAGACGCCTTAATCCACTTGACCATCACGACCGGACATAATGAGGTGATAGCCGAGGCTATTTGAACCACCCCACCGCCGGCACTCGGATAGTAATCTTGGGCATAGCATTTTACCAAATCACCTCATTCTTTGGAGCACACGTGAGGAACACAAATGCGAACAAGCCTGAATGGTCCCCAGGACAATATGCAACTGAAAACTCACACCCCAGAAGTGACTCGAACCCATACTCCCAGAAGAAACGCAACTGGTATGTACAAGACGCCTTAATCCACTTGACCATCACGACCGGACATAATGAGGTGATAGCCGAGGCTATTTGAACCACCCCACCGGCTATCACCTCATTATGTCCGGTCGTGATGGTCAAGTGGATTAAGGCGTCTTGTACATACCAGTTGCGTTGCTTCTGGGAGTATGGGTTCGAGTCACTTCTGGGGTGTGAGTTTTCAGTTGCATATTGTCCTGGGGACCATTCAGGCTTGTTAGCATTTGTGTTCCTCACGTGTGCCCCAAAGAATGAGGTGATTTGGTAAAATGCTATGCCCAAGATTACTATCCGAGTGCCGGCGGTGGGGTGGTTCAAATAGCCTCGGCTATCACCTCATTATGTCCGGTCGTGATGGTCAAGTGGATTAAGGCGTCTTGTACATACCAGTTGCGTTGCTTCTGGGAGTATGGGTTCGAGTCACTTCTGGGGTGTGAGTTTTCAGTTATTTATATATATATATATATATATATATATATATATATATATATATATATATATATATATATATATATATATATATATATATATATATATTAGTATATTTTGGTAGCAGTCTTTCCTGTAGACATATATTATTAAATATGACCGAAAAAGTAAGATTAATAATTCTAACACGAATTTTCTCAATCTTTCGTACATTTCGCTTCACTGTTGGAGGTAAATCAAAAATCAATTCTCCAAAATTCATTTTTATTTCTAGTCTGACGCGACACGAGCGCGTTTCGTAAAACTTATTACATTTTCAAAGACTTTAGTTTACAAATACACAACTGAATAGAACTTACGCATCTCCGATTTTATATCTACATTTTAGTGAGGTGGATGGGGTGAGGTGGCATTAATAGGGTATTAATTTCATCAACAAAAGACAGAACAAGAGGTGGCATTAATAGGGTATTAATTTCATCAACACAAGACAGAACACGAAACAATGGGTATTGAATAGAAGTGTATGTAGAAAGCCTATTGGTCCATATTTCTTGATGCTTCTATATTGGAGCGGAGTCTTGAGGTGGGTAGAATATAGTTGTGCATTAATTGGCTGTTGATTGCTGGTGTTGACTTCTTGATGTGTAGTGCCTCGCAAACGTCAAGCCGCCTGCTATCGCTGTATCTATCGATGATTTCTGTGTTGTTTACTAGGATTTCTCTGGCGATGGTTTGGTTGTGGGAAGAGATTATATGTTCCTTAATGGAGCCCTGTTGCTTGTGCATCGTTAAACGCCAAGAGATGTTGTTGTCTTGCCTATATACTGGGTTTTTTGGAGCTTACAGTCCCCAAGAGGGCATTTGAAGGCATAGACGACGTTAGTCTCTTTTAAAGCGTTCTGTTTTGTGTCTGGAGAGTTTCTCATGAGTAGGCTGGCCGTTTTTCTGGTTTTATAGTAAATCGTCAGTTGTATCCTCTGATTTTTGTCTGTAGGGATAACATTTCTATTAACAATATCTTTCAGGACCCTTTCCTCCGTTTTATGAGCTGTGGAAAAGAAGTTCCTGTAAAATAGTCTAATAGGGGGTATAGGTGTTGTGTTAGTAGTCTCTTCAGAGGTTGCATGGCGTTTCACTTTCCTTCTTATGATGTCTTCGACGAAACCATTGGAGAAGCCGTTGTTGACTAGGACCTGCCTTACCCTACAGAGTTCTTCGTCGACTTGCTTCCATTCTGAGCTGTGGCTGAGAGCACGGTCGACATATGCGTTAACAACACTCCTCTTGTACCTGTCTGGGCAGTCGCTGTTGGCATTTAGGCACATTCCTAAATGTGCCTAAACCAAACCATCGCCAGAGAAATCCTAGTAAACAACACAGAAATCATCGATAGATACAGCGATAGCAGGCGGCTTGACGTTTGCGAGGCACTACACATCAAGAAGTCAACACCAGCAATCAACAGCCAATTAATGCACAACTATATTCTACCCACCTCAAGACTCCGCTCCAATATAGAAGCATCAAGAAATATGGACCAATAGGCTTTCTACATACACTTCTATTCAATACCCATTGTTTCGTGTTCTGTCTTGTGTTGATGAAATTAATACCCTATTAATGCCACCTCTTGTTCTGTCTTTTGTTGATGAAATTAATACCCTATTAATGCCACCTCACCCCATCCACCTCACTAAAATGTAGATATAAAATCGGAGATGCGTAAGTTCTATTCAGTTGTGTATTTGTAAACTAAAGTCTTTGAAAATGTAATAAGTTATACGAAACGCGCTCGTGTCGCGTCAGACTAGAAATAAAAATGAATTTTGGAGAATTGATTTTTGATTTACCTCCAACAGTGAAAAGAAATGTACGAAAGATTGAGAAAATTCGTGTTAGAATTATTAATCTTTACTTTTTCGGTCATATTTAATATATATATATATATATATATATATATATATATATATATATATATATATATATATATAATATACCGTTCAGAGGTTCGTTAGGTCTGAATAAGTGTGGTTCTCTTTGTGCCGGGCAGCGGGCTGTGGCGAGGCTCCTCTTGATGATATCGTTCACTTCTCCATATTTTACCTCGATTCAATACAAAAATTACCGATTATTTATTAGTAATTGTTGCTCTCGAGGTCCAGAATTGTTTTATGTTTACAACTCATCACGAAACTATTTTGATAGTGTGTTAAAACCTTTTCAGCGTACCGACAAGACTATCAACTATATCGATGGTTTCGAAGCGATCTTTGATTGATTTAGACATGTATGTTAACTGCCCAATCATCCTCACCTTGTTCTTCGTCTCGTCTTCTGCTGTTCTTCCTCACTCATAGTTATACCTCACTCTAGCTTGCTTATCTTATGTTAAATGTGAGCAGATATAGTCACTCAGATTGTGATGTGTGCAGATATAGTCACTCAGATTGTGATGTGTGCAGATATAGTGATATAGACTGTGCTGTGTGTGCATATATAGTGACGCAGACAGTGGAGTGAGCAGATATAGTGGCCCAGACTGTGCAGTGTGGAGATTTGCTTTACTCAGTGAGATCATATATGATCTCTCCGCCATATATGAACGCCATATATGTTAATATAGAGGCTCCAGTATTTTTGTATCGTATCAATAGTGTCCGCTCCCTCTCCTGCTAGCTGTTCTTCTGGAGAAGCAGTCGTTCTTGTAGACAAACATGATAGATATTACACACAGAAATCACAATGCCGTGATGCATCAAGTGAACAAATCCACAAGGGCCGTGACGAAGGTTCTAACCTACGTCCGAGAGGCTCCCAGACGCGCCTTGACAGAAATGGTTAGATCAGTTATGCTAGTACAAATCTTGCTTCTTATGTTCTTCACTTGGGAAAGAAGTGAACGCTTCAAAGCTCATTTGAGAACTTTATTGGACACGTTACGCTGAAGAACGCATTTCGGTAAAGTTTTCATCATCTATGCAGGCAGAGAAGTGGATTCAGTGCTCACCTTGTGTCGTGTCTCAAGGAAGTATAAGTGGATAGTAATTGATGAAGATTAAGCCACCCAAGAGATGGCATGGGCATGAATAACCCGTAGGTGGATAACAATTGTTTATTTTTTTTATAGATTCAGCTACTTGGGACTAAAATTTCCAAGTAGCACGGGCTATGGTGAGCCCGTAGTGGACATACCTGGCACAGGAGCGGGGCTGTAACTACTGGGGCTGAGAGATACTGATTGATTAGGATTAAGCCAACCAGAAGGTGGCACGGGCATGAATAGCCCGTAATACGGGCTGTTCATGCCCGTATTACCGAGTCCTTGATACATTATATACATGATGAAGGATGAGATGAGCTGAGTTCGTATACGAATGATGTTGGCTGTGGAAGTTCTATCTTGGTCATAAGGATCGTAATGTGAACCTAAATGAAAGCTAGTTGTTAGTGATTAGATAAGAGTGTATGACTTGTAGTTCCTCGGCTATGTCCAATCTTTGATTGTCGTTGTGTCTGAAGATTGTGTTGGTCATGATATCTCTGGTGATGGTCAGGTTGGGCGTGAAAACGAAGTAATCTTTGATACAACATTGTTTGATCATTGTCGGAAGTCTTGAAGGAGATGTTTTCGTCTTGCCAATATATGAAGATCTTTTTGTCTTGCCAATATATGAAGATGTTTTCGTCTTGTCAATATATGAAGATGTTTTCGTCTTGGCAATATATGATGTTTTCGTCTTGCCAATATATGAAGATGTTTTCGTCTTGCCAATATATGAAGATGTTTTCGTCTTGCCAATATATGAAGATGTTTTCGTCTTGCCAATATATGAAGATATTTTCATCTTGCCAATATATGAAGATGTTTTCGTCTTGCCAATATATGAAGATGTTTTTGTCTGGCCAATATATGCAGAACGTTGATATAGGCAGTCCCCATGTAACCAAGTAAAACCACATAACATGTGTTTCTTTCAAAGGGTTTTGCTTGGGCTCGAGAGAAAGCTTTATAGTCGTTTGACTCTTGTAGTAAATGTAGAGAACTGTATCTTCTCTTTAAGGCCACGTTCCTGTTGAAATATATTTTTTCAGGACTGATGCCTCCGTTGTGTGGGCCGTTTAAGAGAACGTCCTGCATAACGGGTGAACAGGTGGGACTGTTTCTGTTGTGTTGCTCGGTTCTTCAGAGGAAGTATTTTGGTGCAGATTCGTGTTAATTATCTCTTCCATCCCAACTGAAGGAAAAACGTTAAAAATGTAGAGATGATTCTTGCTACCGTCACTGATCGAACCCTTTACGTTATATATATATATATATATATATATATATATATATATATATATATATATATATATATATATATATATATATATATATATTTTTTTTTTTTTTAGTTTGTGAGGGTACCACCTCTGGTGCCAATGTGGGGACCCATAGCCTCGGAGAAGAAAATAAAAAGTATTCAGAAAAAAAAAAGTATACTTATGCTCTCGCTTATATATATATATATATATATATATATATATATATATATATATATATATATATATATATATATATATATATATATATATATATATATATATATACATATATATATATATATATATATATATATATATATATATATATATATATATATACACACACACACACACACACACTGTGCTTGAGGATGATTAGGTACACTGCTTCAAGAGGATTAGCGAATCGACTTTTTTAATAATTGATGACAACTTTTCTCATGTATAAATGAGAAGAACTTTTTAAATGCTAATGGAGTTAATTACCCAAGACAATTTTTTTAAGAGCTAAGATAGGAGTGACACAGTCGCCCAAGACTCCAAACTACCTGATTAGCTACGTCGTGGCTCGGATAACTACCCTTAAGACCATTTTAACGATGATAGAGCTGTTATCTCCAGGTGTGTCAAACTTAGATAAGCTTATCACACCTGGAGGTTGTCACAGGTAACCCCTTAATCATCGTCAATATTGCGACGTTCTTCATGCTCAACTTCAATTGAATGAACCACCTCCCCGCCCCCTCCCCTGCCCCAAAGAAAATAGGTAAATTAAGAGGTTTGTTTACATAGTGATACTAATAGTGATGTCACAACTGCCATTATAATATTTATAAGCTGTTAACCGAATTACTAGTCGCTACTGAGTTCGTAATTACTGCGGAGTTCGAAGTCGCTACTGAGTTCGTAGTTACTGCGGAGTTCCTTCTGCATTTTCTCGTTACTTATGCTCTCGCCTGAGTTCCTTCCACTACACCATATGCAGCTGAACGCTTAGTGCTGGGACGGGAAGCTTGGTGGGTGAGCGTGAAAGCTTAGCGCTGGGCGTATTATCAAACACTGATTTAGCGTGTGATTGTGGGTAGCAGCAGTGTAAACATCTCGATTGTCAGTAGTACAACGCCCGGCGCTGCTCTGGCGATGACACAGACTTGGGCGAATGTGCGCCATAGTTATCTCCTGTTAATTTTCATGGTAAGCTGAACGCAGCTTCGCCAGTCATGGTTCTCCATAGGTATTCACGCCTCCGCATATCGCCCTTATGAATTTTTAACGCGGCTGTTCTTGAACTTTTTATTAAAGCTTGGATAATGGTTTAAATTATCAAGCTTATATATATTTGTCTAAAAGAGGTTGAACTTGACATCGTGGTTGAAATTTTTGGTTGACATGAAATGTTTTGTAAATATCATTTGTGTTTATATGTTTATTATTTATTCCTGTTGAGGAATACCTCGAAATGTGTGCAGTTGTCATTTGTGGTGTCATGCTTGGCACTGTTGTCATGTGTGGCACTGTTGTCATGTGTGGCACTGTTGTCATGTGTGGCACTGTTGTCATGTGTGGCACTGTTGTCATGTGTGGCACTGTTGTCATGTGTGGCACTTTTGTCATGTGTGGCACTGTTGTCATGTGTGTGTAGTCATGCTAGGCACTGTTGTCATGTGGTTGGCACTGCCAGCTGTAGTGCCACATGACTGATTGTCAAAAAAGCAGAGTGACACACTAACTCTCTCCCTTTCTCTCTCTCAACTCTCTATCTCTCTCTCTCTCTCTCTCTCTCTCTCTCTCTCTCTCTCTCTCTCTCTCTCTCTCTCTCTCTCTCTCTCTCTCTCTCTCTCTCTCTCTCTCTCTCTCTCTCTCTCTAAGGGGATAAAGAATCAGCATAAGTAGTTAGGAATTTTACTGTTTTCTTAACCGATTGTTTGAGGAGGAACAGAGTAGGCACTTAGTAGTGCCTAGTGAGTAGTGAGGTTTATACTCACTCAGCTGTTTGCTGAAACGCTTTTATAGATAAGCTTTTAATCTGTTTCATCTTGAATATTCTGTTTGCA
Organism: Procambarus clarkii; assembly: GCF_040958095.1. NCBI lineage: Eukaryota > Metazoa > Arthropoda > Malacostraca > Decapoda > Cambaridae > Procambarus > Procambarus clarkii. The sequence continues at coordinate 30,543,551 of NC_091180.1, forward strand.
AAGGAGATTTGTGTCAATATTCTGCCACGATCTTCCCTTTCCTGTGTCAAAACTTCCAATCATATCCCTTTTCCTGTTTGTATTGATTGGCCTGTTTGGCAAGACTTTTTAAGATTGAGAGTAGGGTAACTTGCCGGATATATTGAGATCCACGTGTTGTAGGCTAACTTGCCGGATATATTGAGATCCACGTGTTGTAGGGTAACTTGCCGGATATATTGAGATCCACGTGTTGTAGGGTAACTTGCCGGATATATTGAGATCCACGTGTTGTAGGGTAACTTGCCGGATATATAGAGATCCACGTGTGGTAGGGTAACTTGCCGGATATATTGAGATCCACGTGTTGTAAGGTAACTTGCCGGATATATTGAGATCCACGTGTTGTAGGGTAACTTGCCGGATATATTGAGATCCACGTGTGGTAGGATAACTTGCCGGATATACTGAAAGCCACGTGTAGTAGAGTGAAAACCAATCTTGATTGTCATTATAGAAGGAATTCCATATTGTAATCTTTTACTTCTAAACATCTGAAAATTACCTTTTTTCCAATTATCTCTTCAATATTCTATTCTTTTCAGCTTCTCCTGCCCCCCCCCCTCCCCCACTCCTCCCACCAATCCCCCACCCCTCCCTCTCCCACAACCAATCACATAATAGATTAGCCAATCGCCAAGTTGTTATAAGCGTGCCGGTAATATGTTTTGGCGGCCACTTTGGACTGTTGTCTAGATTTTAATGTAATAAAGAGTTTTGTATGAGGAAAAGTGTGTTATTGGGACCTCGTTAAGCCGAGCCTCTGATTGGCTGTGTGTCACCTTCCTCTCTCCCCGCGTTATCTTTTACTGTAGTGTCCTGTTCATTTGGCACTATGTGACACAGAAATCCTCTACCATCTGTGCCGCGTGAAGATGCACTGAATAAACTCATCAAAATAGCCTTAAATCTCACTCGTGTGTGTGTGTGTGTGTGTGTGTGTGTGTGTGTGTGTGTGTGTGTGTGTGTGTGTGTGTGTGTGTGTGTGTGTGTGTGTGTGTGTGTGTGTGTGTGTGTGTGTGTGTGTGTGTGCGTGTGTGTGTGTGTGTGTATATATATATATATATATATATATATATATATATATATATATATATATATATATATATATATATTCAATATCAATACAACCATGGTGTGTTTAAAACTACTGCAATCTAAACTACAATCATTTAAAACTACTCTTTAAAAAAAAAAAGAGGAAGTGCAAGGGTCATATTCTGTTGCACGAAGACTTTTCTATGAAACTGAGTGCAAGAAGCCAGAGTGAAAACTTGAGTAACATAAATATTTCTGATGAAACTGACGAGCTTGCAATAATTATTTTCGTTTCCGAAACATTACAAGTCATAGGACACAAGTTAATATTGTCCGACAACGCGATACACTTGCAATATAGATTTAAACATTATTGACTTCAATGTTGCATTTTTTAAATTCCTTTTCGATATTCCAATATTATAAAACGTGAATATAGTTTTTTTTTTGGTGCCATAGTTCATATATATTTTACACTTATGCCTCCACACAATCGCCATCTATACTATCCACTCTGGAGAATGAACTTGAGCATCAAGAGTCATATGAGAGCCTTGAGTTATAACTCAAGAGTCCTGCCACAATTATATATACTAAGGGGGAAGAATTCAAAATTCATTTTAAAGACTCAAACATATGCTTTTATTAACGAGACAGAATTTAAAGCAAGGAAAAAAGTCCTCAAAAATATTATTGTCATTGTTTTTGTTTCTCATCATAGTTATTATGACTGTTAATGGTAATCATTGTAACCATTAACGGTCCTTATCACAAGTCATTATAATTGTTTAGTGGTTATCATCGTTACACTCATGGTAACTGTGTATGGGTATAATAATGATAGTCCTTTTAACAATAAGTCATATCATCATTGTAAAATGTAATGGCCACAATCAGTGCAATCATTATAGCCTCCCAGTCAGTACAAAGCCACAATCAGTACAATCATTATAGCCCTCCCCCGAGTCAAGTCAGTACAACGCCACAATCATTATAGCCCCCTAGTCAATACAAGGCCACAATCAGTACAATGAGTATAGCCCCCCAATCAGTACAAAGCCACAATCCGTCCAATCATACCCCTCAATCTTTTTATTCTGTGCATTTTTGGTTTCTGTTTTAACATGGGAGTTTTAGTTCGAACCAGGGGGGACACTTTGTACCATCGTGGGAGTGCCAGTCCCAAACTGGGGGTTTCGAAGCCACCCTGGGAGTTGCCAGTGCCACCCTGGGAGTTGCCAGTGGGCATCTGGGGTCGTTCAAAAGATCGAGAGGGTACGAGATATGCCCCAAAGCGTGATGCCTGCCTTCGTTAATCTTGAGACCAAAACCGAAGCACAACATTAGGATTAAGAGGAAGATTTCTTGGTTTGGGATCGATTATTGACACAGATTATGATTTATCTTTTGGACATTTATTATTTATCAGTTTTTTTCTAAGATTGCCGTATGTAGCGCAATTTCTTTATATTGAATGGTGATTATTTTAAACACATAATATGGTCATAGTGGTCACACACTAATATATATATATAGTAATTGGTTACTTATACTGTACTGTTGGTGACTGGCCCCTTATACTGTACTGTTGGTAACTGACCCCTTATACCGTTGCCTACTAGTCACTTATATTGTAATAGAGCTTGCTGACCACTTACATATTTCAACACAACTCAAGAGTGAAAATATCAATATATATATATATATATATATATATATATATATATATATATATATATATATATATATATATATATATATATATATATATATATAATATAATATAATCACTAAGAACTCTTTGACCCGGCCAGGATTCGAACTCATGCCGTCCAGGATCACCCTTAAACATACACAGTACCGTGACCACCGCACCAATGTTCGTCTATCGTCTAGACGATCATTGGTGCGGTGGTCACGGTACTGTGTACGTTTAGGGGTGATCCTGGACGGCATGAGTTCGAATCCTGGCCGGGTCAAAGAGTTCTTAGTGATATATATATAATATGAGACCAACACTCTTTCCTCCAATCAGGAAGGCCTACCAGAACCACCTCATTGACGTCTAACTGCCATCAATACATTGACCATAAGGAAAATATGTAGGTAGGGGGGGGGGTTAATGGGATGGGGGGGGGGAGCCGTGTGTGTGTACATAGATGTGTGATTCCCAAGATAACTATGAGCTAAGATTATCAGGCAAATAGCTGTAAAAAACTTGGTACAAATTCCATATATATATATCGATTCTGTAACACTGAAGTTTTGTAACTGAGAAGATGATAAAATATTGAATGATCATAATTTGCAACCTCCTGGCAGGTGTTTTCAACCTCCTGGCAGGTGTTTACAACCTCCTGGCAGGTGTTTGCAACCTCCTGGCAGATATTTACAATACCTGACTCTATAATGGCTTGAAAAAGAGGACCATTGACTCTCGCTCTCCATGAAGAAGGAGTTGATATTTCACACATGTTTTGAGAAACTCGATTTCTCCTTCTTGATAAGTTTTTGTTTGTATGTACAATTATAGGCATATAAAACTTCTATTACAGTCCTACCTTAAACTTACAGTTATGGATAACAACATGAAAAACGGGGGAAAGTTTCTCTGCGCAGGCGCACCATCTCCACACTTTGTTTACTTTCTGACGTTATTAGCTGATGCCTATTGACGTCATTAGTAGTTATCTACTGACATCATTACTGGTCACATATTGACATCACTGATATCTTTATTCGTCACTTACTGATATCATTAGAGGTCACCTGCTGACGTTCTCAGTGTATACATACTGACATCCTAAGTTTGTACATACTGAGGTCCTGATTGTATACATACTGATGTCCTGAGTGTATACACATTGATGTCCTAAGTGTAATACTGATGTCCTGATTGAATTGTATACATACTGATATCCTGACTGTGTGTATACATACTGATGTCCTGATTGTGTGTATACATACTGATATCCTGATTGTGTGTATACATACTGATATCCTGATTGAGCGCGTACATACTGATATCCTGATTGTGTGTATACATACCGATATCCTGATTTTGTGTATACATACTGATATCCTGATTGTGAGTATACATACTGATGTCACAACGCTTCAGTGTGTAAGTGGGAGTTTGGGGTTCTTCAGGCTAGTCTTGAACACCTCTTGAGCACAAATTAACAACCAACGAAGAACTTAACAAGTATTGTATAACATGTTCACATCTGGGAACGTTACCGAACGTTGCCGCCACGACCCAGGAACGTTGCCGCCACGACCCCAGGAGCACGAGGGAGCACTCACAGGATGTTTGATCAAAGAAAGTGTTTTGTCGTGTGTTCAAGCTCTTTGTCCTTAAATAAAAATGCTTAGTAACTGAGGCCCAGATCCAGTGGTTTATGCTGGTTGGCAGATTACCATCAAACGCACGCGGATACACGCGCATACACACACACACACATACACACGCACACACACACATACACACACACTTACTAAACATGATGTTTAGAACCGTTCCGGCAGAATATACATTAATTTAATATTAAATTTATGCTTCACAATTACAGCCCCAGCTATCCATCACGTTAAAGGTCATTCAGGCGCCACTCAACCATTGTTTAAGATGAATAACGAACGCAAGAGCCGCAACACTCCTCCAGAACACACACACACGCGCGCGCGTGTGTGGCGATTGCGTGTGACTTCAGTCAAAGACTGTGGCTGTCCCGATCTCGGAGTAGATTTCGTCGATAGCGTCGCGGGTATCGTAGAGCGAGGGCGCCTGGAAGATGATCCCACAAGTTCCTACGACACAGGCGATCGTGAACACCCACAGGAACAGACGATCGAGTACCATCGCCACGTATTTCCAATCCTGTATGACCTGTGACGGAGAGAGAGGGATGCTCAGATACAGAAAATGGGATTTTGTAGGAAATGATAGCATAGACTAACGTAAATTAACGCTAAAGGGGTAACTTTACTGTCGATGAGAACTCAATAAACTGTGGGTGGTAAAGCAACAGGGGGAAAGAGTGCGATTTATTTAAATTAAATAAATAATATTAATTTATTAGTAAGCAATTAAACAAAATTTTCCTCAGTTACATTTGTTTGTTTTAATTCGTTAGTTATATTAACATTTTAAAGTAACATGGTAAAAACATAATGGCACAAGAGACGAGGGTAAATTATATATAGAAAAGATTAACAAATAACCCAACAAAAGAAGGTGAGAATGTAGCAGGTTATAAATTAAGAAAAATCAAAGCAAACTTGCACGAGAGTAAACAGCAATAAATGTAAAGAACAGAAAACGATACTGAACTCTACAACCATATATATGATAAGGTAAACTTCACCAAATACGTCACTAACACATACCATAATATAGTGTCTATTATTACTATGAGAGAGGAAGGAAAAAACTAGACAAGGGATTTTAATATTTTTATAATTTACATAAGATTTATAATGGGGAAAAGCAGGCCTCGGTAGAGTGGTATATATAAAGAGCAGGCGCGAGGACGGAACGACGATGACTACGGGCTCACCATAGCCCGTGATACTTGGAACTATTTGTTCCAGGTAGCGAAACTTTAGCAACAACAACAACAAACGGGACGAGAGGGCATTACGAGTCATTGAGTGATTAAAGGCGTTTGATCGTTAAATATTATCATTAAACATTAATGACTTTACAGCGAAGTCATTAGAGCTCTAGTAGAAGGGTCAGTTGACGAGAATTTCGCAGTGAACTTAAAATAATAAAATGCTAAAATTACTTTCCTCTCTCTCTCTCTCTCTCTCTCTCTCTCTCTCTCTCTCTCTCTCTCTCTCTCTCTCTCTCTCTCTCTCTCTCTCTCTCTCACCACTCCCCTTACCCCTCTCTCACAGGTAAATTATCTTCATAAATTCCAGCTGAATGGATCTTGTTACCAGTTAAGTCGAAAGGCCTTGTATCAGGTGAGGATGGGAACCTTGTTGGGAGAGTGTATGAGCAGGGTCTGGGTATAACATGGTGCAGGGTCTGGGTATAACATGGTGCAGGGTCTGGGTATAACATGGTGCAGGGTCTGGGTATAACATGGTGCAGGGTCTGGGTATAACATGGTGCAGGGTCTGGGTATAACATGGTGCAGGGTCTGAGTATAACATGGTGCAGGGTCTGGGTATAACATGGTACAGGGTCTGGGTATAACATGGTGCAGGGTCTGGGTATAACATGGTACAGGGTCTGGGTATAACATGGTGCAGGGTCTGGGTATAACATGGTGCAGGGTCTGGGTATAACATGGTGCAGGGTCTGAGTATAACATGGTACAGGGTCTGGGTATAACATGGTCCAGGGTATGGGTATAACATGGTCCAGGGTATGGGTATAACATGGTCCAGGGTATGGGTATAACATGGTATGGGTATAACATGGTCCAGGTATAATATGGCCAATATCTGCGTATAATATGAACAGGATATGAGTATATCCTGTACTGAGTCTCAGTATAATATAAGCAACATGGAGAGTATGAGGTTCCTATGAACAATATGGGAAGTTTAAAGTTCCAATGAATATTTTTTGAGCCGAATTCTGGCTCATTGCAAATATTTGGAGTTTGAAATTACGACTTTTTATACCGAAAATATGCCAATTACTGAAAACGTCGAAGGGGTCACATTCGACTCGATTCCACCTGCAGTTTTCAGAATATACTAAATCTGACTTCTGAGCCATATTTTGCAGACAAATTCTGGCTATCTGCACATATTTGCAGTTTGAAATTACGACTTTTTATACCGAAAATATTCTAATTACTGAAAACGGCACAGGGTCATATTTTACCCAAACCCCCCTGCAATTTTCAAAATATCTGAAATGTCGAAAATTTGACTCCTGATCGTGATTTTTTAGCCGAATTTTGACTCTGCACCCATTTTCAGTTTCAAATTACGACTTTTTATACCGAAAATATGCCAATTACTGAAAACGGCGTTGGGTCATATTTTGCCCAAACCCCCATGGGCAGTGGGCAGTACCCACTGTACCCTGGCGCAGCTGGCAGCTCTATACAGCTACCCTGGTAGCTCTAGGCTTCTGGATGTCCCCTGGATGTCCTTGGAGGTCTCTGTAGGCCCCTAGGATGTCCCTGGAGGCCCCCAAGAGGCTCATTGAGGTCCCTGGAAGGTTCTAGAGGCGCCATGAGGCCCCTGGAGGTCTTTGAAGGCCCCTAGGATGTCCCTGGAGTCGCCCTAAAGGCCCCTTTAGGGATCTGTAGGTCCCTGAAGGCCTTTGGAGGTCCCTGGAGGCCCCCTGAATGTCTCTGGAGGCCCCTGGATGTCCTTGGAGGTCCCTGGAGGCTCCTGGAGGTCTCTGTAGGCCGCTAGGATGTCCCTGGAGGCCCCCTAGAGGTCCCGTGAGGTCTCCGGAGGCCCTGTGAGGTCTCTGGAGGCCCCTGGAGGTCTCTGGAGGCCTCTTGAGGCCCCTAAAGGCCTTCTGTAGGTCCCTAAAGGCCTCCGGAGGTCCCTGGAGGCCCATGGAGGTCCCTGGAGGCCCATGGAGGTCCCTGGAGGCCCCTGGATGTCTTTGGAGGCCCCTAGGATGTCCCTGGAAGCCCCATAGAGGCCCCTTGTGGGGTCTGGAGGCCTTTGGAGGTTTCTGGAGGCCCCTAAATGAATTCTGGAAGTCCCTGGAGGCTCTTGGAGGTCCCTGAAGGGCCCCTGGAAGCCTGGTGGTCCCTTGAGGCCCCAGGAAGTTCCTGGAGGCCCATGGAGTTTCCTGGAGTCCCCTGAAAACCTCTTTAGGTCCCTGGAGGCGCCCTGGATGTCCCTAGAAAACCATGGAGGCCCCTTGGATGTCCTTGGAGAACCATGGATGTCTCTGGAGGCCACTGGATGCGCCTTGAAGTCGCTTCAAGTCCCTGGAGGTCCCCTGGATATCAATGGAGGTCCCAGGACCCTGGAGGCCCCTTAGAGGTCCTTTGAGGTCCCTGGAGGCCCCTGGAGGTCCCTAGAGGCCCCTGGAGACGCCTAAGTGTTCCAGGAGGCCTCTAGAGGCTTCCTGAAGTTCCCTGGAGGTCACCTGGATGTCCCTGGAGGTTCCTTGAGGCCCCTGGAGGTCTCTGGAGGTACCCAGGATGTCCCTGAAGGCATCTAAAAGCCTTTTGAGGTCCTTGGAGGCCTCTGGAGGTCCCTGGAGGACCTTAGATGTCCTTTGAAGGTCCCTGGAGGCCCCTAAAGGCCTCATGAAGGTCCCATAAGGCCCTTGAAGGTCTCTGGAGGCTCCTGGAAGCCACCGGAATGTCCCTTGAGGCCTCTGGAGGGCCCTGGAGGCCCATGGAGGTCCCTGGTGGTCCTCTGAGGCCCCTTGAGGCCCCTTGAAATTCTCTGGAGGTCTCTGGAGACCCATTGAGGTCCCTGGAGGCCCCTGGAGGTCCCTAGAGGCCCCTGGAAGTTCCTGGATGCCTATGAAGACCCCTAAAGATTCTTGAAGGCTCCTGGAGGTCCCCTGAAATTCCATGAAGGTCTTTGAAGGCCCCTATAGGTCCCTTGGATGTCTCTGGAGGTCCCTGGAGGCTCCTGGAGGCTCCTGGAGGTCTTTGGAGGCCCCTTGAGGCCTTTGAAGGTCCCCTAGATGCCCCTGAAGGTCCCTGGAGGCCACCTGAATGTCCCTGGAGATCACGTGAGGCCTCTGGTGGTCCCTAGAGGCTCACGGAAGTCCTTGGAGGCCCCCTGAATATCCCTGGAGATCTCTGGAGGCCCTTTGGAGATCTCTGGAGGCCCCTGGATATCCCTGGAGGTCCCTCGAGGCCTCTGGAGGTCTCTGGAGGCCTCTGGGACGTCCCTGGAGGCCTTTTAGAGGCCCTTGGAGGCCCCTTGAGGCCCCTGAAAGTCCCTGGAGGCCCCTGGAGGTCCCTGGAGTCCCCCCTTGAGGGGTCTGGAGGTCCCTAGAGGCCCCCAGGAGACCCTTAAATGTTCCTGGAGGCCCCTGGAGGCTTCCTGAAGTTCCCTGGAGGTCTCTGGATTTCCCTTGAGGCCCCTGGAAGTCCCTGGAGGCCCATGGAGGTCCCTGGGGGGCCCTGGAGATCCCTTTAGGTGACTGGAGGCGCCCTGGATGTCCTTGGAGAACCATGGAGGCCACTTGGATGTCAACGGAGGCTCCTTACAGCCCCCTTTAGGTCTTTGGAGGCTCCTGGAGGTCCCTGGAGGCCCCTAAATGTTCCTGGAGGCCCCTGGAGGCCCCCTGAAAATCGTTGGAGGACTCTGGAGACCCCTGGAGGTCCCCTTAGATGTTCCTGGAGTTTTTTTGAGGCCGCTTGAGGACCCTGGAGGCCTTTGGAGGTCCTTGGAGGACCTTAGAAGTCCTTTGGAGGTCCTTGGAGGGCAATAAAGGCCTCATGGAGGTCCCTAAAGGGCCCTTGAAGGTCCCTGGAGGCCTCTGGAGTTCCCTGGAGGCTCCTGGAAGCCATCTGAATGTCCCTGGAAGGCCTTTGAGGCCTCTGGAGGTCCCTGGAGACCCCTGGAGGTCTCTGGAGGTCCCTGGAGGCCCTTGGAAGCCCCTTGAGGCCCCTTGAAATTCCCTGGACGCCCCTGGAGGTTCCTGGAGGCCTTTGGAGACCCCTAAAGGTTCCTGGAGGCCCAAGGAGGCCCCCTTGAAATTCCCTAGAGGTCTTTGGAGTCCCCTGGAGGTCCCTTGGATGTCTCTGAAGGTCCCTTGAGGCCCCTGGAGGTCTCTGGAGGCCCCCAAAATGTCCCTGGATGCCCCTCTAGAGGCCCCTTAAGGTCCCTGAGGCCCCTTGAGGTCCCTGGAGGCCCCAGGAGGTCCCTGGAGGCTCATGGAGGTCCCTGGAGGTCCCTAGAGGCCCCTGGAGGAGACTCCTAAATGTTCTTAGAGGCCCCTGGAGGCTTCCTGAAGTTCCTAGGAGAACTCTGGCGTCCCCTGGAGGTCCCCTGGATGTCCCTGGAGGTTTCATAAGGCCCCTGGAAGTCTTTGGAGGCACCTAGGATGTCCCTGGAGGCTTCTAGAGGCCCCTTGAGGTGCCTGGAGGCCTCTGGAGGTCCTTGGAGGACCTTAGAAGTCCTTTGGATGTCTCTGAAGGCCCCTAAAGGCCTCATGGGGGTCCCAAAGGGCCCTTGAAGGTCCCTGGAGGCTCCTGGAAGCCACCTGAATGTCCCTGGAGGTTCCTTGAGGCCTCTGGAGGTCCCTGAAGACCCCTGGTGGTTGCTGGAGGCCCCTGGAGGTCCCTGCAGGCCCTTGGAGGCCCCATAGAGGTCCCTAGAGGTCTCTGGTGGTCCCCTGAGGCCCCTTGAAATTCCTTGGAGAGCTCTGGAGGCCCCTTGAGGTCCCTGGAGGTCTCTGGAGGTCCCTAGAGGCCCCTGGAGGTTCCTGAAGGCCTATGGAGACTCCTAAAGGTTCCTGGAGGCCGCCTGAAATTGCCTGAAGATCTTTGGAGGCCCCTATAGGTCACTTGGATGTCTCTGGAGGTCCCTGGAGGCCCCTGGAGGTCTCTGGAGGGAGGCCCTTTGAGGCCCCTGAAGGTCCGTGGATGCCCCTGGAGGCCACCTGAATGTCCCTGGAGGTCCCTTGAGGCCTCTGGCGGTCTCTAGAGGCTCATGGAGGTCCCTGGAGGCTCCTAGAGGTATCTGGAGGCCCCGAGGATGTCTCTGGAGGCTCCCTAGAGATCCCTTGAGGTCACCGGAGGCCCTTGGAGGTCTCTGAAGGCCCCTGGAGACCCCATTAGGTCCCTGGAGGCGCTCTGGATGTCCCTGGAGAACCATGGAGGCCCCTTGGATGTCCCTGGAGACCTCTGGATGCGCCTTGAAGTCCCTTGAGGTCCTTGGAGGTCCCCTGGATGTCCATGGAGGTCCCAGAAGGACCCTGGAGGCCCCGTAGAGGCCCCTCGAGATTCCTGGAGGCTCCTGGAGGCCCCTGGAGGTCCATAGAGGCCCCTTGGAGACCCCTAAATGTTCCTGGATGCCCCTGGAGCCCCTGAAATTCCCTGGAGGTCTCTGGAGGCGCCTGGAGGTCCCTGGAGGCCCACTGGATGTCCCTGAAGGTCCCAGGAGGCCCCTGGAGGCCGCCTGAATGTCCCTGGAGGTCCCCCTGATGCCTCTGGAGGTCCCTGGATGCTCATGGAAGTCCCTGGAGGCCTCTTAAGGCCCCTAAAGGTCCCTGGAGGCCCCTGGAGTTCTCTGGAGGCTCCTGGAAGTCACCTGAATGTTCCTGGAGGTCCCTTGAGGCCCCTGGAGGTCTCTTGAGGCCCCTGGAGGTCCCTGGAGGCTCTTGGAGGCCACTTGAATGTCCCTGGAGGCCTTTGGAAGTCCCTAGAGTCTCATGGAGGTCCCTGGAGGCCCCTGGAGGCCCCCTGAATATCACTGGAGATCTCTGGAGGCCCCTGGATGTCCCCTGGATGTTCCTGGAGGTCCCCCGAGCCTCTTGTAGGTCTCTAGAGGCCCCTAGGAAGTTCCTGGAGGCCTCCTAGATGTCCCTGGAGGGTCCCTGGAGGTCTTTGGAGGCCCCTGGAGGTCTTTGGAGGCCCCTTGATGCCCCCTATGGAGGTCACTGGAGGTCTTTGGAGGCCCCTTGATGCCCCCTGGAGGTCACTGGAGGTCCCTGGAGGTCTTTGAAAGACCCTAGGATGTCCCTGGAGTCCCCCTAGAGGCCCCTTTATATCCCTGGAAGCCACTGGAGATTCCTGGAAAACTTTACAGGTCCTTTTGAGGTTCCTTTAGGCCCCTAAAGGCCTCCTGGAGGTCCTTAAAGGCCCTTGTCCTCTGGAGGCCCCTGGAGTTCCCTGGAGGCTCCTGGAAGCCAGCTGAATGTCCCTGAAGGTCCCTTGAGGCCTCTGGAGGTCCCTGGAGGCCCCTTAGAGGTTTCTGGAGGTCCCTAGCGGTCTCTTGAGTTCCTTGGAGGTCCCTAGCGGTCTCTTGAGTTCCTTGGAGGTCCCAGGAAGAGCCTGCAGGGTTCCTAGAAGCCCCTTGAGGTTCCTGGAGGCTCATAAGGTCCCTGGAGGCCCCTGGAGGTTCCTGGAGGTCTTTGGAGACCCCTAAAGGTTCCTGGAGGCCCTTGGAGGCCCCCTGAAATTCCTTGGAGGTCTCTAGAGGTTCCTGGAGGTCCCTTGAGGCCTCTGGAGATCTCTGGAGGCCCCCAAAATGTCCCTGGAAGCCCCCTAGAAACCCCTTATGGTTCCTGGAGGCCCCTTAAGGTTCCTGGAGGCCTCTGGAGGTCTCTGGAGGCCCTCTGGAGGTCCCTGGAGACCCCTTAGATTGTCTCTGGAGTCTCCCTTGAGGCCCCTTGAGGTCCCTGGAGGTCCCGGGAGGCCTTTGAAGGTCCCCTGGAGGTCCCTGGAGACCCCTAAATGAATCCTGGAGGTCCCTAAAGGCCCCTTGAGGTCTCTGGAAGCCCCTGGAGTTCCTTTGGAGGCCCCTAAAGGTCCCTGGAGAGCCCTTGAGACCCCTTGGATGTCCCTGGAGGCCCTAAAGGCATTCAGGAGGTCCCTAATTGCCCCTGGAGGTCCCTTGAAGTCTCTGGATGTCCCTGGAGGCTCATGGACGTCCCTTGAGGCCCCCCTGAATGTCCCTAGAGATCTCTGGAGGCCCCTGAATGTCCTCTGGATGTTCCTGGAGGTCCCTCGGGGCCCCTGGAGGTCTCTGGAGGCCCTTAGGATGTCCCTGAAGGCCCCCTAGAGGCCCCATGAGGTCCCTGGAGGTTTCTGGAGGCCACTTGAGGCCCCCTGGACGTTTCTGAAGGCCCCTGGAAGTCCCTGGTGGCCCTTGGAGGTCCCTGGTGGCCCCTGGAGGTCCCTGGTGGCCCCTGGAGGTCCCTGGTGGCCCCTGGAGGTTTTTGGAGGCCCATAAGATGTCTCTGGAGGCCCTCTAGAGATTTTTTTAAGGTCCCTTTAGGCCCCTGGAGGCCACCTGAGTGTCCCTGGAGGTCCCTTGAGTCCTTTGGAAGTCCCTAGAGTCTCATGGAGGTCCCTTGAGTCCTTTGGAAGTCCCTAGAGTCTCATGGAGGTCCCTGGAGGCCCTAGGAGGCCCCCTGAATATCCCTGGAGATCTCTGGAGGCCCCTGGATGTCCCCTGAATGTCCCCTGGAGGTCCCTCGAGGCTCTTGTAGGTCTCTAGAGGCCCCTAGGAAGTCCCCTGGATGTCTCCTAGATGTCCCAGGAGGTCCCTGGAGGTCTTTGAAAGACCCCAGGATGTCCCTGGAGTCCCCCTAAAGGCCCCTTTAGATCCCTGGAAGCAAGCCACTGGAGATCCCTGGAAAACTTTAGAGGACCTTTTGAGGTCCCTGGAGGCCCCCCTAAAGGCCCCCTGGAGGTCCTTAAAGGCCCTTGTCCTCTGGAGGCCCCTGGAGTTCCCTGAAGGCTCCTAGAAGCCAGCTGAATGTCCCTGAAGGTCCCTTGAGGCGCCTGGAGGTCCCTGGAGGCCCACTGGATGTCCTTGGAGGTCCCAGGAGGAGCCTGCAGGGTCCCTAGAGGCCCCTTGAGGTCCCTGGAGGCCCATGAGGTCTCTGGAGGCCTTTGTAGACCCCTAAAGGATCCTGGAGGCCCCTGGAGGCCCCCTGAAATTCCTTGGAGGTCTCTCGAGGTTCCTGGAGTTCCCTTGGATGTCCCTGGAGGTCCCTTGAGGCCCCTGGAGGTCTCTGGATGCCCCCAAAATGTCCCTGGAGGGCGCCCTAGAAGCCCCTTGAGGTCTCTGGAGGCCCCTGGAGGTCCCTGGAGGCCCCTTAAAATGTCCATGGAGTCTCCTTAGAGGCTCCTTGAGGTCTCTGGAGGTCCCGGGAGGCCTCTGAAGGACCCCTAGAAGTCCCTGGTGGCCCCTAAATGAATCCTGGAGGTCCCTAAAGGCCTCTTGAGATCTATGAAGGCCCCTGGATTTCCCTTAGAGGGAAAAGGCTTCCCTAAAGGCTTCCTGGAAGTCTTTAAAGGCACCTGGAGGTCCCTGGAAGCCCCTTCAGGCTATCTGAATGTCCCTGGAGATTTCTGGAGGCCCCTGGATGTCCCCTGGATGTCCCTGGATGTCACTCGAAGCCTCTGGATGTCCCTGGAGGCCCTCTAGAGGCCTTTTGAGGTCCCTGGAGGCCCCTGGAGGTCCCTTGAGGCCCTTGGTGGTCCTTGGAGGCCCCTGGACATCCCTGGAGGCCACCAGAATGTCCCTAGAGATTCCTTGAGTCCTCTGGAGGTCCCTTGAGGCCTTTGGAAGTTCCCAGAGTCTCTTGAAGGTCAGTGGAGACCCCTGAATGTCCCTGGAGATCTCTGGAGGCCCCTAGGATGTCCCTGGAGGCCACCTAGAGGCCTCTTGAGGTCCCTGGTTGTTCCTGGAGGCCCCTTGAAACCCCTGGAGGTTCCCGAAGGTCCCTGAAGGTCTCTGGTGGCCCCTGGAGGTCTTTGGAGGCCCCTAGGATGTCTCTGGAGGCCCTCTAGAGGCCATTTGAGTTCGCTGGAGGCCCCAGCATGGAGAGCACCTGAATGTCTTTGGAAGTTCCTAAAGGCTCATGGAGGTCGCTACGGCCACGGTAGCGAGATGTCATGTTCCTACTTATAGCAGCCAGCTTCCGCTTGCCCTTCGGGGGTGGGGGTTCCGCGGCGCTGGCCCTCACGGGATTGGGGGTGCTCCGACGGAACCCCCAAAGTGATAAGCCAAGAATACGAGATCTCTCTTCATTGTAAGCTGGAGGCCCCCGGAGGTCCCCTTGAATGCTCCTGGATATCTCTGGAGACCCCTGAATGTCCCCTGGATGTTCCTGGAGATCCCTCGAGGCCCCTATGATATCGCTGGAGGCCCCTTGAGGCCCCTGGAGGTCCTTGGAGGCCCCTGGAGGCCTTTGGGGGGCCCCAAGAATGTCCCTGGAGTCCCTCAAAAGGTCCCCTGGAGGTCCCTGGAGGTTTCTGAAAGCCCCTGGAGGTCTCTGGTGGCCCCTGGAGGTCTTTGGAGGCCCCCTAGGATGTCTCTGGAGGCCCGCTAGAGGCCCTATGAGTTCGCTGGAGGCCACTGGAGAGCATCTGAATGACTTTGGAGGTCCCTTGAGGCCTCTGGAGGTCCCTTGAGGCCTCTGGAAGTCCCTGGAGGCTAATGGAGATCCCTTTAGGCCCCTGGAGGCCCCCTGAATGCCCCTGGAGATCTCTGGAGGCCCCCTTGAGGCCCCTGGAGGTCCCTGGAGGTCCCTGGAGGCCCCTGGAGGTCCCTGAACGTCTTTGGAGGCCCCTATGATATCCCTGGAGTCTCTCTAGTGGCTTCTGCAGGTCTCTGGAGGTCCTTGAAGGCCCTAAAGAGGTCCCTGGAGGTCCCTAGCGGTCCCTTGAGTCTCCTTGAAGCCCCTTGAAATTCCCCGGAGGTCTCTGGAGGTGCCTAGAGGTCCCTGGAGGCCCACTGGATGTCCCTTGAGGTCCCAGGAGGACCCTGGAGGCCCCCCTAGAGATCCGCTTGAGATCCCTGGAGCCCTTTGTAGGTCCTCTGAAGGTTACTGGAGGCCCCTAAATGAATCCTGGAGGTCCTTAAAGGCACCTGGAGGTCCTTGGAGGCCCCTGGAGGTCCTTGGAGGCCCCTGGAGGTCCTTGGAGGCCCCAGCAGGCCTCCTGAGTGTCCCTGGAAGTCCCTTGAGGCCCTTGGAAGTCCCTTGAGGCCCATGGAGGTCCCTGGTGACCCCTAAAGTTTCCTAGAGGGCCCCTGGAGGCCCCCTGAATGTTTTTGGAAGTCGTGGAGCCTCCCTGAAGGACCTTAAAAGTCCCTGGAGGCCCTTGGAGGCCTCTGGAGGCCCCTGGGGGTTTCTTTAGGTCCCTGAAGGCGCCCTGGATGTCCCTGGAGAACCATGGAGGCCCCTTGGATGTCTCTAGAGGCCCCTGGATGCCCCTTAAAGTCTCTTGAGGTTCCTGGAGGTCCCCTGGATGTCCCTGGAGGTTCCAGGTGGACCCTGGAGGCCCCTTAGAGGTCCCTTGAGGATCCTGGAGGTTCCTGGAGGCCTTTAGAGACCCCTAAAGGTTCCTGGAGGCCCCTGGAGGCCCCCCTGAAATTCCCTGGAGAACGCTGAAGGCCTTTTATAGGCCCCTAAAGGTCCCTGGAGGCTACTGGAGGTCCCTGAAGGTCCATAGACTTCCCTGGAGACCCCTAAATGTTCCTGGAGGCCACTGGAGCCCCCTGCAATTCACTGGAGGTCTCTGGAGTCCCCCTGGAGGTCCTCTGGATGTCCCTAGAGGTTCCTTGAGGCTCCTGGAGGTCTCTGGAAGCCCCCCAGGATATCCCTGGAGGCTCCTACAGGCCCCTTGAGGTCCCTTAAAACCCCTGGAGATCCCTGGAAAACCTTAGAGGTCCTCTGGAGGCCCCTAAAAGCCTCCTGGAGGTCCCTAAATGCCCTTGAAGGTCCCTGGAGGCCCCCGGAGGCCACCTGATTGTCCCTGGAGATCTCTGGAGGCCCCTGGATGTCCCCTGTATGACCTTGGAGGTCCCTTGAGGCCTCTGGAGGTCCCTGGAGGCACATGGAGGTCCCTTGAGGCCCCTGGAAACCCCCTGAATATCCCTGGAGATCTCCGAAGGCCCCTGGATGTCCCCTGGATGTCCCTGGAGGTCCCTCAAAGCCTCTGGAGGTCTCTGGAGGCCCCTAGAACATCCCTGGAGGCCACCTAGAGGCCCTTTAAGGTCCCTGGTGATCTCTGGAGGCCCCTTGAGGCCCCTTGAGGTCCCTGGAGGCCCCTGGAGGACCCTAAAGGCCGTTGTAGGTCCTCTGGAGGTCTCTGGAGGTCTCTGCAGACCACCAGAATGTCCCTGGAGGTCCCTTGAGGCCCCTGAAAGTCCCTGGAGGCCCCCTAGAGGCCCTTTGAGGTCCCTGGAGGCCTCTAGAGATCTCTGGAGGCCCCTGGAGGTCCCCTGAGGCTCTTGGTGGTCCCAGGAGGCCCTTGGAGGTCTTTAGAGGCTCCTAGAATATCTCTGGAGTTTCCTTAGAGGCTCTTTGAGGTCCCTGGAGACCCCTGGAGGTCCTTGGAGGCCTTTGGAGGTCCTCTGGAGGTTCTGGAGGTCCCTAAAGGCCCCCCTGGAGGTCTTTGGAGGCCCCTGGAGGTCCCTGGATTCCCATGGAGGTCTCTGGAGGCCCCTGGAAACCCCTAATGTTTCCTGGAGGGTCAAGGAGGTCTCTGGAGGCCCCTGAATGTTTTCGGAGGTTCTGGAGCCTCCCTGAAGGAGCCTAAAAGTCCCTGGAGGCCCTTGGAGATCCCTTTAGGTCCCTGGAGGCGCCCTGAAAGTCCCTGGAGAACCATGGAGGCCCCTTGGATGTCCCTGGAAGCCCCTGGATGCCCCTTGAAGTCCCTTGAGGTCCCTGGAGGTCCCCTGGATGTCCCTGGAGGTCCCAGGAAGACCTTGGAGGCCCCTTAGAGACCCTTAAAGGCTCCTTGAGGTCCCTGGAGGCTCCTGGAGGTCCCTGGAGGAACCTGGAGGTCCCTAGAGACACCTGGAGACCCCTAAATGTTCCTGGAGGCCCCTGGAGGCCCCCCTGAAATTTCCTGGAGGTCTCTGGAGTCCCCTGGAGGTTCTTTGAGACCCCTGGAGGTCTCTGAAGGTCCTCCAGGATGTCCCTGGAGGCCTCTAGAGGTCCCTTGAGATTCCTGGAGGCCCCTGGAAATCTCTGAAAGACCTTAGAAGGCCTTTGGAGGCCCCTGAAGGCCCCTAAAGGCCTTCTAAAGGTCCCTAAAGGCCTTTGAAGGTCCCTGGAGGCTCCTGGAGTTCCTGGAGGCTCCTGGAAGCCAGCTGAATGTCCCCGGAGGTCCCTTGAGGCCCCTGGAGGTCCCTGGAGGCACCAGGAGGTCCCTGGAGGCCCTTGGAGGCCTCCTAGAGGTCTCTGGAGGTCCCTGGCGGTCCCCTGAGGCCCCTTAAAATTCCCTGGAGGTCTCTGGAGGCGCCTAGACATCCTTGGAAGTTCACTGGATGTCCCTGGTGGTCCCAGGAGGACCCTGGAGAACCCCAAGAGGCCCCTTGAGATCCCTGGAGGTTCCTGGAGGCCTTTGGAGACCCCTAAAGGTTCCTGGAGGCCCCTGGAGGCCCCCCTGAAATTCCCTGGAGAACGCTGAAGGCCTTTTATAGGCCCCTAAAGGTCCCTGGAGGCTACTGGAGGTCCCTGAAGGTCCATAGACTTCCCTGGAGACCCCTAAATGTTCCTGGAGGCCACTGGAGCCCCCTGCAATTCACTGGAGGTCTCTGGAGTCCCCCTGGAGGTCCTCTGGATGTCCCTAGAGGTTCCTTGAGGCTCCTGGAGGTCTCTGGAAGCCCCCCAGGATATCCCTGGAGGCTCCTACAGGCCCCTTGAGGTCCCTTAAAACCCCTGGAGATCCCTGGAAAACCTTAGAGGTCCTCTGGAGGCCCCTAAAAGCCTCCTGGAGGTCCCTAAATGCCCTTGAAGGTCCCTGGAGGCCCCCGGAGGCCACCTGATTGTCCCTGGAGATCTCTGGAGGCCCCTGGATGTCCCCTGTATGACCTTGGAGGTCCCTTGAGGCCTCTGGAGGTCCCTGGAGGCACATGGAGGTCCCTTGAGGCCCCTGGAAACCCCCTGAATATCCCTGGAGATCTCCGAAGGCCCCTGGATGTCCCCTGGATGTCCCTGGAGGTCCCTCAAAGCCTCTGGAGGTCTCTGGAGGCCCCTAGAACATCCCTGGAGGCCACCTAGAGGCCCTTTAAGGTCCCTGGTGATCTCTGGAGGCCCCTTGAGGCCCCTTGAGGTCCCTGGAGGCCCCTGGAGGACCCTAAAGGCCGTTGTAGGTCCTCTGGAGGTCTCTGGAGGTCTCTGCAGACCACCAGAATGTCCCTGGAGGTCCCTTGAGGCCCCTGAAAGTCCCTGGAGGCCCCCTAGAGGCCCTTTGAGGTCCCTGGAGGCCTCTAGAGATCTCTGGAGGCCCCTGGAGGTCCCCTGAGGCTCTTGGTGGTCCCAGGAGGCCCTTGGAGGTCTTTAGAGGCTCCTAGAATATCTCTGGAGTTTCCTTAGAGGCTCTTTGAGGTCCCTGGAGACCCCTGGAGGTCCTTGGAGGCCTTTGGAGGTCCTCTGGAGGTTCTGGAGGTCCCTAAAGGCCCCCCTGGAGGTCTTTGGAGGCCCCTGGAGGTCCCTGGATTCCCATGGAGGTCTCTGGAGGCCCCTGGAAACCCCTAATGTTTCCTGGAGGGTCAAGGAGGTCTCTGGAGGCCCCTGAATGTTTTCGGAGGTTCTGGAGCCTCCCTGAAGGAGCCTAAAAGTCCCTGGAGGCCCTTGGAGATCCCTTTAGGTCCCTGGAGGCGCCCTGAAAGTCCCTGGAGAACCATGGAGGCCCCTTGGATGTCCCTGGAAGCCCCTGGATGCCCCTTGAAGTCCCTTGAGGTCCCTGGAGGTCCCCTGGATGTCCCTGGAGGTCCCAGGAAGACCTTGGAGGCCCCTTAGAGACCCTTAAAGGCTCCTTGAGGTCCCTGGAGGCTCCTGGAGGTCCCTGGAGGAACCTGGAGGTCCCTAGAGACACCTGGAGACCCCTAAATGTTCCTGGAGGCCCCTGGAGGCCCCCCTGAAATTTCCTGGAGGTCTCTGGAGTCCCCTGGAGGTTCTTTGAGACCCCTGGAGGTCTCTGAAGGCCCTCCAGGATGTCCCTGGAGGCCTCTAGAGGTCCCTTGAGATTCCTGGAGGCCCCTGGAAATCTCTGAAAGACCTTAGAAGGCCTTTGGAGGCCCCTGAAGGCCCCTAAAGGCCTTCTAAAGGTCCCTAAAGGCCTTTGAAGGTCCCTGGAGGCTCCTGGAGTTCCTGGAGGCTCCTGGAAGCCAGCTGAATGTCCCCGGAGGTCCCTTGAGGCCCCTGGAGGTCCCTGGAGGCACCAGGAGGTCCCTGGAGGCCCTTGGAGGCCTCCTAGAGGTCTCTGGAGGTCCCTGGCGGTCCCCTGAGGCCCCTTAAAATTCCCTGGAGGTCTCTGGAGGCGCCTAGACATCCTTGGAAGTTCACTGGATGTCCCTGGTGGTCCCAGGAGGACCCTGGAGAACCCCAAGAGGCCCCTTGAGATCCCTGGAGGTTCCTGGAGGCCTTTGGAGACCCCTAAAGGTTCCTGGAGGCCCCCTGAAATTCCCTGGAGGTCTCTGGAGGCCCCCCGTAGATCCCTTGAATGTCCCTGGAGGTCTCTTGAGGCACTGGAGGTCTCTGAAGGCCCCCAAAATGTCCCTGGAGGCCCGCTAGAGGCCCCTTGAGGCCCCTTGAGGTCCCTGGAGGCCCCTTGAGGTCCCTGGAGGTTTCTAAAGGCATCCTGGAGGTCCCTAAAAGGCTTTGGAGGTCCCTGGAGACCCCAGAAGGTCCCTGGAGGCCTCTGGAGGCCACCTGAATGTCCTTGGAGGTCATTTGAGGCCCCTGGAGGTCCCTGGATGCTCCTGGAGTACCCTGGAGACCCCTAAAGTTTTCTGGAGGGCCGTGAAGGGCCCTGGAGGCCCCCCTGAAGGCCCCTAAAGGTTACTGGATGCCCTTGAAGGCCCCTGGTCCCTTGGAGTTCCCTCCTCAGGCCTCCTGAGACTCCAGGGACCTCCTGAAGCCTTAAAAGCGTCTGGAGGTCCCTGGAGTCTCATGGAGGTTCCTGGAGGCCTTTGGAGACCCCTAAAGGTTCTTGGAGGCCCCTGGAGGTCTCTTGGATGTCCCTGGAGGTCCCTTGAGACACTGAAGGTCTCTGGAGGCACTGAATGTCACTGGAGGCCCCCAAAATGTCCCTGGAGGCCCCTTAGAGGCCCCTTGAGGTCCCTGGAGGCCCCTTGAGGTCCTTGGAGGTCCCTGGAGGCTTCTAAAGGCATCCTGGAGATCCATAAAGGGCTCTGGAGGTCCCTGGAGGGGAGGTCTTTGGAGGCCTCTGGAGGCCACCTGAATGTCCTTGGAGGTCCCTTGAGGCCCCTGGAGGTCCCTGGATGTCCCTGGAGGTCTCTGGAGGTCCCTGGAAACCCCTAAATTTTTCTGAAGGGCCCCTGGAGGCCCCCTGAAGGTCTTCGGAGGTCCTGGGGCCTCCCTGAAGGCCCTTAAAGGTTACTGGATGCCCATGGAGGCCCTTGGATGTCCGTAAACGTCCGTGGAAGTCCCGTGGAGTTCCCGTGAAGCCCCTTAAGGCTTCTGGAGGTCCCTGGAGGCTCATGGAGGTCTCTGGAGGCCCCTGGAGGCCCTCTAAATGTCTCTGGAGGCCCTTGGAAGTCCCCTAGATGTCCCTGGAGGTCTCTCGAGGCCCCTGGATATTTCTGGAGGCCCCTAGGAAGTCCCTGGAGGCCCCCCTAGAGGCCCTTGGAGGTCCCTAGAGACCCCTGGAGGTCTTTGGAGACCCCCTTGGATGTCCCTGGATGCCCCTGGATGGCCCTTGAAGTCCCATAAGGTCTCTGGAGGTCCACTGGATGTCCTTGGAGATTCCAGAAGGACCCTGGAGGCTCTTTAGAGCCCCCTGTGGTCCCTGGAGGCCTCTTGAAGTCCGTGGACGTCCCTAGAAGTCCCTAGAGGCCCCTGCAAACCCCTACATGTTACTGGAGGCCCAAGGAGACCCCTTGAAATTCCCTGGAGGTCCCAGGCGGTCCCCGCAGGCCCTTTAAGGCCCCTTGAAATTGCCTGGAGGTCTCTGGAGGCCCCTTAGAGGTCCCTGAAGACCTCTAAAGGGCTCCTGAAGATACCTGAAGGCCTGTGAAGCTTCCTGCAGGCCCCTGGAAGTCATCTGAATGTCCCTGGAGGTCTCTTGAGGCCCCTGGAGGTCCCTGGAGACTCCTAACGTTTTCTGGAGGCCCCTGGATGTCCGTGGAGGTCCCCTGGAGTTCCTTGGAGGCCCCTAAAGGCCTCCTGGAGGTCCTGAAAGGTCCCTGGAGATCTCGGGAGGTTCCTGGAGGCTCCTAGAGGCCACCTGAATGTCCCTGGAGGTCCCCTGAGGCCCCTAAAGGTCCCCGGAGGCCTCTGGAGGCCTCCTGAATGTCCCTGGAGATCTCTGGAGGCCCCTGGATGTTCCCTGGAGGTCCCTGGAGGTCCCTTGAGGCCCCTGAAGGTCTCTGGAGGTCCCTCAAGGCCCCTGGACGTCTCTGGAGGTTCCTAGGATGTCCCTGGAGGCCCCCCCTAGAGGCCTCTTGAGGTCCTTTGAGGCCCTTGGAGGTCTCTGGAGGCCCCTGGATTTTTTTGAAGGCCCCTGGAGGTCCCTGGAAGCCCCTGGAAGGTCTTTGGAGGCCCCTAAGATGTCACTGGAGGCCCCCTAGAGGCCCCTTGAGGTCTCTGAAGGCCCTTGGATGTCCCTGGAGGCCTTTGGAGGTTCACTGGAGGTCCCTGGAGGCCCCTGGAGGCCACCTGAATGTCCCTGGAGGTTCCTTCAGGCCTCTGGAAATCCCTGGAGGTCCCTGTACCCTGGCGCAGCAGCCAGCTCTATACAGCTATCCTGGCAGTTCTATACAGTACCCTGGCAGCTCTGTACAGTACCCTGGTTTCGCTGGCAGCTCTATATAGTATCCTAGTGCAGCTGGCAGCTCTATACAGTACCCTGGTGCAGTTAGCAGCTCTATACACTACCCCTGGCGCAGATGGTAGCTCTATACACTACCTTTGAAGCTCTATACAGTACTCTGGCGCTGCTTGTAGCTCTATACAGTACCCTAGGGCTGCTGTCAGCTCTATACACTACCCTGGTGAACTTGGCAGCTCTATACAGTACCTTTGCAGCTCTATACAGTACACTGGCCAAGCTAGCAGCTCTATAGAGTACCCTGGCGCAGCTGGCAGCTCTATACAGTACCCTGGCGCAACTGGCAGCTCCATACCCCTACCCTAGCAGCTTTATACAGTACCCTGGGCATCTGGCAGCTCTATACAGTACTCTGGCAGCTCCATACAGTACTCTGGTGAAGCTGGCAGCTCTATACAGTACTCTGGTGAAGCTGGCAGCTCTATACAGTACTCTGGTGCAGCTGGCAGCTCTATACTCTACCCTAGCGCAGCTGGCAACTCTATACAGTAAACAGTCGCAGCTGGCAGCTCTATACAGTACCCTGGCGCAGCTGACAGTTCTATACACTATCTTCGCAACTCTATACTGTACCCTGACTTAGCTCTATACAGTACCCTTGTGTAGCTGGCAGCTCTATACAGTACTGTTGCACAACTGGCAGCTCTATACAATACCGTGGCGCATTTGGCAGCTCTACATTCAGCACCGTGGAGCATCTGGTAGCTCTACACAGTACTGCAGCGCAGCTGGCAGCTTTATACAGTACCCTGGCGCAGCTGGCAGCCCTATAAAGTAACCTTGCGACGCTGACAGCTCTATGCACTACCTTTGAAGCTCTATACAGTACCCTGGCAGCTCTATACAGTACCCTGGTGCAGTTGGCAGCTCTGTACAGTACCGTGGCAGCTCTATACAATAAGCTGGCTCAGCTGGCAGCTTTATACAGCTACCCTTGCAGCTCTATACTGTTCCCTAGCGCAGCTGCCAGCTCTATACAGTTACTCTGTCAGCTCTATTCAGTACCCTGGCAGTTCTGTACAGTACCCTGGTGTCGCTGGCAGCTCTATACAGTATCCGTGTGCAGCTGGCAGCTCTATACACTACCCAGGTGCTGTTGGCAGCTCTATACACTACCCCAGGCGCATATGGCAGCTCTTACACTACCTTTAAAGCTCTATACAGTACCCTGGTGCATCTAGCAGCTCTATGCAGTACCCTGGCGCA
The DNA here is from genome assembly GCF_040958095.1 of Procambarus clarkii. Classification (NCBI taxonomy): domain Eukaryota; kingdom Metazoa; phylum Arthropoda; class Malacostraca; order Decapoda; family Cambaridae; genus Procambarus; species Procambarus clarkii. Next base: position 30,567,274 of record NC_091180.1, read on the forward strand.
GCTGGAAGCTCTATGTACCTAACCTGGCAGCTCTATACAGTACCCTGGCAGCTCCATATAGTACCCTGGCGCAGCTGCCAGATCTATACAGCTACCCTGGCAGCTCTCTACAGTACCTGGTGCCATTAGCAGCTCTATACAGTATCCTAGTGCATCTGGCAGCTCTATACAGTACCTTGTTACAGTTGGCAGCTCTCTACACTACCCCTGGCGCATATGGCAGCTCTATACACTACCTTTGAAGCTCTATACAGTAACCCCAGTAACCCTGGCACAGCTGGCAGCTCTATATAGTACCATAGGGCAGCTGGCAGCTCTATACACTACCCTGGTGAAGTTAGAAGCTCTATACAATACCCTTGCAGCTCTATTGGAGCTGCAATAGGCTGCAAACACAGTAGGCTGGCCCATCTGGCAGCTCTATACAGTACCCTGGTGCAGCTGGCAGCTCTATACACCTACCCTGTCAGCCCTATACAGTACCCAAGCCCAGCTGGCAGCTCTATACAATACCCTAGGTCAGGTAGCAGCTCTATACAGTACCCTTGTGAAGCTGGCAGCTCTATACAGAACCGTGGCACAGCTAGCAGCTCTATACAGTGACCTTGTGTAGCTGGCAGCTCTATACAGTACCGTAGCGCATTTGACAGCGCTATACAGTACCCTGGGAGCTCTGTACAGTACCCAAGTGCCGCTGACAGCTTTATACAGTATTCTAGTACATCTGGCAGCTCTATACAGTACCCAGGTGCAGTTTACTGCTCTATACACTACCCCTGGCGCATATGGCAGCTCCATACAGTACCCTAGGGCAGCTGGTAGCTCTATGCACTACCCTGGTGAAGTTGGCAGCTCTATACAGTACCCTTGCAGCTCTATACAGTACGCTAGCCCAGCTGACAGCTCAATAAACTACGCTGGCGCAGCTGGCAGCTCTATACAGAACCCTGGCGCAGCTGGCAGCTCTATACAGTACCCTGGGGCAGCTGACAGCTCTGTACACTACCCTGGTAACGTTGGCAGCTCTATACAGTACCCTTGTAGCTCTATACAGTACGCTAGCCCAGCTGACAGCTCTATGAAGTACCCTGGCGAAGCTCGCAGCTCTATACAGTACCCTGGTGCAGCTGGCAGCTCTACACACCTACCCTGACAGCTCTATATAGTACCTTGGCGCAGCTGGAAGCTCTATACAGTACCCTGGCAGCTCCATACAGTACCCTGGTGCAGCTGGCAGCTCTATACTCTACCCTGGTGCAGCTGTCAGCTCTATACAGTACCTAGTCGCAGTTGGCAGCTCTATACATTACCCTGGCGCAGCTGGCAGTTCTATACACTACCTTCGCAACTCTATACTGTACCCTGGCCCAGCTGGCAGCTCTATACAGTCCCCTAGGGCAGATGGCAGCTCTATAGAGTACCCTTGTGTAGCTGGCAGCCCTATACAGAACATTGGCACAGCTGGCAGCTTTATACAGTACCCTGGCGTTGCTGGCAGCTCAATACAGTAACCTGGCAGCTCTATACAGTACCCTGGCAGCTCTATACAGTACCCTGGCAGCTCTATACAGTACCCTGGCAGCTCTATACAGTACCCTGGCGCAGCTGGCAGCTCTGTACAGTACCCTAGCGCAGCTGGCCGCTCTATACAGTCCCCTGGTGCAGTTAGCAGCTCTATACAGTACCCTGGAGCAGTTGGCAGCTCTAAAAAGTACCCTGGCAGCTCTTTACAGTACGCTGGCCTTGCTGGCAGCTCTATACAGTACCTTGGTGCAGCTGGCAGCTCTATACAGCTACCCTGGAAGCTCTATACTGTACCCTACCAGCTCCATACAGTACCCTGGCGCAGGTGGTAGCTCTATACAGTACCCTGGCGCAGATGGCAGCTTTATACAGTACCCTGGCCCAGCTGGCAGCTCTATACAGTATCCTAGTGCAGCTAGCTGCTGTATACAGTACCCTGGCAGCTCCATACAATACCCTGGCGAACCTGGCAGCTCTATACAGTACCCTGGCAGCTCTATACACTACCTTCGCAGCTCTATAGAGCACCCTGGCGCAGCTGGCAGCTCTATACAGTACCCTGGCGCAACTAGCAGCTCTATACACTACCCTTGTATCTTTATACTCTACCCTGGTGCAGCTGGAGGCTCTATACAGTACCTAGGCGCAGCTGGCAGCTCTATACAGTACCCTGGCGAAGCTGTTAGCTCTATACACTATCTTCGCAGCTCTATACTGTACCCTGGCGAAGCTGGCAGCTCTATACAGCTACCCTTACAGCTCTACACAGTACCGTGGTGCAGCTGGCAGCTCTATACGGCACCTAGTTGCAGCTGGCAGCTCTATACGGTTCCTAGTCGCAGCTGGCAGCTCTAAACAGTACCCTTGCGCAGCTGGCAGGTATATACACTACCTTTGCAGCTCTATAGAGTACTCTGGCGCAGCTGTCAGCTCTATACAGTAGGCTGGCAGCTCTAACCAGTGCCCTTGCGCAGCTGTCAGCTCTGTACACTACCTTTGCAGCTCTATACAGTATCCTGGCGCAGCTGGCAGCTCTATACAGTACCCTGGCTTTGCTGGCAGCTCAATACAGTACCCTGTCAGCTGCATACAGTACCCTGGCGCAACTGGCAGCTCTATACAGTACCCTTGCGACGCTTGCATCTCTATACACTTTCTCTGAAGCTTTATACAGTACCCTGGCGCAGCTGGCAGCGCTGTACAGTACACTGGCAGCTCTAAACAGTACCCTGGTGCAGTTGGCAGCTCTATACAATACCCTGGCAGCACTATACAGTAGGCTCGCCCAGCTGGCAGCTTTATACAGTACCCTGGCGCAGCTGGCAGCTCTATACAGCTACCCTGGCAGCTCTATACCGAACCCTGGCAGCTCTATACCGAACCCTGGCAGGTCTGTACAGTATCCTTGTGCAGCTGGCAGCTCTATACAGTACCCAGGTGCAGTTGGCAGCTCTACACACTACCTTCGAAGCTCTATACAATACCCTGGCGCAGCTGGCAGCTCTATACACTACCTTCGAAGCTCTATACAGTACCCTGGCGCAGCTGGCAGCTCTATGCAGTACTCTAGAGCAGCTCGCAGCTCTATACACTACCCTGGTGAAGTTCGCAGCTCTATACAGTACCCTTCCAGCTCTATACAGTACCCCTGGCCCAGCTGGCAGCTCTATACACCTACCCTGACGCTGCTCTATACAGTACCCTGGCCCCACTGGCAGCTCAATACAGTTCCCTGGCCCAGCTAGCAGCTCTATATACTACCCTGGCGCAGATGGCAGCTCTAAACCCTACCCTGGCGCAGATGGCAGCTCTAAACCCTACCCTGGCAGCTCTATACACTACCCTAGCAGCTCCATACAGTACCCTGGCGCACCTGGCAGCTCTATACAATACCCTGGCGCCACCCTAGCAGCTCCATACAGTATCCTGGCTGAACTTGGAAGTTGGAAGTTGGAAGCAGTTGGAAGCTCTATTCAGTACCCTGGCATCTCTATACACAACCTACGCAGCTCTATAGAGTACCCTGGCACAGCTGGCAGCTCTATACAATACCGTGGCGGAGCTGGCAGCTCTAAACTGTACCGTGACGTTTCTGGCAGCTCAATACAGTACCGTGGCAGCTCTATACAGTACCCTGCCAGCTGTATACAGTATCCTGGCGCAGCCGGCAGCTCTATACAGTACCCTTGCGACGCTGGAAGCTCTATGCATTACCTTTGAAGCTCTATACAGTACTCTTGCGCAGCTGGCAGCTCTGTACAGTACCCTGGCAGCTCTATACCATACCCTGGTGCAGTTGGCAGCTCTATACAATACACTGGTGCAGTTGGCAGCTCTATACAGTACCCTGGTGCAGTTGGTTGCTCTATACAGTACCCTGGCAGCACTATACAGTACGCTGGCCCAGCTGACAGCTCTAGCTATATCTGAAATGTCGAAAATTTGACTCCTGAGCGTCAATTTTGAGCCGTTTTCTGACTCTCTGCACCTGTTTTCCGTTTCAAATTAAGAATCTTTATTCCAAAAATATGCCAATTACTGAAAACGGCGATGGGTCATATTTTGCCCAAACCACCACTGCAGTTTTCAAAATATCTGAAATGTCGGAAATTTGACTCCTGAGAGACATTTTTGGGCCGAATTCTGACTCTCTGCACCTATTTTCAGATTCAAATTACAACTCCTTATTCCAAAAATATGCCAATTACTGAAAAAATGGGTCATATTTCATCCAAACCCCCTGCAGTTTTCAAAATATCTGAAATATTGGAAATTTTACTCAAGCGCGTGATTTTAAAGCCGAAATCTGACTCTCTGCACTTATATCCATTTTCAAATTACGACTTTTTATACCGAAAATATGCCAATTACTAAAAACGGCGATGGGTCATATTTTGCCCAGATCCCCCTGCAGTTTTCAAAGTATCTGAAATGTCGGGAAATTTTATTCCTATGCGTGATTTTTCACCCGAATTGTGACTCTCTGCACCTATTTTCATTTTGAAATTACGAATTTTTCATCGAAAATATGCCAATTACTGACAACGGTGAAGGGTCATATTTTGCCCAAACCCCCCCTGCAGTTTTCAAAATATCTGAAATGTCGGAAATCTAAATCCTGAGCGTGATTTTTGAGCTGAATGCTGACTCTCTGCACCTATTTTCATTTTTAAATTACGACTTTTTATACCGAATATATGCCAATTACTGAAAACGGTGATGGGACATATTTTGCCCAAAACCCCTGCAGTTTTCAAAATATCTGAAATGTCGGAAATCTAAATCTTGAACGTGATTTTTGACCTGAATTCTGACTCTGCACTTATTTTAATTTTCAAATTACGACGTATTATACCGACAATATGCCAATTACTGACAACGGTGAAGGGTCATATTTTGCCCAAACCCCCTCTGCAGTTTTCAAAATATCTAAAATGTCGGAAATCTAAATCTTGAGCGTGATTTTTGAGCCGAATTCTGACTCTCTGAACCTATTTTAATTTTCAAATTACGAACTTTTACACCGATAATATGCCAATTACTGAAAACGGTGATGGGTTATATTTTGCCCAAACCCCCCCCCCTACAGTTTTCAAAATATCAGAAATGTCGGAAATTAAACTCCTGAGCGTGATTTTTGAGCCGAATTCTGACTCTCTGCACCTCTTTTCCTTTTCGAATTACAACATTTATTACCGAAATTATGTCAATTACTGAAAGCGATTTTAGGTCATATATTTAGCCCAACCGCCCCCCCCCCCCCCTGCAGTTTTAAAAATATCAGAATTGTCGGAAATTTGACCCCTGCGCGTGATTTTTGAGCCGAATTCTGACTCTCTGCATTTATTTTCATTTTCAAATTACGACTTTTTATACCGAAAATATGTCAATTACTGAAAACGCCAATGGATCATATTTTGCCCAAACCCCCCCTGCAGTTTTCAAAATATCTGAAATGTCGGAAATTTGAATCCTGAGCGTGATTTTTGAACTGAATTCTGACTCTCTGCACCTATTTTCATTTTCAAGTTACGAATTTTTATACCGAAAATATGCCAATAACTGAAAACAGCGATGGGTCATATTTTAGCCAAACCCCCCCCCCCCCCCCCTGCAGTTTTCAAAATATCTGAAATGTCTGAAATTTGACTCCTGGGCGTCATTTTTTAGCCGAATTCCGACTATGTTCACCTATTTTCATTTTCAAATTACAACTTTTATTACCGAAAATATGCCAATTACTGAAAACGGTGTTAGGTCATATTTTGCCCAAACCCCCCTTGCAGTTTCCATATATCTGAAATGTCGGAAATTTTAATCCTTAGCGTGATTTTTGAGCTGAATTCTGACTCTCTGCACCTATTTTCATTTTCTAATTACGAACTTTTATACCGAAATTATGCCAATACCTGCAGTCAATGGGCAGAGTTTCTTTCACCCTATGCCCCTGTTACCTAGCAGTAAAATAGGTACCTGGGTGTTAGTCAGCTGTCACGGGCTGCTTCCTGGGGGTGGAGGCATGGTCGAGGACCGGGCCGCGGGGACACTAAAAAAAGCCCCGAAATCATCTCAAGATAACCTCAAGATATACCTGACAACGGCGATGAGTCATATTTTGCCCAAACCGCCCAGCAGTTTTCAAAATATATGAAATGTCGGAAATTTAAATCTTGAGTGTGATTTTTGACCTGAATTCTGACTCCTCTGCACCTATTTTCATTTTCAAGTTACGAATTTTTATACCGAAAATATTCCAATTACTGAAAACGGCAATGGATCATATTTTGCCCAACCCCCCCTGCAGTTTTCAAAATATCTGAAATGTCGGAAATTTGACGCCTGAGCGTGATTTTTGAGCCGAAATCTGACTCTCTGCGCCTATTTTCATTTTCAAATTACGACTTTTTATACCAATAATATGTCAATTACTGAAAACGGTGATGGGACATAATTTACCCAAACCCCCTTGCAGTTTTCAAAATATCTGAAATGTCGAAAATATGATTCCTGGGCGTAATTTTTGAGCCGAATTCTAACTCTCTGCACCTATTTTCATTTTCAAATTACGACTTTTTATATCGAAAATATGCCAATTACTGAAAACGGCGATGGGTCATATTTTGCCCCCCCCCCCTGCATTTTTCAAAGTATCTGAAATGTAGGAAATTTGAATCCTGAGTGTCAATTTTAGCCGAATTCTTACTCTCTTCACCTATTTTAATTTTCAAATTAAGACTTTTTATACCGATAATATGCCAATTACTGAAAATGGCGATGGGTCATATTTTGCCCAAACCCCCTCCCCCCTGCAGTTTTCAAAATATCTGAAATATCGGAAATTTGACTCCTGAGCGTGATTTTTGAGCCGAATTCTGACTCTCTGCACCTATTTTCATTTTCATATTACGACTTTTTATATCGAAAATATGTCAATTTCTGAAAACGGCGATGGGTCATATTTTACACAACCCCCCCCCCCCCCTGCAGTTTTCAAAATATGGGAAATATCGCAAATCTGACTCACCAAAGGAAGTGAAGGAATCCTGTGATTAACAGATTAATTCTAGGGTCCCAATGTGCAACAAAGAACGTGTAGGGTTAATTTGATCACCATAAGAAGTGTAGGGTTCTAATGGTCAACATAGAAAGTAATCTATGTTGTACATAGGTTAAGTTAGGTGGCAGAACATACATCTATATGCAGACGAGGAGCCACAATAACGTGGCTGAAATATGTTGACCAGACCACACGAGGGCGCTAAATATCACCAAGGATGCCAATACGAGAACAAAAACGCATAAGGCGAACGATATCAAAAGTATCCGAGTCACCAAGAATTCTACTGAGGGACAGGTGACCGCGAGGGGCAGTCGGAGAGCAAGACACAGGCTCGTCCCGGAAGTCAGGACATTCAAGAAGGACATGCACGACCGTAAGAGGGACAATGCAAATAGGACAATAAGGAGCAGGGCGGCGCTCCATCAAGTGACCATGGGTTTAGCGAGTATGGCCAATACGCAACATCGCCAGAGCTGTTTCCCGTCGCCGGTTACGGTGGTAGGAGGACGGCCACGAGGAAACAACATTTAAGAGTACGTAGTTTGTTTCCAGTAACAGACGACCAAGAAGCCTGCCAACGGGTAAGGATGGAGGAATGGATAACCAGGTAAAAGTCGGAATATGGAATACCTTTACAAGAGATGGCACAAGAGCGGACAGCTTCCTTGGCGGCAGCAGCCTCATGCTCATTTAAAGAGACACCAATATGGCTGGGAACCCAACAAAACTCAACCAACTTAAATTTACTGTGAACAAGAAACAGCCAACGCTGGTTCTTGACAACTACTGGATGAACCGGATTAAAGGACCCGAGAGCCATGAGGGCACTACGAGAGTCAACAACAACTACAAAGGAAGACTGACAACGAGAAAGCAAGAGACGAAGAGCATAGAGAATAGCTTAAAGCTCCGCTGTGAAGATGCTAGTCTCCGGAGGTAAGCGACACATATAAGTGCGATCAGAAAAAACAACAGAGTAGCCAACACCGTCCGCAGACTTAAACCCATCGGTGAAGACGGAAACGTAGCGGAAGTGAGAAGAAAAGTGCTCAAGGAAAAGGCGTTTTAGAACCGTAGGAGGGGTAAAAGCTTTAGTGATACGGGTCAAGGATGTACAAAACTGCGGAAGGGGACTCTCCACGGGGGCAAAGAAGGAACAACACGAGGAGAAATATTAGAAATACGAACGGAAAGAGAATCCTGTAAGCGAGATAACCGGACAGAAAGAGGGAGGTGGTGAAGAGGAACAGGAACTGCAGGAGGGGTAAAAGTTAAAGCACGACAGAGGCGAGAGGAAGGATGTTGCAAGGACCGTGCAAGATAGCGAAGACAGTAGCGATCACGGCGGTCTTGGAGAGACAGGAAGCCAGTGTCAACATACAAGCTGAGGACGGGAGTCGAACGAAAGGCACCAGAACTGAGGCGCAACCCAGAATGGTGCAAAGCATTAAGTCGGCGAAGAGTAGAAGGAGAAGCAGACAAGTAAGCAGGGCAACCATAATCGAGCTTAGACAGGACGAGAGAGGAATGTAAAGCAAGGAGAGTGCGCCTATCTGCCCCCCAAGAAGTATGGGATAATACTCGAAGGAGGGCAAGGGCCTTAGAGCACTCAAGACGGAAGTAAGAGATATGGGGAGACCAAGACAAACGAGTGTCAAAGAATAACCCCAAAAGCTTCGCGGAATCTTTGTACTCAAGGGGATGACCATAAAGTGACAAAGAGGGATGAAGAACGACCCGTTTCCGAGTAAAAGTCATGGCACAAGTCTTAGTAGAAGAGAACTTGAAGCCATGATCGGTGGCCCAAGACGACACGGCATCAATCGCAAGTTGAAGCTGGCGTTGAAGGAGAGGCGAATCATCACCCTGACAGCAAAGGGTAAGATCATCGACATATAGAGCGGAGAAGACGCCTGAAGGAAGAGAGGAAAGAAGACCATTGAGGGCAACCAGAAAAATAGTAGTGCTCAGAACACTACCCTGGGGCACACCTTCGTATTGCTGAAAAGAGGCAGAGGGAGCGGTACCAAGCCTCAACCGAAAGGAACGACGAGAGAGGAAGCTGCAGAGAAAGAGAGGGAGATGACCACGAAGGCCAAAAGAATGAAGCTGGGATAGAATATGATAACGCCAAGTGGTGTCGTAAGCCTTTTCCAGGTCAAAAAGGACGGCAACAACGGAGGTCTTCGCAGCAAAAGCAGTACGAATATAGACCTCAAAGTTCACCAGGACATCTGTTGTGCTGCGGCACTTGCGGAAACCAAATTGAGAAGGGGAGAGGTGATGGTGTTCCAGGAACCACATCAGACGAACGTTAACCGTACGTTCAAAGAGTTTGCAGACACAACTTGTGAGGGCAATAGGGCGAAAGTCCTTAGGGGACGTACCCAGAGACCCCAGTTTGCGAACAGGGAGGACAACGGCATCAAGCCAGTCCTCAGGGACTGACGACGACTCCCAGATCCGATTATACAGACTCAGTAAATACTGAGACGTGCACGGAGGGAGATGGCGAAGCATCTCATAATGAATAACATCGGAGCCCGCTGCCGTAGAACCGCAGAGGGCCAGGGCAGAACGAAGTTCAGAGAGAGAGAAGGGATCATTATAGGGAAGCCGAAGACGAGTGCAAAATCTAAAGGCCGAGATTCAAGGACAGGTTTACAAAGAAGGAAAGATTGGGGAAGATGAAGACCAGAGCTAACAGAAGAAAAAGTGGGAACCCAGTTCGGTAGCGACCTGCAACGGGTCCGCCACAAGAGTACCACGGAGGTGAAGGACCGGTGAAACATCGGGAACGAACTTACCTGCTATTATGCGGATACGCTTCCAGATCTGTGGCAGAGGAGTTTCGGACGTAATGGTGGAGACATAAGATGCCCAACATTCACGTTTAGCCATACGGATGGCCCTACGGGCCACCGCACTCGCTTTCCGAAAGAAAAAGAAAAGAATCGGCCGTCTGCCGACGGCGGAGTCTCTTCCAGACTGCACGCTTACAGCGGACAGCCCGAGCACAGTCTGCATTCCACCAGGGAACACACTTCCGTGGACCCCGAGAGGAAGAGCGAGGAATAGAGCGGAGGGCAGCGTCGAACACAGTGTCATGAAAAAGGAGGAGAGGCAGAAGGAAGAGGTCAGAGAGAGCAGCACTGAGGGTAAAGAGGTTCCAGTCCGCTTTCGCAAACTGCCACCTAGGGAAGGAAAGGGGGAGGGCGAAAAGAGAAAAAGGTAACAAGGATGGGGAAATGGTCACAGCCATGGAGGTCACCAAGAACCTGCCACGTGAAATTTAAGTAAAGAGAAGACGAGCAAAGAGAAAGATCAAGACAGGAAAGGGTGCGAGTCCGGGAGTCCAAATGCGTGGGCTCACCAGAATTCAGAAGAGACAGGGAAGAAGAGAGGATAAACGGCTCAAGAAGGCGACCCCGGGTGTTCGACAGAACATCACCCCAAAGGGAATGACGATAATTGAAATCACCCAGCAGGAGCACAGACTCCGGCAAGGAGTCCAGTAGGTGTTTCAGATCAGGACGAGAAAGCGGGACACTCGGGGGAGATGAATGGAACAAACAGTGCACCATTTCCCCACAAAGATACGAGCAGCAGAACAATGGAGAGGCAAAGGAAAAAGTAAGGGGACAAAGAGAACATCAGAGCGAATCAAGAGAGCAGAAGAGGGGGGAGGAGAAAGGAATAGCCACGAAAGCGACCAGGACGAGCACCAAGCATCGGCTCCTGGAGACAGACACAAAGGGGTGAAAATCGCGAAATCAGAAGTTGGAGTTCAAGGAAATTGGCGTAATAACCTCGAACGTTCCATTGAAGAATAGACATCGACGAGAAGAGAAAGGACAACAACAGAGAACAAGGAAAAAACAAAGGCGAAAAAGCAACATAGCACGTTAAAGAAGATCAGGGTCGGGATCAGGGTCAGCAAAGTCAGGGTTAGGGGGCATGGGTAAACTGAGCAAAGACGGAGGGAAGGAAACGGGAGAACAGACCAAAGGGGGACAGGCAGGGTCAGGAGGAGGAGGAGGCAACCGAGGAGTAGTAGTCAAGGACAGCAGCAGGAAGAGGGGGAGTAGAAAGAGGGGAGCGCACCTCAGCAAGGGCAGCAACCGAGAGGGAAGCGGGGACCAAAGAAACCTCCATAGCAGGAACAGGGGGCGCAACCACCGAAATGGGAGGGGAAGGGGCGATAGAGTCATAAGTAGGGGCTGAGGAAAAAAGCGAAGCCTTCTTACCCGCCGGGGAGGAGGAAGGAGAGGAGCCAGGTTTACGCTTCTGACTTAAAGAGACAGGTGTCCCAGCAACTATGTACTGGCCAATGGATTCCAGCGTTTCAACAGGAGAAGCTGAACGAGAGCACACACGACGGCCGTTAGGAGAGCAATGGACATCAGCCCGCACTGACAGGCGGTGGGGAGAGTCAATAGATGGAGGAGAAGGACGGGAAGGAGGATAGGAGGGAAACGAGGAAGAAGACACAGGAGACACGACAGACCGGGTAGAAAGAAGGGGAACCCCAGACAGAGGACCAGGAGGGGGACCCTTCGGGACAGAACTCAAAGGAACAGAGGAGGGGGCAGTGGGCGTATCAGGGTCCAAGGCCCGGAAACGGTTGTGAGTCTGAGGAAGGAGGGAAGGACGAGGAGAGGAAGAGCGCAACACGCGAGCATAAGAGACGTTACCATAAGGCGGGAGCCGGCGAACCTGGTGCTTCAGGTTGAGGACGGCTGCCTCAAGCTTGTAATGGATACACGCATGGGAGAAGGTAGGATGGGCCTCACCGCAGTTGAGGCAGCGAGCCTGGGGAGAAGTGAACTCCGACTTAGAGTGACCTTCGCCCCCACACAAAGAACAGAGAGAGACAGTCCCAGAGCAGCGGAGGGCACCATGCCCAAACCTCCAGCACTTGTTACAAAGCCTAGGAGAGGGAATGTACTCCTGGACAGAGCACCTGGCACCAGCAAGAATGACAGAGGATGGAAGGGTCCTACCATCAAAAGTAATCTTCACAACCCGAAGGGGCTGACGGCGACGACCACGAGGGGGACAAGTAAACGTGTCTATCTGGAGGACAGAATGGCCCTGGGCCTCAAGGATATGCTGAATATCATCGTGGCAGTCCTATGAAGTGCCTATGAAGGGAGAAATCGTCCGGAGGCACATAATCAAGAGGGAGGAGATCAAAGTATTTGGCCCACGAAGCGGGACCAAACAAGGCCTGATAGGCATCAGAACGGGAAGGAATCGAGCGAGTGCGGCCGTGTCGAGGACGGCGTTGAGAACCTCCAGAGAGAGAGGGGTTAAAAGGCGCAGTAGTAACAACTAGAGACTGAGCCGTGCCAGGGGACGAGGTAGTCACCACTAGGGGCTTGGGGCTTGACCCAACCACAGAGGAGGGAGGGGAGCCGAGGGGAGTACTCAGAGAGGCCAAAGGAGGAGCAAGGTCGGGGCCCAACGCAGCGGGGGCTACAGAGCCTGGTTTTCCAATACAGTCCGACTCGGGGGCTTGGTCGCCCACCCCACGAGCCTGAGAGGGTACAAGAGGGACATTCAACAACATAGACACGAAAAGAAACACTTTCACTCACGAATGTACCCCCACACCCACCATGGAAGCCACAATTAGAGGTAGGACACCCAACAAGAAGCTATCGCCGAATAAGCTGGGGCCCCCTAGGGGTGCGTCGTGAGTATACGCCCCACAAACACCACCTTAAGAACCGTCAGTCCGTCGAGATCGGGTTCAGTGACGAAAGGGGGATTGACAATAAAAGGTTCCCCTCACTCGAGACGTTGGGTACTACAGTTCTACGGGTGCAAGAGTATGCCTCCTCAAGCACCCGGGCGTCAAAATAGAAGAAGCCCAAAGGAATAACCAAAACAAGCAAAAGGTCGGCAGGAAACGACAAGCAGATAGGAGAAGAGGGGGAAGAAAAACGAAACAGAAGGAAAAGGAAAAGTTGTTCAGCACAATTAGAGAGGACAGCAGCAGGAGCACAAGGCTACAAAAGGACAGAGGACTGTCCCAAGGAGCATCACACTCCGGCAGCCGCCCACTAAGCCCACCCTCACGGCATCAACGGATTGAACAGGGAGGGGGGACCTGTGGGTGAAGTTTCGGTGCAATCACACCATTGCATTGTATAGACAGAAAGAGACAGACAGAGAGACAGCCAGGGAGATAATAAGGGTCACAAATAACGAGAGAAACCGTCTCACTCTCTCCCCTCGTTACTAGCCTGCAGTATTGCAGTGGAATTTGCTTCACGAGGACTATTTTTTACCGTCTAAAACGGCGTGGGGAATTTCCCCCGCTACTCCTGGGGAAATTCCCCAACCACTGGCAATATTCTCTGGTGGATCCTGTAATGAGTTTACGGCCGTCCTCGACCCGAATTTACGCGGGAAAGAGAGGGGAAAACAGCTGTGAAAGTTTCCTCTTAATCTTGCTTAATAACATCACTTCTGTTGCTTCTGTATATAGAAGTTTACCGTCAGCAAATTCTATGTTACGAGTGTTATTTATTAGAAGTAAATATTTATGTTTTGCTGGCGAGAGGTAAATAACACCTCAGATCTCACTGGCAACATAGGTGTTTCTGGAGACGGAACACTGGCAACATAGGGTGTTCCTCTCTCTAAGAGAGAGAGAGAGACAGACAGACAGAGAGAGAGAGAGAGAGAAAGAAAGAGAGAGCTCTCAAGACACTGCTGAAGGACTGACAGCGGAACAGCTGATGCTAGTTTAATTACAGCGAACAGCTGCTTCACCCTGATTACCCGCTGGTTTTTGCCTGTGTAGGAGAGCATGGGAAGGCGTAGAAGGCCATGAGAGGAACCCTACGTACATTGAAACACCAACCGGTTCCCAGGTTATGACCATTCCACCCACAGGCCGACCCCAAACACCTGCTCATTAATGGTAACATGTTCATGTTTATGAGGTTTAATGAGGGCGTGGCAGAGGACTCTCACTGGAGCTACGATACTTTCCTCTCGTAGTTCCTACGTTGCTACGATACCTACTCAATCTCAGACCTTTTTAAACACGATACTTGTATTCTCACTGCATTCTCACTCAGGAATAATACTCAAACAATCACGATAGCTGCACACTCACGGTACGAAATTAATAACAATATCTCTACGGCCACTGCGATATATAAAGCACACGATACCAGCGCAATCGGAGCACCTACGATGCACCGATACCTCTACAATCACTGCACATACAGAGCAACAATACCGACACAATCACGATATCTACTCATAGCACCTATCGTCAATGCCAAAACCATGAATCGTATCATGTACACACACGTATCGTAAACACAAAAAACTACGATATCAACTCTATTGCGATACCTAAACAAGCAAAAGCAACTGGATATCAACGATATCATTAAAATTACAACACCACGAATGGGACTTTCACTTTCAGATCACGACCAAAACATTGCACAAATATTCAAGGAACATTTATCTATGGTGTTCTGCAAATCTATATAATGTTTACAACCATGCTGCCTACAACTGCACGTTGAACACACACACACACACACACATCTTACACGCACATGCATGATTGCAACACGCACATGGTAGCTACACACACCGCAATGTAGTCATCAATTCTGGCTCAAAATAGTCATCAATATAACTTGGAACGACGAAGTTCACCCCTGAACATTGTGCCCAAACCCCCGTTTTCTTTGATAAGGTGTCAGAATATGTCGGTTCTATGAGTATGTTAGTTCCAGACACGAGAGTATGTCATGTTAATCTAAAATATGCTTGCGTATACTATACAACTGTGCGTATACTCCACAACGGTGCGTATACTCCACAACTGTGAGTATACTCCACAACTGTGCATATACTCCACAACTGTGCGTATACTCCACAACTGTGCGTATACTCCACAACTGTGCGTATACTCCACAACTGTGCGTATACTCCACAACTGTGCGTATACTCCACAACTGTGCGTATACTCCACAACGGGGCGTATACTCCACAACTGTGAGATATGTACTGGGCGAGCCAGACAACCCGTTCTCCTAATAGAACGTCGTATTTTGACCGTATACTCTAATAAAGACCAAGAATTGTCGTACTAGAAAATGGAAGCGGCTCGCGAAATTTATATATTGTCCCGTTTTCTGTTTTGGGTCCTCTGGTAGGTTAGGATAAGGGCACTTTAGTACGACAGTTTCTTGACGTTGAGGAACATTAGCAGGAGAGGCTGAGGCAAAATGAAGCCAGAAATCCACAACATTTCCCAAAAAATATACAAAAAAAATATTACTTCTATATTACTAATGATGGAATGGTGAACGGGGCTTGACAGCTGAGTGGACAGCGCTTCGGATTCGTAGTCCCGAGGTTCCGGGTTCGATCCCCGGTGGAGGCGGAAACAAATGGGCAGAGTTTCTTTCATCCTGAAGCCCTCTGTTCGCCTAGCAGTAAATAGGTACCAGGGAGTTAGACAGCTGCTACGGGCTGCTTCCTGGGGGGGGGGTGTAACAAAAAGGAAGCCAGGTCGAGGACCGGGCCGCGGGGATGCTAAGCCCCAAAATTACCTCAAGATAACCTCAAGAGATCTCAAGATAACCCAAAAATCAGAAAATAAAATAATTGACGACGTTTCGGTCCGTCCTGGACCATTGTCATTGCTAATTGTCCAGGACGGACCGAAACGTGTCACTTATATTATTTAAAGATTTGTGGGTTAGTTGTCTAACTCTCAGCCCCGTTATAGTTACTTATTGTCTGCAATTAGGCGTAAGTGAGGTCAGGTGGTTTGATTCTGTTGGTAATTATGCAACCCGTCCTCGACTCAAGTCCATTACATTCAGCGGTCGACCCCACAGACGCATTCATATATTTTAACATGCTGTTCATTCAAAATGGGAATTTTCTCAAGTATAAATTAATATTATAATATATTAGCATATTGTGTATAAATAGGCATAGGTTAGGTTAGGTGTTTAGGTTCTGTTGGTGATTATTTGTATTTGTAGTACGTGGGTGAAGCATTTACAGCGTTGCGATTCGAACAAAATTCGTCCGTGAAGCACTTGTTCCGGATATGTTCGAACGTCAGCAGTTGTGAGTCGTGTGTAAACCGCTTTTCATTCATAAACAGGGGGTTTGGCGGGTGGGTGGAATCACTTTTGGATCTTTGTTTGGAGGACGGGCTGAATTATGGTTGTTTGCAGTACGTAGCTGTGGTTCAAATGTTCGAACGTCATCAATTGCGAGTGGGGCCCCGTCCTCATAAACAATGGCCAATGTTCATTCCATCCAGCCGCCAAACCCCGTGTTTATGAATGAAAAACAGTTTACACACGACTCACAACTGTCGATCGAACACTCGTTCGAACACTTCCGGAACAAGTGCTTCACTGACGACTTGTGTTCGAACCACAACGCTGTAAATGCTTCACCCACGTACTACAAATACAAATAATTCCCAACAGAACCTAAACATTTAACCTAACCAATGCCTAAATATGCACAATATGCTAACATCTTATATTAATTTATATTTGAGAAAATTCCTGTTTTGAATGAACAGCATCAACAATAAGTCCCCTTACACCTTAGTACTTCCTCACCATGACGTGACAATGATGACGTGAACGTGAATGCATGAATACATGAGTACGTGAATACTGCCACATCACTTCTCATTGCATCACATGAAATATATAACGCTGTGTTTACCCATTTATATTCACCTTCCTGTTTTCAATTAGTATATCTGAGGATGAAAATTATTACTTTACAAAATGTGTAAGTTTTGCCTTTCTTTTGGACAATTTCAGAGGAGAGGTGGGGGACCTGCTGCATGGGTAACAACTTCTCCTCCCATATCGACCTGCCCAAGTTTAGAGCCCTAGCAAGGACGCTCCAGCCTAGGCATCCAGAACGCAACTCCATAGTCTCCTGAGACTGCAGGATGCCTACTAAACTTATTAAGGTGAAATATTAATTTTGTAGAACGTAAGAAATATAGAGAAGAATCGAAATAGATTCGCTGATTTTGCCTTTTCAATCATGTGCCACTCACACACACGCACGCATTCTCTCTCTCTCTCTCTCTCTCTCTCTCTCTCTCTCTCTCTCTCTCTCTCTCTCTCTCTCTCTCTCTCTCTCTCTCTCTCTCTCTCTCTCTCTCTCTCTCTCTCTCTCTCTCTCTTTCCTTGATATTCCGTCACTCTTCTCTTCTGGATTTATGTGATCGTTCGAGTACATGCGAAGACGTCGTCGTCTTAAATACTTAAGTGCTTTAGACGCATAACGACGTCAGCGTTTATCCCTGTCCTGTCTAAACACGTCCACGAACGCCCCAGACTAGCAGCCAGGTTCCCTCAGCAGCTAGGCAAACACTTACGAACATGTACATCTTTTCTCCATCTTTGGCGGCTTTGTTTACAATTATTAAACAGTTAATGAGCTCCGAAGCACCAGGAGGCTGTTTATAACAATAGCAACAGTTGATTGGCAAGTTTTCGCGCTTGTAAGCTGTTTAATAAATGTAACCAAAGCCGTCAAAGATTGAGGAAAGATGTACAGGTTTGTAAGTGCTTGCGTAACTGCTTCGTAAATCTGGCCCCAGGTTCGTAAGTGCTTGCGTAACTGCTTCGTGAATCTGGCCCCTAGGCCGGACACACAGGGGGGACTAAAGTAAGCAGACGATGAATCACAATAACGTGGTTAAGGAAGAGATGACGACGTTTCGGTCGATCCTGGACCACTATCAAGGCGATCCACAATCGGTTTGATAATGGTCCTGGACGGACCGAAACGTCGTCGTCTCCTCATCTTCTGGTGTTTGGTTTAGTCTGCAGGGCTAATTGAAGTCCTGGTCCTCGTTCGCAGCAAACAAGCCCCACACTTTCTCCCGTAAACACTCAGTTAACTTAACAAACAAATATATTACTTTCCGAATAAAACCCAGCGCCACGATACAGCAACAGTAAGATTGCTACATGTATTTGTTAAATACATCGTTAAATACAACAGGTGCGCCGAAAATTCACACGAGGCCAACTTTTCTCCAAGATTTGTCGTTGTGAAGGGCTTAAGTGTAGAGTAATTTTTTGGTTTTAAGGTTACAGATTATTTATGTCAGACGCTGCCCTGGCCTCGAACCTGGCCTCGGACCTGGCCGCGGACCTGGCCTCGGACCTGGCCTCGGACATGGCCTCGGACCTGGCTTTGGACCTGGCCTCGGACCTGGCATCGGACCTGGCCTCGGACCTGGTCTCGGACCTGGTCTCGAACCTGGTCTCGGACCTGGCTTTGGACCTGGCCTCGGACCTGGCCTTGGCTCTGGCCTCGGACCTGCCATCGGACCTGGCCTCGGACCTGGTCTCGGCCCTGGGGCCGCATAACAGTTAGTTAGTCACAATTACAGGTGTGGAAATCATGCGAACCTCCCGACCCCACATGCAGGTGTGGGAGTTTCAGGCCCTAGGCACTGTGCCAAGCCTGAGAAGGCCAGAAACAATCACTGATTAAGACACAAACTTAACATGTATAAGTTTCTTAAGAAGCTTCAAGACCCTTGTATGCCAACATCTGTAGGTTCGCATGATTCCTGGATTAACGTATTACTCTTAAGATTAATCAAGTGTGAAGTTTAAGGAAGTGGCTTAGACAAGGTTCACAGCCCCACAGACAGACAGACAGACAGACAGACAACTACTTTTATACACAATAGACAGTAGTCATGCAGTCAGTCACCAAACGTGCGCTGCTCTATACTAATAAGAAAATACAAAGCGAGTTCTAGAGAAAATTAAAACGTCTAAATCCATTCTTATATATATATATATATATATAAATATATATATTTTAAATACTTTTAAGATCGTTCGTTTTAGTTAAGACTCAGTTCGGACTGTAATGTTTATTAGAAAGCACAACGAAAGTGCGCTAAAGCGAATGATATAAGAGATAAATGGATATAAGAAAATGATTAAGGAGATCACTGCACGGATTTTGAGCCAAAAGCAGTCTTTCAATAAAGCTCCTTTTCCTCTCTAACAAGAGAGAGAGAGAGAGAGAGAGAGAGAGATACGGAGAAGGAAAATGAGCCTTTTTGACATCAACATCAAAGGCTCATAACCAGCGAGATCTCTTTGAGCAGTTATGGAAAGTCAAAACTTACTGGGGACGTTTACCCGCTGTTCAGGCAGCTATCAGGCTCTCTCCTGTTCACCTATTGTTGACTCAAGTGAGAATTGTTCCTGGGTGGCTGTAGGATTAACCCTATCTCTGATATGAATTGATCTATTGACGGTCTTTGGTCATACAGTGACGGAGCTCGGAAAAAGATGACCAGGCCAAATATATTGAGGAGTAGGAACACATAGAGAAATAGTCGATCTAGGACCATTGCAATAAATTTCCAATCTTCGCACTCCTGGAAATGAAAAATACAAATGTGGAAGGTAACTTGAGTTTAACAGCTCAACAGGAATTATTTCAATGTAATGTGGCTGGTCTGGAGATTAGCATAGCCTCCCCTGGCGCAAGTGGTTTTTTTGGTGTTGATTTTGAAAGAAAAACGAGAAGTGGGCATTGAAAACTGAGGCAAGTTATGAGACAAAAATTGGTTTAATCAGGTAATTTTTCAAGCGACGTCTTGCCCAGTTAGTCCGTCCAATAATCCTGCAAATTCTATTATTTGATCAATATTAAAATAAAAATAATACACAGTCATAATTATATATATTAGTACAGGTACAAAGCATGCAACTTGGTATTATTATTTTCTTCAAGGAAAGGTTTAGGTGAGCCAGACAGTCGAGGAATCTGGAGATTTGTGGCAACAACCTGACAAGGGACCAATGATTTATCTGAAATATCAGATATATCTATCAGATACCTATCTGATATCTGATATATCAGATAGATATTTCTCTAAAATATCTGAAGTATCAGAAATGAAATTTCAGATTTATTGGTTTATCTGAAATAAACAGATAAATGTTATCTGTTTAATTAACATATCCAGTAAAGTGTATTAAATCAAAAGACAATGCAAATTTGTCTGTAAATGTTTGCACAAACACACACAAACACTGAAGTGGTAATCAGATCACTCAACACACTCATACTGCGCCATTCAGAACACGCAGAGTGACGCTGCCTCATAGAGAATATTAATTAATTAGAGAGAAGCTCTACATAAGATATAAATAAAATCATTATTGCAACACATGACAACATCTGATTGTTATAAGATGTTTCAACAATCTTAGACGAAGGATTGTAAACAATCTGATTATATATATATATATATATATATATATATATATATATATATATATATATATACATATATATATATATATATATATATATATATATATATATATATATATAATGTATACACGCTAGAATGAAATTATACTTCTATCGCTACTCTGGCTCCTTAATCCCCTATTTCTAACCAAAAACTAATTAAAAATTACTAGTGAAATCGGCAAATGTATATACATAGTTGCTGCCACACTAGCCAATAATAGTTGCCGCTAAACGAGTTAAAGCTTCAGCTAATTCATCAGGAGATGAATTAGCCTGGCGGGTTGGTTACTGAGTCAGGTTAAGTTTCTTGAGCCATGTCGGTGAATGAGTTGGGTTTCCTTCCGTTGATGAGGCAGTGTGTGTGTGTGTGTGTGTGTGTGTGTGTGTGTGTGTGTGTGCGTGTGTGTGTGTGTGTGTGTGTGTGTGTGTGTGTGTGTGTGTGTGTGTGTGTGTGTGCGTGTGTGTGTGTGTGTGCGTGTGTGCGTGTGTGTGTGCGTGTGTGTGTGCGTGTGTGTGTGTGTGTGTGTGTGTGTGTGTGTGTGTGTGTGTGTGCCTATTTAGCTGTATCAATTATGACTTGGAATCCCAAATATTCCAACCCTTCGTGAGAACTGCTTCATATTTAATGGTAGTGTAGATTTTGGGTTTTTGTTACTACTAACCACGCCTGTGACGCCGAGACTGTGTGTGTGTGTGTGTGTGTGTGTGTGTGTGTGTGTGTGTGTGTGTGTGTACTCACCTAATTGCTTGATCTCTAATTTAATTAATTACCGTCTAATCATCACGCGATCAATGGGAAGTATTCGTGTAAAATACACACATATATATGTGTGTGTGTGTGTGTGTGTTTACCCACCACGAGGAGTGACGGAGGCACTCTGGTCAACATTGGCCCCTTCGGAATTGTCTTCAGAGATGCAGTATAGTTAAGGAGGGGGGGGGGGGAATGGCGAGATGATGTATTGGGATCTATTTCATGGCTACACTCACAGTGATTATGGTGTAATGGTGCACATTAGCACTGTCGGGAGAGTCAGTGACAATGATGTGATGGTTTACAGTGAGATTCAGTGATAGTGATGTTCGAAGTGAGTCTTCACTGAAGATAATCGTGGGGCACTAAAAACAGCTGTATTATGTGATTACAGTGAACTAATGTTGAGGAGACAATTAAGTTATCCTCAGACAGCTGACAGGATTAAGTCATATATATAATATGTAACATATATAGTAGTTACATATGTAACTTGACGCTAAAGCCACAAGAATTAAACTCACTGAATTTAGAACTATAAACAAACATTAATTGAATACGGGGGGGGGAGGAATAGTGCCCAACCTCTTGTGGACGGTCGGGGATTGAACGCCGACCTGCAGGAAGCGAGACCGTCTCTCTAACGTCTAGATCAAGTGGCCGGACGTGTTAGCAAGGCAGCCAGCAAAGCTAAAATGACTATACCCAGCTTCCTGTACTCTGTAGCTGAGTGGGATGACTGGCGTGATGGTTGTCACACTATAGGAAGCATCTACAGGTAGCGAAAGTCAAACATTTGGTCAATCTATCCACCTATCGCACTACACATGTAGACTACTCTCTATACAAATATATATATATATATATATATATATATATATATATATATATATATATATATATATATATATATATATATATATATATATATATATAAGATATATATATAAGATATAGACTCTCTTCGACAATGTTTTAAAGATAACAAGGGAAACTGAATATATGTGATGCTAAGTCAGGTGTCCTAGGAACCTAGGGTAACGACACACGTGACTCTAGCATCCATCTATGGACTCACAAAAGGCAGATATACAAACATTCTCTCTTTCACAGGCCAGATATACGTCGTACCTTGAACACCTCCTTGTTCCCCCCCCCCCCCCCCAGGTGTCTTGGCGGAGCAAGGACAAGTATCAGGTGTAAGCATCTTTGAGCATCTTTGTCATTATAAAATGACAAAGCTTCCTTTGTCATCTCTTGACACTGTCGATGATTGTTCTTCTTGGGACGGCAATATTTAGTTCATGTATATTGTGATTTGTGTAGTGTATAATGTACACACACATACACACATACACACATACACACACGTGTAGATGGAATGCATTAGGGAGTGATGTGGTGAAGGCTGACTCCATACCGTTTCAAATGTGGATATGATAGAGCCCATTAGTTTAGTAACCTGTACACCAGTTGATTGACAGTTGAGAGGCGGGACCAAAGAGCTAGAGCTCAACCCCCGCAAGCACAACTAAGTGAGCACATTATATATATATATATATATATATATATATATATATATATATATATATATATATATATATATATATATATATATATATATATATATACATATATACATATATATCAGAATGAAGTGCAATAGAGCACTAATCCATGAAAATAATAATCCACTATTTTGAAAACGCGTAGGAAACAAGGAAATAGACTGTATATTTCGATCCCAAAACGGGATCCTCTTCAGCAGTGAGCCAAGAGGATCCCGGGTTGGGATCCAAATATACAGTCTACGTTTCCCTTTTAGCCTACGTGTTTTCAAAATGAAACCACGAATTACTGAAGGCTGGTGTAATGGGGCAGTCAGTAGCCGGAGTGGTGAGCAACCAGACTGTTCTCCTCCCACCCTAACTAAATGCCATGCACACGAGTTAAACACTGACAAACAACAGATATTTCAAGACCGAACCTGAGGGAGTGTTTGAGCAAAATGGCCAGGCTGCCTCTGTCATCTTGCTGAGTAAAAATGCGTCAGCGAGCGAACAAGCAAGTCTCCGCTCACTCGGCTCTAAGAGCGTCCCATCTTCTTTATCCAGAAACTAGGAGGAGGTTCCCCTAAATTCCTTCCAATTCAGTGCCATTCAGAGAACAAAAAAGCAACCTTGCCCACTCAATCAGACAACAGTGAACCTATATGACCGACAAGTGAACTTAAAATCCTAGTGTATAAGACTGTTGGCCTAGTCAATCTCCACCAGTCAATGCTGTTGACTGATTGAACTCAATCGTCAATCTCACGCTCACACTCCGTCAGGCAGGCCTTGTGTACCTCGTTATCGCGGTCCGCGTCCTTGATGTGCTGAGCGATGAACTGGACGCCCTCAATGGCTTTCTGGATCTCTGGCGAGTAGGTCCTCTGGCTGTGGAGGTGGCAGCCGCCCAGGTCTGTGAAGGGACAGAGAGAGTAGGCTGTGAGGGTGATTTAGTGGCAAACTTCCTCTCCCTTTGCTGGGAAGGGAGAGGTGGAACAGAAGCTTTAAATTATTCACTGACTGAATATATTACACTTAAAACATGTGCTGTAATAATTAAGTCATATGGGCAAATCCACAAGGGCCGTGACGAGGATTCGAACCTGCGTCCAAGAGCATCCCAGACGCTGCCTTAATCGACTGAGCTACGACATGGTTAAAAAGAATTGAAACCGAAGTTCTACTGGACTTACTGGATCCTCCAGCCTCTCCGAGACACAAACCAGGGTTTTACACAACTCCCCCCATGCACTCGAGCTATGTCAATAGGCCGTTCTCCTTCTTCGCCCTTACTTCATTACACAATCAATCCCTTGTGGATTTGTTCATATGATGCATCACGCTATTGTGATTTCTGTGTGTAAGTCAAATGGGGATAATGTTAAGGTATCCAGCACATACACTTCATAGTGACTCACAACATGAGTGACTCACAACATAAGTGACTCACAACATAAGTGACTCACAACATAAGTGACTCACCACATAAGTGACTCACAACATAAGTGACTCACCACATGATTCACTACACTTGCCACCACCGTGGGAGGAGAGGAAGTCATCATTGTACTTGTAGCCGGGGCCTCCCACGCTGCCCTGGTCTCCACTGTACTCCACGAAGGCTGCTTCGCTATACGGGTCACTGTGGGAGAGACGGAGAGTTACCTCAGGGGACAGGCAGACACAGACTGTTCCCCCAGGGACAATCCATAGTAACCTGTTTGCCTTGGGAAAGCGGTTGTGCTTGAAAAAGCTGTAGAGGGTGTTGAAAAATCGTCTGTTTTATGCTATTACGGCCAAAGTAAGAATAGGTGCATATTTGTTCATTTTTCCGAGATTAGTGAATAATGTTTATTTCTATAGGTTTCCAATTCGATTTCAAATTTATTTCGATAGGTGTAGCCGGTGGGAAGTGCCACAAGTCGTCGTGGGGGTCACAATGCGACCTTGGCACGCTGTTCCCTCTTGAATTTTGGCGACCCCGATTAGCCTATGTTCGTTCCGAACCCCAGACCTTTCCCCCTGCAAATTTGGGTGAGAGTAGCCTAGAGCGTCTGGCCTCCATTTATGGACACACAAACATGCAAATATACAAACATTCGAACAAATTCACAAGGGATGTGACGAGGATTCGAACCTGCGTCCGAGATCATCCCGAGACGCTGCCTTAATCGACTGAGCTACGACATGGTCAAAAGAGTTGAAACCGAAGTTCTACTGAACTTACTGGATCCTGCAGCCTCTCCGAGACACAAACCAGGGTTTTACACAACTCCCCCATGCACTCGAGCTATGTCAATAGGCTGTTCTCCCTCTTCGCCCTTACTTCATTACACACAGACATCACAATAACGTGATGCATCAATGTGATGTGATGATTAATGAAGGGCGAAGAGGAAGAACGGCCTATTGACATAGCTCGAGTGCATGGGGGAGTTGTGTAAAACCCTGGTTTGTGTCTCGGAGAGGCTGCAGGATCCAGTAAGTTCAGTAGAACTTCGGTTTCAACTCTTTTGACCATGTCGTCGCTCAGTCGATTAAGGCAGCGTACTCGGGATGATCTTCGGACGCAGGTTCGAATCCTCATCACGGCCCTTGTAAATTTGTTCATTTGATGCATCACGTTATTGTGATTTCTGTGTGTAATACAAACACTCTCTCTTTTACAGGGCAGATATATATATCGTACCTTGAACAAAACATTATTTTCTAAAATATGGAAACAAATCGCAGTATGGTGCTCGAGTGAAGACCCTCTCCATCCAGTCATACAATTTGGCGCAAGAGGGTAATGATGAGGGGGCCCAGGAGCTGGAACTTACTCTCACAAACACAAAATTAGGTAAGCGTGTGAAATATTACACAAACAAAACGAAATATATGCCTGTTAGTGACTTTGCAAGATTGTACAACTTCCCAATCTTATATAATCTCACCATTGTACCATATTGTGAATAATTATAATTATTTTAACAAAAGAATATCGGGATATCCCAGAGGCTCAGTACAAACCTAGTACCAAAATTGGAAGCTCAATCAGACGAACTAGATTCTCTGGGGAAACCGACAACATTAACCACACCAAGACGTTAATACCTAGCCTAAGAGAACGTAAAGGAGCCCAAGATAGCATGAAGGAGCCCAAGATAGCATGAAGGAGCCCAAGATAGCATGAAGGAGCCCAAGATAGCATGAAGGAGCCCAAGATAGCATGAAGGAGCCCAAGACGGCGTCTACGGAGAAAACACACACAGAAGAACCACGAGAATGTGAGGAAGCCCATCTTCTGGACCATAGAAGCAAGTGGAATGAATTAAAAGAGCAGAGAGTATCAGCTTAACACAATTTCACAGTTACACAAGCAGATCCAGTGAGACACAAAGGGCCGGGCGTGACTGCCTCTGAAAAGCGACAATTACTAAAGCTGGAACTGGACTCTAAGCTCCGCCAGGTGAGGTAATTTGACAGGTAACTGGAGACAAGTGAACATGGCGACAGAAGCGTTTTGAAGTGACTGGCGTCCAAGGTGGACGCCACTTGCGTCCAAGGTGGACGCCACTTGCGTCCAAGGTGGACGCCACTTGCGTCCAAGGTGGACGCCACTTGCGTCCAAGGTGGACGCCACTTGCGTCCAAGGTGGACGCCACTTGCGTCCAAGGTGGACGCCACTTGCGTCCAAGATGGAAGCCTCTTGCGTCCAAGGTGGAAGCCTCTTGCGTCCAAGGGGAAGCCTCTTGCGTCCAAGGGGAAGCCCCTGGCAATATGCGTACTGTTGGATGGGAAATATTCCCCCGCGTGAAGAGTGAAAATTGTTGGGTGTTCTTGTCTAGTTACCGAGACGAATGGTGAGTTAATTGTCGGGTGAGGCAGCTTCCATCTGTCTCTGGTGGCAGGTGGTGAGGAGGGAGAGGAGAGAGAGGGAAGGGAGAGAGGAGGGAAAGGTAAGAGGAGGGAAAGAGAGGGAGGGTGAGAGGTAGGGAGAAAACAGCAGCAATGTTCAGAGAACACTTCGGGTGTTCAAAGCTACCTCTTTTTAATACTTATGTAAATCAGAATATCTATGTTATGTCCGAGGATTGATGCTAGATGCCTCGTTCTAGCCTCACCTAAATTCTAACAGTAATTGCTGGTGGGAACATGGCAAACAATGGCAGGTCAGGATTGGAATCAATGAAACGAATGCCACTTGACAAGCTGCTAAAGTGACCCCTATGACGAAATTTGCAAAAACAAATTAACTCGTCTTTCAATTATTTTTTTTATCTCATAAGAAACTTAGTATTCTAAAACATCATGCGCTCGTGTCC
Organism: Procambarus clarkii; assembly: GCF_040958095.1. Lineage (NCBI taxonomy): Eukaryota > Metazoa > Arthropoda > Malacostraca > Decapoda > Cambaridae > Procambarus > Procambarus clarkii. Next base: position 30,594,304 of record NC_091180.1, read on the forward strand.
ATCAAAACAGTCAACAAAATTCCATTACATTTTGCCTAAAAGCTAGACCAATATATGCCCATAACGTTATCAAGTGAAATGTCCCCCCTACATTTTTATTGTTGGGGACAATGTACATTTTTATTGTATTGGATCCCTTACCCAATCCCAGTCCTTCATGCCCATCCTCCCGAGAGACAGCTAAACCTTCCTTCCCTACCGTCCCTCCTCCTTTAATACATCCCTAGCTCCAGAGAGAGAGAGAGAGAGAGAGAGAGAGAGAGAGAGAGAGAGAGAGAGAGAGAGAGAGAGAGAGAGAGAGAGAGAGAGAGAGAGACAGACAGAGAGAGACAGAGAGAGACAGAGATACAGAGACTAAGACTAAGAGCACCAGAAAGACACAGAGAGCAACAGAGATCTACACAGACAAAGAGCCAATGCAGATGAACCACAGAAACTGACAGAGAGAGACAGGGAGACAGAGTATGTATATACACCTAAGTATGTTAGAGAGTGTGGTGGATGAGAGTGCGTCTCCTCACGAGTGCTCTCTCACACGACCTCAACAAAGCCATCATTGGTGCCAGAGTGAACAAGCCCCAGAGAGTCTGTCAGTATGTTTGTGTTCTTGTATGTATGTATGTATGTATGAGTGTATGAACATTTTCACTCCTGTCACAGTGAACAGATACATGTTAAAATTATTATATTTTGTATATTTGATAGAGCAATTCTGATGGGGATGATAATTCTGATTTCTATTATTATTTTATTATTATGAATACTGTGAGAACGATGGAAGGAGCAAGAGAGAGAGAGAGGCAAGGAAAGAGACAGAGAGGCACAGGAGGAGAGATAGAGAGAGAGATCAAGGAGAAGCACCCCATCAAATGTATATATGTGTGTTTACTCACATATTTGTGTTTTCAGGTTCCAGAATTAACTCTTGGGCCCCGCCTTTCTAACTGCCGGTTGTGTAATGTAATGACAATTTACCTATTTCCTTACCATATGTACTCTTAAAATTATGAAAGAGGTTTGCTTCTATAACCTGCTCCTTGAGTTCATTCCATTTTCCCCATTACTCACACACTAGAGGGAAACTTTCTAACATCTCTATGATTCTTCTGAGTCTCAAGCTTCCATTCCGTAAGTATTTTATACGTCTCTATCATGTCTTCTCCCCCCCCCCTCTCTCTCTCTCTCTCTCTCTCTCTCTCTCTCTCTCTCTCTCTCTCTCTCTCTCTCTCTCTCTCTCTCTGTCTCTCTCTCTCTCTCTCTCTCTCTCTCTCTCTCTCTCTCTCTCTCTCTCTCTCTCTCTCTCTCTCTCTCTCTCTCTCTCTCTCTCTCTCTCTTCTAGCGTTGTCAGGTTTAATTTTTTCAGTCTCTCTTCCTACCCTACCCTTGCAATTCTTGGATGAGCCTCGTCGCAAACTTCTGAACCTCTTCCAGATTCCTTATGCGCTTTTTCAGGTGGGGACTCCATGAGGGGGCGGCATACTCTAAGACTGGTCTCATACAGGAGATGTAGAGCGATCTAAATGAATGCCTCCTTATTTAGGTTCCTGAATGATGTTCTAACTTTTTGCTATCGTAGAGTTTGTTGCTGACGTTATCTTATATGTGTCACCGGAATCTCTGTGTGTTACGTTATTATAGAACTGAATAGGCTCATTACGCGTGATGTCATTTCAATGAGAGTGTTTGTTTACATACCTGGTCCTCTCCATATGTTTACACACCTGCTCCTTTCCACGTGTTTACATAGTTTTATACTTATTATTCACCCGAGTATACTACAGGGGGATGTTTATCAGTGATGTTGATCTGTAGTGCCTTCTACCTCTCTCCTTTCTTATAAATTGGCACAACATCTTCCAACAGCTGTTTAATGTTAAGAGGTAAGATAATAAACAGGAGAAAGCACTTAGCTGTGACGACTATACAGTTTAATGTTAAAAAATAGTCCTTCCAACAGCTGGGTGTTCAACAGCTGGGTGTTCAACAGCTGGGTATTCAACAGCTGGGCGTCCAACAGCTGGGCGTCCAACAGCTGAACAAGTCTACCTTTCCAATAGACTCAGTATGACCAGAGTTATTAGTATACTCAGGATCTGTGCAGTTTTTTTAGTATATTCATCTTGAAATAGTCTATCTGATATCCTAACTCTATTCACATCTAATGGTGCCAAGTTGTTTCATTATTCCCTCTCGTGTTATCCAAATATTTGTGTGTCTGGATTCTTTGGATTGCCTCTGGAAATAAGCATTTAGTTTCTCAAAAATTTATGTCTAGTTTTTATATATTTTTTTTCCGTGTTGGATAATTTATAGTTACTTATTCACTGTTATTTTTCTTCGTACTTCGTTTTATATCTCAGGTTGTTTCTTTGTTTTTAATGCTATGTATAATGCTATGTATAATGCTATGTATAATGCTATATATTCATTGCTAGTTCTGTTGCATCTATGTTGGTTTTCTTATGTCTTAAGAGAGTGGGTGTGTGTGTGTGTCTGTTTGTGTCTGTATGTTTCACTCTCTACTCTCTCTCTCTCTCTCTCTCTCTCTCTCTCTCTCTCTCTCTCTCTCTCTCTCTCTCTCTCTCTCTCTCTCTCTCTCTCTCTCTCTCTCTCTCTCTCTCTCCTTCCCTCACTGCACTCCTCTCTAAAGATCAATATCCTCCCAGCTTCCACACATACCTATCCCCCTCTCACCACACTCCCCTCTCTCTTCCCCTCTCTCTCTCTTCTTCCCCCAGGTCCCTCTTTTTCTCCTCTTCCTCCTCCTCCTCCTCCTCCTCTCTTCGTACCCCATGTGGCTAGTTATCTTGTTCTGCCCTTTATTAGGTTATCTTCATAGTTATCATATCTTCCTCGTATTACCGGCTTTATCTCCTGTTATTCCTAGTGGTGTTATCACCGGTGGTATTGTCACTGGTTATCCTTTATCTTGAGGTTATCTTGAGATGATTTCGGGGCTTAGCGTCCCCTCGGCCCGGTCCTCGACCAGGCCTCCTTTTTGTTAGACATCCCCCAGGAAGCTGCCCGTAGCAGCTGTCTAACTATCAGGTAGCTATTTACTGCTAAATGAACAGGTGCATTAGGGTGATAGAAACTCTGCCCATTTGTTTCGGCCTCCACCGGAGATCGAACCCGGAATCTCAGGACTATGAATCCCGAGCGCTGTCCACACAGCTGTCAGGCCTACCTGACGTGGGTGGCAGGTGTTAGATTTGTATTATTTTAATAATAAAGCAATTGAATCATTGCCGTTTGTTCACACACACACACCAGACTAGTACCCGAGCTGAGAGGTATGAGCTACGAGGAGAGACTACGGGAATTAAACCTCACTTCGCTGGAAGACAGAAGAGTTAGGGGGGACATGATCACCACATTCAAGATTCTGAAGGGGATTGATAGGGTAGATAAAGACATTCTATTTAACACAAGGGGAACACGCACAAGGGGACACAGGTGGAAACTGAGTGCCCAAATGAGCCACAGAGATATTAGAAAGAACTTTTTTAGTGTCAGAGTGGTTGACAAATGGAATGCATTAGGAAGTGATGTGGTGGAGGCTGACTCCATACACAGTTTCAAGTGTAGATATGACAGAGCCCGATAGGCTCATGAATCTGTACACCTGTTGATTGACGGTTGAGAGGCGGGACCAAAGAGCCAGAGCTCAACCCCCGCAAACACAACTAGGTGAGTACAACTAGGTGAGTACACACACACACACACACACGAGATGGGGTACCCGGCTGATCCCAGGTCTCTCTCCCTCCCCCTTCAACCCTCCCTTAACATGGTGGGGGTGGAGAGGAGGTGGGTACACTTTGTGCAAAGCCTGAGTGGTCAACAGCTGTGTTTACACTATACTCTATGACATCTGCTGGTACTGTGTAGTGATGATGGCAGATGAGTCACTATACTCCTGGTAATGTATGGTGAGCTCCAAGCCTCACCACAAGGCTTGGAGGTAGGTGTGGAGGTCACCAAGATGACCTCCACACCTCCCTCCCTCACTAATTAAGAACCCACTCAACCACCTCACAATTACTGACAATTACTCAAGTAATTGGGTGGTTTGGAGACCAACTGGAGAACTGTAGTTGACGCTAATCCCCATTTACGTTGATGTTGCCGCCCACTTAATTGGTGGTTAGCTCTTAAATATATATAAAGGAAGGCCTGACGCTTAGAGCCAGCCTCACTTAATTTTGCAGGGGGACTGGTCTGGGGTAGGGGACTGAACATAGGCCAGTCGGTGTTGCGAGAATTGAAAAGTAGGAGAGTGGGCCAATGTCACACTTAGACCCCTCCCCTTCCCCCCCTTATAACACCCCTCCCTCACTCCCCCACCCCCCACAGCCCCACCATACAAAGTCAGACACCTTCACACAGATACAAGGCAGATGGGTAACTATTCCATAAACAAAAAAATCCAAACTATTTTTTTTAACATACTGTATGTAACTTACTGTAACAGTGTAACATCAGTATTCACTGATTTGGGAAAAACAAAAAGAAATTGTTTGCTATTCAAACTTCAGCCGCACTACCATCAATTATCTACTAACTTCCCAAAGCTACAAAACAAATGGGGAACAATTTATTTTGAAAACAGAAAAATTTAATTTTTTCGTATAGAGGAAAGAGAGAGAGAGAGAGAGAGAGAGAGAGAGAGAGAGAGAGAGAGAGAGAGAGAGAGAGAGAGAGACGGAGACACACAGTGACAGAGAGAGACAGTGACAGAGAGACACAGAGACAGAGACAGAGACAGAGAGATAGAGAGAGACAGAGAGAGAGAGGGGAGGGAGAGAGACAGAGAGAGACGGAGACACTCAGTGACAGAGAGAGACAGTGACAGAGAGAGACAGTGACAGAGAGACACAGAGACAGAGAGACACAGAGACAGAGACAGAGATAGAGAGAGAGGGGAGGGAGAGAGACAGACAGAGAGAGACGGAGACACTCAGTGACAGAGAGAGACAGTGACAGAGAGAGACACAGACACACCCGCCCCCCCCTGTCCCAACTCACCAGATCTCTCCCTCGCTGAGAGGGTCGAAGTACTCCTGGTCGGAGAGCTTGTCGTGCCGGTCCCTGGGGTCGTACTGGGGTCGTCTCATCAACAGCAGGCGAGGCATCACGTTGATGAACACTCTCCTCACCCAGGGGGACATCTTGTGAGTAGAGGGTGACCTGTGGGGGGGGGACAGAGAGAGGTGTAAGCTGTACTGACGGCTGGGGTGGTGGTGTGACCTGTGGGGGGGGGGACAGAGAGAGGTGTAAGCTGTACTGACGGCTGGGGTAGTGGTGTGGGAGGTTATCTTGAGATGATTTCGGGGCTTAGTGTCCCCGCGGCCCGGTCCTCGACCAGGCCTCCACCCCCAGGAAGCAGCCCGTGACAGCTGACTAACTCCCAGGTACCTATTTACTGCTGGGTGGGGGTGGTGGACGGGAGGTGGGAGGGGGTGGTGATGGTGGTAGTTTTTGCTATGGGAGTGAGGAGGAATGGTAGTTTTTGCTATGGGAGTGAGAGGGAGTGGTAGTTTTTGCTATGGGAGTGAGAGGGAGTGGTAGTTTTTGCTATGGGAGTGAGATGAAGTGGTAGTTTTTGCTATGGGAGTGAGATGAAGTGGTAGTTTTTGCTATGGGAGTGAGATGAAGTGGTAGTTTTTGCTATGGGAGTGAGATGAAGTGGTAGTTTTTGCTATGGGAGTGAGATGAAGTGGTAGTTTTTGCTATGGGAGTGAGATGAAGTGGTAGTTTTTACTATGGGAGGGAGATGAAGTGGGAGTTTTTGCTATGGGAGTGAGATGAAGTGGTAGTTTTTACTATGGGAGTGAGAGGGAGTGGTAGTTTTTACTATGGGAGTGAGAGGGAGTGGGAGTTTTTACTATGGGAGTGAGAGGGAAGTGGTAGTTTTTTAATGGGAGATTTTTTTGTAGTGTGAAGGAATAGAATACGTGTTTTTTGGTAATGGAAATGAGGTTCTTCATAATATTAGTTATCAAGTTGTACATTAATTTAGTTTCATTATGGTAAAGAGTTTTTGTCTTATTAATAATAATTTTTATTTTTTCGAATTTAAATAATTTATTAACTTTTTACATTTTAGCTCAGTAAATTGCTGGGTTGGACACGAATTGTAAATTTGAATTGTAAATTTGATTTGTATTGTAATTGTAAATTCGTAATTGTAAATTCGAGGTTGGGGACCAGACGTCATGGTCACACATTCACTGGACTCCAGTTACCATCTGGTTAAATTGTAAAAAAAAATCGAAATAAAAAAAATTCTTACAGTATAGTAAAACATTAAGCACTGATCTCTACAAAATTATCAGAAATTTTCTGCACATACTTTGCTGCCTGTAACAGCAAAGATGTGCAACTTTTAAAGCTGTCAACATCGAGCTGTGTCATCACCCACACACCTCCCACTAGTTCACAAGTCTAAAGTAGGTCAACTCCAAGACTGAAGTCTGAGATCGTGGTGTTTGATTGGACTTTTTCAACAGTTTTTTCAGCTTTGTATAATGTTAAATGTTCTGTGAGAGAGAATTATATCAAATTAGGTGGAGTAGCATTTAGTTGAAGTAACGTTTGACTGAATTGATGATCAGGCTGGGGCAGTAGGTTGAAATGTGAGCTGGGCATTGAGACACAGATGATCTGAAGGGCCCTAAAAATGCCCTGATGCCCTCTACATAAAGGTACTACAATGGGTGATCACACATGCCCAAAATTCGTCCAGAAAGACAACCACAGGGAGAGAAAGAAAGTGAAGACACAGAAGGAAGAGATGCGCTAAGCGGATTGGTCAAACACTGATACTAATGATAAAAATCTGTGGTAAAAGCCCTGAGACACGCCTGGGGGACATGCCTGGGGGACACGCCTGGGGGACACGTCTCTCCTAAGTATGGATGCTGGCGCCTACATGCTGGAAAGTATGGAGTTTAGAGAGTACTATGCTGGAGTACATGAATGCTGGAAATATATGGATACTTCAGAGTATGGATGCCAGAGATTATGGATACTGAAGAGTATGGATGCTAGAGATTATGGATACTGAAGAGTATGGATGCTAGAGATTATGGATGCTTCAGAGTATGGATGCTAGAGATTATGGATGATTCAGAGTATGGATGCTAGAGATTATGGATGATTCAAAGTATGGATGATTCAAAGTATGGATGCTGGACAGTATAAATCTCGAAAACACAGATGCTGAAGAGTATGGACATTAGAGGATGAATACCGTGGAACTATGCGAGTTATACACTGTACTTTACAAGAACATTATGAAACGTTATCAGGTTACATAGACCAATTACACTGTACAGCACAATTAGCTAGATAAAGCAACACAATCTGGACAACAGAGCAACACCTGTGGTAGGACGACCTTACACAACATGGCCAAAACAATATATAGTTAGAGAGAAAACATTAGAAGATATTCAGAGGAATGCCACCAGACTAGTCCCGAAGCTGAGAGGTATGAGTTACGAGGAAAATCAACTGGAATTAAACCTCGCGTAGCTGAAAGACAGAAAATATAGGGAGACATGATTACAACATAGAAAATTTTTCAGGGAATTGACAAGATATATAAAGACAAACTATTAACACGAGGGAAACACAAACAAGGGGACACAGGTGGAAACTTAGTACCCAAATGAGACATTAGAAAGATTTTTCGTTGTCAAAATAGTTATGAAATGCACTAGGCAGTGATGTGGTGGAGGCTGACGCCATACACAGTTTCAAATACAGATGAATGATTAAGCCCAATAGGCTCAGAAACCTTTGCACCAGTTGATTACCGGTTGAGAAGTGGGACCAAAGAGCCGCAGCTCAACCTAGCAAGCACAACTAGATGGGTACAAGTAGGTGGGTACACACACAGATCCAACACCAGAGTCCGGATAACCTTCACAACACCAAAGCGTCACAATAAAATAATTATGTCTATTAGAAGCCTAACTTTGTACGTAATGTACGAAATATCAACAAATAAACAATAAAATAGTGTTTAATATATGCATAAAACGAGCAAGAAAAACGGGATAATGTTATATTTTTGCAAGATTTTTTTAAATATTATTTTATGTTTCTTAAACTGGTAAATATTGGCTTAGGTTTGGCTTGGGTGGGTTAGGTAAGGATGGTTTGGGTAAAGTTGGGTTGGGTTGGGTTGGGTTAGGGAAGGTTAGGTTAGGTTTTAAAACCTGAAAGGTATCCATCTTGTTGACAACGTGACTTGCCTGTACGAAAACACATTTAATAGCACTCTAAAACTTCAATATTCCATCCAAGGACCCGCGAGATGGATCTCACATATACCATTTCCCTTTTGATCTATCTCATGCCTTCTCACCCTTCACAGCCTGATTGATCATTGGGTCCCTGATGACAGCGAGAGACTGGAGTCGCCTCTATGACTGAGCTCACAAAATTCCTGGGTAAATATAATTAAAGTGAACGAGAAGGTGGTGATACCCCGAGGCTTGAGAGCCAGGAAGTGTTTACTCGTTGCTCGGAACTGTTTGGGCAAGTTCTACCTCCACCTAGCAACCAACCACTCCCAGCGACCAACCACTCCAAGCGACCAATCTCTCCAAACGACCAACCTCTCTAGAACGTTAATTTCGAACACACAGAAATCACACAAATCAATCGATTAAGGCAGTGTCGGGGGATGCTCCCGGACGCAGGTTCGAATCCTCGTCACGGCCCTTGTGGATTTGTTCATTGTTGATTTCGAACTATTGGCATTGTCAATGACCCGGGAAAGTAGACAAGGACATAGTATATATAAGATTCTTATAAATATATATAAGAACAGACTATAAAACGGGTGAGAAAGCTTGAACCTAATGATAGCAACAGTACTGGAAAAAAAGTTGTTGTTTTTTCTTAAAATGTCAATCAATAACTACCACATTAACCACCAATACCAACAGCCACCACCACCACCACTGGAACACTGTATGCAACCATATCTACCACACACCATCCGCATACACCAACCACACGAGACGAGGAACCTTTCTCAATAATAATGTAACAACTCCCAACCTAATTACATTTTCTATAAAGAAATCCATTTTTGCCCGCACACGGGGATTCGGAAATAGGAAATAAACAGAGGCAATTGTTAAACATTCTCTGGAGGTAATTAAGGCAGCTCTGTCAGGGAGGACATTGTATCCGGTATAATGAAAATTAACTTCGCTTTTATCAGACATTCATTAAGTGGAAGCGCTCAGCGATGAATACCCGGCCTCATTCATTGTAGTGACACCAGGAATACCAACCTGAGAGAAGCCAGGCCTGCCAACGCTCCACAGAACAGGGATGCCAACCTTATGGGTGATAGCATTGTCGCCGCTATACAGGGCAGAAATACCAACCTATGTGACGACACGTCTGCCAATACTATTCATGATATGTCAATATTTTTTTAGCGTGAGGGAAATCAACCCGAGTAGAGTAGATGTTTTCATGCTATACACAGTAGGGCTACCAACAGGAGGGACGAGAGTTGCTCAGGGCAGGGCTACCAACAGAAACGAAGGGCTACCAGCCTGATGGAGGACAGGCCTGCCACTTGTCAACATGGACCGCATGGCTCCCGTACCAGGAAAAAGCTTTTAAGTACGAGAATAGTCACTCAAACAACACTATGATACTCCTGCTAGTTAAATGTATATAAATGTATGGCTTACATGTCTGTCTGGCAGGGTAAAAAGTATCTAGAACCGTGAGCCTCTGTCCAGCGCGACTGCTTCTGTCCGTCCATTACATCCCAAGAACGTTTTCTCTCTCTCTCTCTCTCTCCTCCGCCCCTCAATACCAGATGGTCATTCGTCACTGAATAACTCTTGAATGTTCCCATTTAACAATACTCTACTTTTAACAGATATATATATTTGAAAAAGAGACCATTTTTCATTAACAAAATGTTGATAAATATTCGACTGTTAAGCCATAATCATCGAATATGTGAAGGTACTACTTTGTTGGGCGGAGGGATTTCTCTCTTTTTCTAATCAAATGACTACGTTAATTCTGCAGAAAATTGTAGGTAAGTTTCGTGATAGTGAACAACGGGCAAAATACCGGAACTTTCCTGGAATAAAGACATTTTTTTTTCAAAATTGTTCTAGAAAAAGTCTTGTATTTTTGAATGATTGAATTTTGAATTTCGAACTTGGGTGAAATTGAATTTCAAAAGTCTTAAAACACGAGCTTCATAACCGACGCTTGACCGTTGAAGTTATTCATCTTGACCGTTAAAGTTATTCATCTTGACCGTTGAACTTATTCATCTTGAACTTTGAGTTTTACTGAGGCAAAATTACAAGTGACCGCGATAGATGAATTTCAAAGATCTGATATAACTGAATTTAAGAAAAATAATAAAACTGAATTGAATTTCAAATAATTTGAATTAAGGTAAATAACTGAATTTAAGAAACTAAATATTTAAAATATAAAAGTTCATTGTGACATAACTTGTCCAACCGGGTGCTTATATTACACACACACACACACACACACACACACACACACACACACACACACACACACACACACACACACATAGACAAATAGAGAAGACTTCCTGCTTCCTTTAGCCATTAACCCTGCGCGCTTCGGGTGAAATTAACAACAGACAAAAATCAAATGAGCGTGTAGCCACAATGAAGTCTCATCAACCAGGCAATTAGAGTCCTCGTCAGGGCCACATTACACCAGAGGAAACTGAAAGTGAACTCTGTGATGGAGAGTTGATGGTGTGTGTGTGCGTGTGTGTGCGCGTGTGTGTGTGTGTGTGTGTGTGTGTGTGTGTGTGTGTGTACTCACCTATATGTGCTTGCAGGATCGAGCATTGACTCTTGGATCCCGCCTTTCGAGCATCGGTTGTTTACAGCAATGACTCCTGTCCCATTTCCCTATCATACCTGGTTTTAAAATTATGAATAGTATTTGCTTCCACAACCTGTTCCTGAAGTGCATTCCATTTCCCCACTACTCTCACGCTAAAAGAAAACTTCCTAACATCTCTGTGACTCATCTGAGTTTCAAGCTTCCATCCATGTCCTCTCGTTCTGTTACTATTCCGTGTGAACATTTCGTCTATGTCCACTCTGTCAATTCCTCTGAGTATCTTATACGTTCCTATCATGTCCCCCCTCTCCCTTCTTCTTTCTAGTGTCGTAAGGCACAGTTCCCTCAGGCGCTCTTCATACCCCATCCCTCGTAGCTCTGGGACGAGTCTCGTTGCAAACCTCTGAACCTTTTCCAGTTTCATTATATGCTTCTTCAGATGGGGACTCCATGATGAGGCGGCATACTCTAAGACTGGCCTTACGTAGGCAGTGTAAAGCGCCCTAAATGCCTCCTTACTTAGGTTTCTGAATGATGTTCTAACTTTTGCCAGTGTAGAGTACGCTGCTGTCGTTATCCTATTAATATGTGCCTCAGGAGATAGATTAGGTGTTACGTCCACCCCCAGGTCTCTTTCACGCGTCGTTACAGGTAGGCTGTTCCCCTTCATTGTGTACTGTCCCTTTGGTCTCCTATCTCCTAGTCCCATTTCCATAACTTTACATTTGCTCGTGTTGAATTCTAGTAGCCATTTCTCTGACCATCTCTGCAATCTGTTCAGGTCCTCTTGGAGGATCCTGCAATCCTCATCTGTCACAACTCTTCTCATCAACTTTGCATCATCCGCAAACATCGACATGTAGGACTCTACGCCTGTAAACATGTCGTTAACATATACAAGAAATAGAATTGGTCCCAGCACCGATCCTTGTGGTACTCCACTTGTTACTGTTCGCCAGTCCGACTTCTCGCCCCTTACCGTAACTCTTTGGCTCCTTCCTGTTAGGTAGTTCCTTATCCATTCTAGGACCTTTCCCCCCACCCCCGCCTGCCTCTCGAGCTTGAACAGCAGTCTCATGTGCGGTACTGTATCAAAGGCTTTTTGGCAGTCCAGAAATATGCAGTCTGCCCAACCATCTCTGTCCTGTCTTATCCTCGTTATTTTATCATAGAATTCCAGAAGGTTTGTTAGGCACGATTTCCCTGTCCAGAACCCATGTTGATGTTTGTTCACAAACCTAATGTTCTCCAGGTGTGCAACCAGTCGTAGCCTAATTATTCTTTCCAGTATTTTACAGGGGATGCTTGTCAGTGATACAGGTCTGTAGTTAAGTGCCTCCTCCCTATCTCCTTTCTTGAAGATCGGCACGACATTTGCCTTCTTCCAGCAACTGGGCAATTCTCCTGACATAAGTGACTCATTAAAGATCATTGCCAGAGGCACGCTGAGGGCCTGTGCTGCTTCTTTTAGTATCCACGGTGATACTTTGTCTGGTCCAACTGCTTTAGTTGCATCTAGAGTTGTCAACTGTTTCATTACCTCCTCTGCTGTCACCTCTATATCTGATAGTGTGTGTGTGTGTGTGTGTGTGTGTGTGTGTGTGTGTGTGTGTGTGTGTGTGTGTGTGTGTGTGTTGCTGATATTGGTACACCCTCTACAGGTGCTGCTATTGCTGCAACCTCTACAGGTGCTGCTGTTGGTACAGCCTCTACAGGTGCTGCTATTGGTACAGCCTCTACAGGTGCTGCTATTGGTACAGCCTCTACAGGTGCTACTATTGGTACAGCCTCTACAGGTGCTGCTATTGGTACACCCTCTACAGGTGCTGCTATTGGTACACCCTCTACAGGTGCTGCTATTGGTACAGCCTCTACAGGTGCTGCTATTGGTACAGCCTCTACAGGTGCTGCTATTGGTACAGCCTCTACAGGTGCTGCTATTGGTACAGCCTCTACAGGTGCTGCTATTGGTACACCCTCTACAGGTGCTGCTTTTGGTACAGCCTCTACAGGTGCTGCTATTGGTACACCCTCTACAGGTGCTGCTATTGGTACAGCCTCTACAGGTTCTGCTATTGGTACAGCCTCTACAGGTGCTGCTATTGGTACAGCCTCTACAGGTGCTGCTATTGGTACACCCTCTACAGGTGCTGCTACTGGTACATCCTCTACAGGTGCTGCTATTGGTTCACCCTCTACAGGTGCTGCTATTGGTTCACCCTCTACAGGTGCTGCTATTGGTACAGCCTCTACAGGTGCTGCTATTGGTACAGCCTCTACAGGTGCTGCTATTGGTACAGCCTCTACAGGTGCTGCTATTGGTACAGCCTCTACAGGTGCTGCTATTGGTACACCCTCTACAGGTGCTGCTATTGGTTCACCCTCTACAAGTGCTGCTATTGGTACAGCCTCTACAGGTGCTGCTATTGGTACAGCCTCTACAGGTGCTGCTATTGGTACACCCTCTACAGGTGCTGCTACTGGTACAGCCTCTACACGTGCTGCTATTGGTACACCCTCTACAGGTGCTGCTATTGGTACACCCTCTACAGGTGCTGCTATTGGTACACCCTCTACAGGTGCTGCTATTGGTACACCCTCTACAGGTGCTGCTACTGGTACAGCCTCTACACCCTGGTCGAGGGTCGGACCCTAAGCCACCATGAAAGGAATCGTACACTAAATGAAATGTGGAACCAAATGTCCGTAGACTTTATCACTTGATTACATATTAGTATACAAAGATATTGGCGCGCAAATTAAATGTTTATATGACAGATTTGCAATTGTGAACGCAACTTTTGATTACAATGATGAGAATAGTGTGTTGTGAAATTTTTTATAGCTATAGGGGAGTATAGGGAGAACATGTGTGGAGATGGGTAGGTGATGTGACGCTCTCTGTGCAAGGGGTCGCACTGTGGATGTGAGCAAAGCTTTAATGGTCCCCCCAAGCACAGATGTTACTATATTGTATGGTGCAGTGGTGATGGTGATGGTGGTGGTGGTGGGGTGACACCATGGCGCCAGGATATAGTGGCACCAGGAGTCTCTTGCACCAATAGCTCCCGTACCATTATCGAAAAAGAAAACAGAAATATAGCAACAAAGAACAGAGTAATTAGTTATTACGACTAACAAGGAAACCCGGAAAAGTTGTAGTTACCTTCGCCGGGTCATAACGAGCCCACATGTGTTGCTAACTTAATCATCAAATCATCTCAAAATAACCTCCCGTCACCCCTCAAGTTGCCTGCCATCTGGGCACTGTGACCTGTTGACCCTCAGTGGGTCAAACACCACATCCCAGAGCCTGGCAGTGGTCCAAGGCTCTCTCAACCCAACACAACAAACACAACCAAGTTAGCTGACTGGCTATATTTAGATAGCTACACAACCAACCAAGTTAGCTAGCTATATTTAGATAGCTACACAACCAACCAAGTTAGCCAAGTTAGCTAGCTATATTTAGATAGCTACACAACCAACCAAGTTAGCCAAGTTAGCTAAACCCGTAGATGTTTGCCACGGGTTTAAGCAGAAGAGAAGGGAACTATCAGGGGGAAAGCGATAAGCCATCATAACTATATAGCACTGGGAAGACGTCAGGATAAAGATTTAGGCTGGGACGAAGGGATGAAACTGGGGAAAACTACTTAGAAAACTATTAACAAAATAAAACAAAGTTTCTTGAAATATTAAAAATAATTGAAATTTGCCTGAATATACTTGACGGGCACCTAAGAGACCTAGTGACCTTGACGGAGGACAAGACGTTGGTGCCTTGTCAAATGATCCTCCATTTTACCTGAGAATTTTGTTTTTTTCCAATTGGATTTCTAACCAATAGTAATATCTTGGCATTTACGGCTTCGACAGGTAGGCGGTTCCTCGAATTTAGAACCCTATGGGTGAAAAAGCATCTTCCAGTTTTCTGTCCTACATTATGGCTGGTTGATCTAGGTGTTGCCCCCATGTAAGTGCTACTTGTGACTTATAAAATTACGTGTTGACCTTTTAAGGTAGCCTAGATTAATATCCTCCATTTTGGTCAATATTTTATGCCTCCAAGAGATCCGCTCTGTCATGTCTAGTTTGTACCGTTTCCAGTCCGGTGGCCCACAACCTTATCCATTATGAGAGTCGACTTAGTTCTGGGATGATGCTACTATGTATTCATCCTCATTATTTCTCCTATGATTGAATATAATGACAATTTCAAACAGCGTGCTCCACAATGACAGCTGTAAACAGTATAATGATGACAATTTAGAGACATATATACGGTAATGTTATAATGACCTACCTCATACATTATAATTTTACTGCAACAAAAACATGAGAAGAATTGTTTATTTCCAAATCGCAAATACACGCCTGCGATCAAAATGTTTTCATTGGGAGAGGTAACTAACATAGTGGCGAGGAGTCACAATAACGTGGCTGAAATATGTTGACCAGACCACACACTAGAAAATGAGGGGACGACGACGTTTCGGTCCGTCCTGGACCATTCTCAAGTCGCTTTGAGAATGGTCCAGGACGGACCGAAACGTCGTCGTCCCTTCACTTTCTAGTGTGTGGTTTGGTCAACAGGGAACTAACATCATGATATTTGTCGAGCACAATACAAGCGGAAGACCTACCTGAAGTGGACGTTGAGAACTCCGACGGTGACGCAGATGGAGAGCGTCACCAGGATCATGGTGAAGAGCAAGTACTTCCCCAGCAGCGGCACCGCCAGGGACGTCGGCGGAATGATCTCGGCAAGCAGGAGGAAGAACACGGTGAGGGAGAGCAGGATGGAGATACACAGAGTCACCTGCAGGTCGGCCGGAGGTTAGACGGCTCGGCGGAGGACTAATGCCCCCCTATGTTTTGGTACTAGTGTCCTCGGGGGAGGATTTAATACCCGTATGTTTTGGTACTAGTTTCTTTGGCGGAGGACTAATACCCGTATGTTTTGGTACTAGTTTCCTCGGCGGAGGACTAATACCCGTATGTTTTGGTACTAGTTTCCTGGGCGGAGGACTAATACCCGTATGTTTTGGTACTAGTTTCCTCGGCGGAGGACTAATACCCGTATGTTTTGGTACTAGTTTCCTCGGCGGAGGACTAATACCCGTATATTTTGGTACTAGTTTCCTCGGCGGAGGACTAATACCCGTATGTTTTGGTACTAGTTTCCTCGGCGGAGGACTAATACCCGTATGTTTTGGTACTAGTTTCCTCGGCGAAGGAGAGCTCGTGTTCCTGTCAGCAATTCTGAGGACTGAGAAGAACGCTGACCCGCTCGCCAGAAATTAATTTGGTTCCTTGACTTTATTTAAGCGAGGTTTTGTGTGAATTTTTAATTGTTTTTTAAACATTAACGATATGGCTGTGCACCAGTGAATAAGGGTTGATTTAGAAGGCTTTAGGAGTTTAATTATTGAGTTAGTGGATTTTATATGAAAAAGTAGATTTAGCAAGTCATTAGAAATGAAGTAACTACATGTCAGTTGCGTCCGAGAAATGATAGTCTTTATGGTAAGTTACCACAGGGTCGATAATTTCACCGTTTTGGACCATTCTAAGCTCTAGGAGCAAATTGGAATAATAAAATGCTTTTATTGCTATCTGTTGAAATAGAATTTGTAAAATACGGGATTAGCAACAGTATATTGTGTCTAGGAGAGAGAGAGAGAGAGAGAGAGAGAGAGAGAGAGAGAGAGAGAGAGAGAGAGAGAGAGAGAGAGAGAGAGAGAGAGAGAGAGAGAGAGAGAGAGAGAGAGAGAGACAAATAACATAGATGTAGTAAACTGAGATGAGATTCTCATTCTGAGATTCGTAGATTCTCAGACATCTACGCTAATATACTGATGCGTGGATGTGGTGTGAGTTTCAGCATCAATGATTAACTCTTATGTACTAACATTCAGACCTGCAAAGGTAAACACTTGGAATGTGGAGACATAACTGTGTCTCAGGACACGGGAACCTCAAAGAAAAACATTGTCCGACTCCAGTGATTGGTAGCAGGTGATTAGAGTACATCCAGTGATTACAGTACATCCATGCCTGTTGCACATGTTGTATTTCACCTTAAAGTGAAATGCAAAGTTTTGTTTGACCTTACTAGGACACTAAAACTATTTGTTTATGTTTTTAGTACCCCAGTGAAGCAGTTTGAAAGAAATCACGACTGAAGGTTATCAGTAATTGAAAGCATTTCGAAACAGTTCCCTAATCTTCTCGGTAGTTAAAATGCGACACTAACGGCAAGAATGGCCGACCATCCCTCTCTACTGGGCACCACTGGCTTAGGATAATGTTAGTACTGAGCCCCATAGGTACCAGGCAAGCTTTAGATAATACCTTCACAGCTCACAGTGTGTGTGTGTGTGTGTGTGTGTGTGTGTGTGTGTGTGTGTGTGTGTGTGTGTGTGTGTGTGTGTGTGTGTGTGTGTGTGTGTGTGTTCTATACAAATAAACTGTACTAATATATTTTCACTCACACCAGCACGAGACAACCTGGTTGATTGTCCCCTCCGGTCACTGCTCACGCCCTCACCACATTAACCTTATCTACGGGCTCACCATAGCCCGTGCTACTTGGAACTTTTTGTTCCAGTAGCAAATCTTAAACAACAACAACATCTACCAGCGTTAGACCTTCTGCTTTAATCAGTTTGCTGTTTGAGACAGGCTTGACCTGCATGACTAGGTAAACGAACGTTATTCTTATATGTTTCCCACTCTTGAATTGCAAATATCAAGTGCGCCAACACAACACACCAACTGTGATCTGTTGCACGGGGAGAATATGGACAATGTTGATGATACCCTTGAAGGAACAGGGAACAGTTCCCTGTTCCCTGTTCCGTGAACAGTGAACTCGCTTTTCTGTTGAATAAACGTCATAGTGTGAAGTCCAGTCACCGTCTGTGGGGCCTAGCCAACATCAGTGGGGCCTAGCCAATGTCAGTGGGGCCCTAACCAACGTCAGTGTGGTCTAGCCAACGTCCGTGGGGCCTATAACCAACGTCAGTGGGGCCTAGCCAACGTCAGTGGGGCCTAGCCAACGTCAGTGGGGCCTATCCAATATCAGTGGGGCCTAGCCAACGTCTATGAAGCCTAGCCAACGTCCGTGGGGCCTATAACCAACGTCAGTGGGGCCTAGCCAACGTCAGTGGGGCCTAGCCAACGTTATTGGGGCCTACCCAATATCAGTGGGGCCT
>NC_091180.1:30617416-30649916 GCF_040958095.1 Procambarus clarkii
ACACACACACACACACACACACACACACACACACACACACACACACACACACACACACACACACACACACACACACACGCAATTCGCCTGTTAACATGACCATGGAACAAGCTAGAGCAGCAGTTGTTTCTCCTAACCTGGTGTAAATTGGTTAATCATTTTAGGTCTAAACAATGGCTGATATGAGTCTGTGCAACGACTGGTAGGCCTATCTGAAGGACTACCAGTCACTGCTGGTAGTCCTTAAGATAGGACTGGAGGCCTATTTTAATGCAATGACTAGTAGGCCTATCTTATGCAATGACTAGGCCTATCTTATGCAATGAATAGTAGGCCTATCTTATGCAATGAATAGTAGGCCTATTTTATGCAATGATAGGTAGTCTTAAGTAACCAAAACCACCACTTGAAATGTTGCATTCTTTGAATTTGTGAATCTAACACTTAATGCTTAACACTTTGGCATTATTTTAAGATCAACGCTGCTAAAAGCACATGTTATATATATATAATTATTTTCAGATGTACAATTTCGTATTAATAAAAGAATTTGAAATCGATTTCAGTTCCTGAAATTTTGGACCAATAAATATGTCTGAATTATAATTTATGACAATACCAAATATGGACTAAAACTCAATATTTTGAATGTATATTTTCTGGCACCTCAAAGTTTGAGTGTTTGTTTGTTTTCGTTTCATTAATAAATGATTAATCAGCTGTATAGATCAGCTGTTCCATGACGTCATAACATGATCAGGACTCAATTGGCCATTAGCTCACCTGATCCATGACGTCACACTCGAAGCATTCATAAGAACCAATCATAAACGTCAAAATTCAATAATTACTAAAACACCAAAACAACTCTGTTACAGATTGGCTAATTCTCTTCACATTTCACTGCATCTGTTATACACGACATGCACTGAATGAATAATAATAATAATAATAGATCTGATCACTGATACATCGGATTATACTTAACGACCGGGTCTAACGAGGTCTGTTCAGCTGGAGATGAAAGAACATGGAGGAAAAACTGTATTAAAAAATCATTAAATAATGAGCGTAATATACACCTTTCTGCGTAGGCCTACCTCAGAGCAGGAGCTGGGGAGGGGTAATAGGCGCTGGGGGGGGGGAGAAGGGGGCAGTTAGTAGCATAGTTAGTGGGGCAGAATATAGTCACTAATGGGGTGGAAAATGGTAATAAATAGTAGTTGGTGAGAGTGTAAGATAATAGGGGTGATGGGAAATGGGGGGGAGGGAGGAGCAGATTCAGTAACTAGGAAGGGAAGATTGTGAAGACCTTAACTAGAGACTACAGAACACCTTTCAGGCCACACAAGGACGCTCTCTCCTTATACCAAAGACCACACACACACTCACGTACATCTTCAATCCAAGTTTCCAACAATTTCGTGTTACTTCGGAAGGTGTTTCATAATCTATATTCCTATTACCAAATCAGTATTTACTCATTTCGATTCTAAATCTAAAAATATCTGTCAAATCTTTCATATGCGTTTGTGTCGACGTATTTACTACTATTGATATGCCCCTTACTATGATTTTATACTTAAATCATAGACGGGCTCACCATAGCCCGTGCTACTTGGAACTTTGTGTTCCAGGTAGCGAATCTTAAACAACAACTTAAATCATTTTCTTACAATTCGCCTGTCTATAGAATCTAAATCAAGCTTCCTTAATCTCACTTCATAAAGGTTTGTTAATACCTAAGAATAATGATTTTTATCAAGATTGATGATATCAAATTGATTGATTGATTTATCAAATCGACTTGAGAATGGTCCAGGACGGACCGAAACGTCGTCGTCCCTTCACCTTCTAGTGTGTGGTCTGGTCAACATATTTATCATCCTTCTCTGAACATCTTCAAGTTAGTTTACATCCTTTCAACAATACGTGGCCCGAGGCTGTATAAAATGAGAACTTGTCAACACTAAGAAGCTAAGAAACAGCCTTAAGAGGGGCCTGACGGCCGAGTGGACAGCGATCGGGGTTTATAGTCTTAAGGTTCCGGATTCGATGCCCGGTGGAGGCGGAAACAAATGGGCAGAGTTTCTTTAACCCTGATGGCCCCTGTTCACCCAGCAATAAATAGGTACCTGGGAGTTAGACAGCTGCTACGGGCTGCTTCCTGGGGGGGGGGGTGTAACAAAAAGGAGGCCTGGTCGAGGACCGGGCCGCGGGGACGCTAAGCCCCGAAATCATCTCAAGATAAGATGAAACTTCAAAAAAATATTTCGTCTCACTAATAAAGCTTATAATAGAAAACTTGTCTTATAGTTGGAAGTTATTTTTATTAAGGGGGAGAATATGATAGTGTTTGGGATAATTACAAGACTAACAGACATAACTATGGTAGTAGAGAGTACTTAGCAATAGCAGAATTTAGCGGGTTATTCATGCCCGTGCCACCTCTGGAGGGGTGACTTAAAATCTTCATCAATCAATTGATGGCCGAAAGTGGTTACCCTAAAGAGACTGGTGGTAATTATCAAAATAGATATATTTTCTATCTAGTTACTATCTAGTTACACCTAAACTAGATAAAGTTATACCTAGATCCAGTTACATCTAGTAACAATCTAGTTATACCTAAAGTGCTCGCAGTTACTTTATAAGGCGTTAAGTAGATACTAATTAGTTAGTATCAGGATTCATACTTAATTAGGATTCAGCTACTCCCTAAAGGGCAGATTCAGAGACAGCTGCTCAACTTAGAAGACTATGAGTCCTGCCGTACAAGATAGTTACAATATACATTCATGAGTAAAAAGATAGTTATTCAAGTCTAAAAAGTTTCCCCCTCACACGCCTAGGGTTCAGCAGTTCGAGTCACCTACAGCCCCAGGTGAATGAAATGGTTATTCACGATTCCTGTGGACTTCCCAAGATGGCAGATAGTGTCTAAGATGACGAAAAGTAAAGTAGTAGATGGTAACAGAAAATAGATAATAACAGTGAAAGACGGAGAGAGAAAGATGGAGAGGAAGGGGTAAGAAAAGGCAGAAGAGGGAAAGGGGAAAGGTGGAATAGGTGGGAAGGAAAAGGTACACCTAACAGGTGCACTCTAAGGTGGGGGATTTCAACCAATAGGATGAGAGGATCGTGGGAAGAATAGTGATGTAGGAGAGGTTAGTAGTCAACGAAAGCAGAGTATCTATAGATACTGTAGCTAGAGGGAGTTACACAGTGATTGTTAAACAATAATTGACAGCTTTGGTAAGTCACAAAAGTTGTCAACAGCCTTGGAAAGCTGGCGGAATGATTAGGAGTGTGAAAATTATTACTGTGTGAATCACAATATAAACACAATCACTCTGAGTGATCGGAGTGAGTTTTAAAGTGCAAGGAAGTAGTTTCTGTACGTATCTATCACAAACGATAATTACAAAATACTGACGTCAAGTAACAAATAATTACTTGACGTCAAAATATTCTAAAATAAACATTTTAAAATGGTCGTCTGGAGATATATATATATATATATATATATATATATATATATATATATATATATATATATATATATATATATATATATATATATATATATATATATATATATCACACACAGTCATTTAAAACCAATAAACGATTGACATGGTAGTAAAGGATTTGGTCTCAGTCGACTAATAGCAAGTCGACGTTTTCAAGTGTTCGACGCGTGAAGACGTCGACTTTCATGGCGTCCTAAGTAGATAAAGTTAGTCGGAATGTTGACGTGTGGTTGGTGGATAGTCCCCTGAGGCAGGTGGATAGGTCAGGTGGAGGTCAAGATTGGACGTGATTGGTCAGGACGTGATGAGGTGGGACGTATGGGGGTCAGGACTTGCAGACGTTGGTCTCGTGGGGGGAATAGGTCTTATTTAGGTGGGTGGGCGGGGGTTTGGGGCTAGTTAGACGCTGGAAGAGAACGGGTATCTCCCAATGGATCATTGCTTCACGCAACAGCACGCTAGCACCCACAGTTGAGTAGATCATTGAGCTTAGTCATCATAATGCCAGCGATAAGACGCAAGGTAACTGGCTAAGAAAGCACAGTGTTCACATGGTTAGAGTGGAATTAATTAAATAGATTAGGATAAGCAATGGTTTTTAGTCACTGAAGAACCTCTGAATGCTTAATTAGACTAACACATTGTTAATTAATTATAAGACTTAGATTTAACATGTTGTTTTGGTTAGTTTTTCTAAAGAAAAAGGTACTTGGAGCCCAGCAAGGGTTCCTTATTTAGCAAGCCTAAGAAAAGAGGCGGAGCTTGATGATGGAACATGCAATGTGATTGGTAACCAGGGCGGAACTCTCGCCTGATTGGCTACTATACCACATCATGCCATGCTTAGACCCGCCCATCGAGGTCTGCTATTGGCTCACAAAGGTGGTGGGAGGGGCGCTTTGGCTCATTCATGGCGTCTCCCATGAATGGAACACATCTCATGAAATAAAATGATTTGATTATTTAGCGGATATCCGAAGCTGGTCCAAAACAGATGGATAGGTGATCTAGCCCCCAGTCCACTCTACAGGCTGCTCTGTGGACTCCCTCATGCTCTCTGGGTCCCGTGTGGCACCTGTGGAGGGTGAAGCAAGCCAAGGCACCTGTGGCACAACAAAGGTTAGCAAGCTTAGGAAATGTCAAGCAAAGGTATCACACACACACACACACAAGCGTGTTAAAACCACACAGACACACCTGCAGGCTTGTGTGTTATGTGTGGTAGCTGTGTTAGTGGTGAATAAGCTGGATGAGTTATAACGCGCTTGGGAGGAGGAGGGGGGGTTGGCCAGTGTATAACACAAAAAATAATACGATATCTAAACATTTGTTGTGGTAAACACGTGTAAAATCATATTGGCAGGTGTTTAATGAAGCAAATTTATCAGTATAATTGGGTTCTAACATGAGAGTTGAAGGTCCACTTCTGAGGTCTGCCATCCACCAATGTCATGACGAATCTGAAAGTTGTCAAACAAAGGGTGTTAACTATCCATCCACTTGACAGGGGATAGGAGGGGGGGGAGATAGATTGACCGTCTGGTCAAGTGATCTGCCTGAAGAACCTGGAAACCAATTCAGGAAATAACAGCTGAAGACCGATGTAACTATTTATATGAACCTTTTGAACATAATTCACACAGGTGAAACTCACACAGGTGAGAATCTTAGAAATATATTATTTTGATTCGTATTTCTATATGGGCAAAATTTATATATACATTTTGAGGTGTGTATTTCCACCGTGATAACTAAACTACGATGATGGGGGCAATTAATGCAACCCCTCCCAGGCGTCTCTGTGAAGGGGCGTAGCCCCCCTTGGGAACACGCTGCCAACCGCAACAGCCGAGTAGGTCAATGTTTCAAGTCACCTGCACAAACAAAAACTACTGCAAACATTACATTTCTCTCTCTTGTCTTCTCTCGTCTTGTGAATGAGACACTTATGAGAGTATGAGTGAATGAGACACTTATGAGAGTATGAGTGAATGAGACACTTATGAGAGTATGAGTGAATGAGACACTTATGAGAGTATGAGTGAATGAGTTACTTAATTAAAGCACTTGTATATAGCTTATGTATTGTCATTATATTTTAAGTCTACCTGTAGAAGTAAATTATATCTAGAAATTATAAATTATATATATTTCATTATATATTTACTTACACCTGTGCCTCACAGGTGTACCTCACACCTGTGAGGCACACCTGTAAGCCACACCTGTCAGAAAATACATTTTTACCATCGTTAGAAAGGTTATACAATCCGGTAGCGAAACGTCTTGTATTCGTACAACAGCCGTCGTTAAGTTAAGCGTGCACGTGCAGCCGGTGCACGTGCAGCCGGTGCACGTGCACGTGCAGCTGGTCAGGGTATCCGTGCAGCTGGGGGGGTAAGATACCACCTTGGCCTGAAAGCTTCAATAGCTCCTCACAAACCCTTTCGTACAGGATTCTTTCGTACATTCGTACTATAAAAATAACCCGAAACTCACTCTAGCCAAATAGTTTCAGACAATGCAATTCGTTCCCACTTGTCTTACAAAGGTGAAGAGAACGACATGGGACCAGATTCACGAAGCAGTTACGCAAACACATACGAACTTGTCCATCTTTTCTCAACCTTTGGCGGCTTTGTTTACAATTATTAAACAGTTAATGAGCTCCGAAGCACCAGGAGGCTGTTTATAACAATAACAACAGTTGATTGTCAATTTTTCATGCGTGTAAACTGTGACCAAAGCCGTCAAAGATTGAGGAAAGATGTACACGTTCGTAAGTGCTTGCGTAACTACTTCGTGAATCTGGCCCCAGGTTCGTAAGTACTTGCGTAACTACTTCGTGAATCTGGCCCCAGGTTCGTAAGTACTTGCGTAACTACTTCGTGAATCTGGCCCCAGGTTCGTAAGTACTTGCGTAACTACTTCGTGAATCTGGCCCCAGGTTCGTAAGTACTTGCGTAACTACTTCGTGAATCTGGCCCCAGGTTCGTAAGTACTTGCGTAACTACTTCGTGAATCTGGCCCCTGGCGATTTATTGAGCTCCAGGGCGGCTCTAAGCCTAAATGATAATTAATCACCGCTTATACCTGTCAGAAATAGTAATTAGCACGCCCCTAAATAATTTAATTACATAAATTCCAGGTGGCCTAATTAAAAATTAATATATATTTTTAGGAAAACGTCAACCGTGAGTTTACAGCCAAGTGCACATGAATGTGTGCACAGGATGCCAGGCGTGTGCACATGAGTCTGTGCACAGGACAACAGACAAGTGGGTGCAAGGGTTTGATCTAAAAATTCTGCTGATAAACAGAACATTAAAACAGAAATTAGCATAAATGGTTATAAGCGGAAAGCCTCAGGTATGTCTTAGCTGAGCTCCTAACAAGAGGTGGCTCCTAGCTAGAGGTGGCTCCTAGCTAGAGAGGTGGCTCCTAGCTAAAGGTGGCTCCTAGCTAGAGAGGTGGCTCCTAGCTAGAGAGGTGGCTCCTAGCTAGAGAGGTGGCTCCTAGCTAGAGAGGTGGCTCCTAGCTAGAGAGGTGGCTCCTAGCTAGAGAGGTGGCTCCTAGCTAGAGAGGTGGCTCCTAGCTAGAGGTGGCTCCCAGCAAGAGAGGTGGCTCCCAGCAAGAGAGGTGGCTCCCAGCAAGAGAGGTGGCTCCCAGCAAGAGAGGTAGCTCCTAGCTAGAGAGGTAGCTCCTAGCTAGAGAAGTAGCTCCTAGCTAGAGTTGGTGTAGCTTTAAAACCTACTGTTGAACACGACTTGTGAGCCTTGCCGTTCACACTCGAGCTTCTCTCTCTCTCTCTCTGTCTCTCTCTCTCTCTCTCTCTCTCTCTCTCTCTCTCTCTCTCTCTCCCTCTCTCTCTCTCTCTCTCTCTCGTTTTTCAACCATCTTTCCTTGATACACACTTCTCCCATTACCACTTTTACCTTCCTGCCCCCCCCCCCCTCTCTCTCTCTCTCTTTCAATACTTCTCCATCCACATCTTCCCTGTTCCCCCCTCCCATCCCACGCCCCTCCTCCCTACCCCTCCCACGCTGGGGCGCCTAGCCACGCCCCTCTCCCACAGCAAATCCCAGCAAGACAATGAATAGCCCAGCACCAGGGCGGAAACTAAGCCTAGCGTCACCTTGCCAGATTACACTGGAGGGAGAAGGGGGTAGGGGGGGGGAGCGAACTGGGATTAGTTTAGTCCCCCCTTCTGTAATCCTGTACTAATCCCCAGCAAGAATTCAGGCGCAGTCAAAGATTACATGTTGATGTTATTAAATGCGTTATGTACTTCTAGGCCACGTGTGTGTGTCGTATACGTGTTTTAAACTCGCTAGGACGAGGGGCAGAGAAATCGTATCTCTTTGGTTGCGTTTTTAAGCTATTATGACACGTACAATAGTCACGTAAAACAACCTAGGGCCAGATTCACGGAGCAGTTACGCAAGCACTTACGAACCTGTCCATCTTTTCTCAATCTTTGGCGGCTTTGTTTACAATTATTAAACAGGTAATGAGCTCCGAAGCACCAGGAGGCTGTTTATAACAATAACAACAGTTGATTAGGCAAGTTTTCATGCTTGTAAACTGTTTAATAAATGTAACCAAAGCCGTCAAAGATTGAGGAAAGATGTACACGTTCGTAAGTACTTGCATACGTGCTTCGTGAATCTGGCCCCTAGGATCTACCAGCAACCAGGTACAGCCACCGAGGACTTTCTGTAGAAACAATGTGCAATCACACCGTTGACAGAGCATATCTAGCTAGGATATGCTAGGCACTAAGTACAGTTATACAGGATATGCTAGGCACTAAGTACAGTTATATAGGATATGCTAGGCACTAAGTACAGTTATAAAGGATATGCTAGGCACTCTCTAATAAAGCTGTCTCACAGTAATCCATGATCAATGTCCTGAGTGTTTACACCAGTTCAATATGTTTCTCTGAGCACCTATAAGAGCATCCTCCTGAGATGTCCAAGAGATGACCACACAGCATCCACGATACCCCCTCTAACCCCTCTACAACAAAACAATGGTCATTAGAATCGTTGACCAAACCACAGCCCAGAAGATGGAGAAGCGAAGACGTTTTGATCCGTCGCTTTCACACGACTGGATAAATGGTCCAAGACGGAGCGAAACGTCGTCGTCTCTTCACCTTCTGGTGTGTTGTTTGGTCATGTCTTCAGCCACGTTATTGTGACTCATCCTGGTGCTGAAGGTATTGTGAGGTATTTCCCACGTACTGAACATTACATCTCAGCTACTGAAAAAACTAAACCACAACAGGTCTGACCACAAAAGGTAAAAGAACTCTGTTTTAAATCAATGCCCAATAATGCGATGATTTGTTAATACAAATTGAAATATAATCTGTTTCTGTGTTGGATTTGCTATTGGGCTTAAGACCTATCAACCACTGGAGGGTCATTAAGTCCAATACAACATCTTACTGACTAACCAGCAAATATAGATTAGTCCTGGACAGAAGAATTACAGTGTATATACACCCAGGAGGGAGTTATACGAGTCTGTGAATGTAGAAATGTTCACGCTAGGCCTGCTAGGACCTGCCCTCACGCTGGGTGTTCCTAGCACCTACCCACACGCTGGGTGGGCCTAGGACCCCCTGCCCTCACGCTGGGTGTTCCTAGGACCTGCCCACACGCTGGGCCTGCCCAGGACCTGCCCACACGCTGGGCCTGCCCAGGACCTGCCCACACGCTGGGCCTGCCCAGGACCTGCCCACACGCTGGGCCTGCCCAGGACCTGCCCACACGGTGGGGGTGGATATCTTCAAGAGAAAACTAGATCATTTTCTCCAAGGAGTGCCGGACCAACCAGGCTGTGGTGGGTATGTGGGCCTGCGGGCCGTTCCAAGCAACAGCCAGGTGGACCAAACTCTCACAAGTCAAGCCTGGCCTCGGGCCGGGCTGGGGGAGTAGAACTACTCCCAGAACCTCATACAGGTACAATCCAAGGCAAACACTTAGCAAAACTCTTCCTCAAAATCATATAAAATATTTAGAAAGAATCTCATTATATTAAAAAAAAGGAACTTGCACAAAAGTCTTAGCTATATACAAGGCTGAGGTTGAAAACTCTGTTTATTAAGATTTTAAAAGTATTTGTCTTTAATAATTTAGGGTCTAGGCTTAAATATTATAACTTCAGTCTAGTGAATGTTGGCTAATGATAAACGAAGTGAATTCATACTCATTATTACTCATATCACTCATTAATGATTCACGAAATGATGTTTTTGATATATTTACCATTTCATTAGCAAATTTCAATTTGAAATATTTTGAATCCAGGTAAACAGCGGCCTTTTCTAACATGTGAACCATCTCTGCAAAATTTGATAACAATCATCTACATATGAGGGGCCTGACGGCTGAGTGGACAGCGCTCGGGGTTCGTAGACCTAAGGTTCCAGGTTCGATCCCCGATGGAGGCGGAAACAAATGGGCTGAATTTCTTTCACCGTGTTGCCCCTCTTCACCTAGCAGTAAATAGGTACCTGGGAGTCAGCCAACTGCTACGGGCTGCTTCCTGCGGGTAACAAAAAGGAGGCCTGGTCGAGGACCGGGCCGCGGGGACGCTAAGCCCCGAAATCATCTCAAGATAACCTCAAGATATGTCAGTGATAACAAGTTTGCATGTCAGAGAACCAGAAATCAATCAAAAGTATCTGAAATTTGCAAAGAAATACGTTAGCACAAGATAGGCAAAGACCACGCCCCATTTATCTATAAGCAGAATTTACCATTAAAACAAAAGTGAGATTGCAATATGCAACAATTATCAATTTACTAATCAGGCCAAAATTACAAGTACCTGCTTAAGCTTGACCATTTACAATATGTTGTGATATATTGTAAATGATATAAAATGATTATATATATATATATATATATATATATATATATATATATATATATATATATATATATATATATATATATATCTGATGTGTGATATATAACTGAGACGTTTGAAGGCATGGGTTCGACACCCACACTACCCATAACTCTTAACCTTTAAAGCACCAATTTTTATAACAAAATGTGACGAATTGTCAACATTATATTTAGTAACAAGGGTAGCAAGTAGCGCCAAAAATAGTGCCAATTTATAAACTAAAGTGCCATTGGAAGAAATTATTGGTCTTAATTGGAAAAAAAAATTAGTGGATCTGAGAAAGTTCATATAGCCTTAAGAATCTCTCTCTAATTGATCTTCAAATTTCAAGACAAGTGAAGACTTATCCACAGTTAGTAATCTAAATTTAGCAAGATTCAATAATATGTTATCAAGCTTTTTACACTGATTAGTTTGATTAGGAAACACTGTACCCTTATCTGGTCTAGTTATTGTCAAAATACTATCTTCAATTTTTTTTAGTGCACATATTTACAGAATTATAAAAAAAAATCATTTTATACTATTATACAAGCATTCTTATGAGACCTTCTTGCTCAAGTTATTCTTCTTAATCAAGTTATTCTTCTTAATCAAGTTATCACAAGTCAAGCAGGGGTTAAGGAGCAATAGTAGTCCTGGAATATATTCCAAGTATGCTCCAGATACCCTTCTAACACCATCTATCATCATCTTACCTCATCTAACACCATCTATCATCATCTAACCTCATCTAACACCATCTATCATCATCTAAAACCTATATTAACCTTCCACACTATCTACTCCTCTCTCTAATACCCTTAATACATCATTTTCCTCATCAAACTCATCCTAATGGCACCGTAACACCTGTGAACAAAATCTAACACTTGTTGTTAGAGAGACGGGTGTTAGGAACTGAGGCAAAGAAAGGAAAAAGTTGCCCAGGCACCTTTTGAAACCCTCTCTCGCCCACCTTTAATGCCACTTAATATCGCACTTAAATGAAAAAAGTGGTTTCTTTTCGAGTCAAAACCACTAAATGAAAGTCTTAGTGGTTTTGACTCGAACCTCTAACAGCTCTTTGCTCCACGTTCTAACCAGTGACGGTGAACGTCAGAGCGGTCGCTAGAAAGCACCTCCCACCGGCAGGAGTCGAACCTGCGATCGACAGGGGAACAAGAGTTAGCGAACTCAGCCGCCTGCGATCTCCTACAGGGAACAAGAGTTAGCGAACTCAGCCGCCTGCGATCTCCTACAGGGAACAAGAGTTAGCAAACTCAGCGCCAAAGGGAAGAAGAGCTAGCGAACTCAGCGCAACCAATCCAGCCTACAAAGTCTTCTATGCTGGTGTGTTGGGGTCACCTTCTCGCCGGAGTCCGAGGGCAGGTAGAACACCAGGACCGTCAGGAAGGAGATACCAACGCAAGGGATGATCAGGTTCACCGTGTAGAAGAGGGTCTTCCGCCGCATCGTCAGGTTGAAGGTGATGTCTGTGGAGAGTAAGGAGGTGTTAGTGGACCTCTTCTGATACCTATTGGGGAGCAGGAGCTGCTACCTACTGGTGAGAAGGGACTGCTGCCTACAGGGGAGCAGAAGGGACTGCTACCTGCAGGGAAGCAGAAGGAACTGCTACTTACAGGAAACTTACTAATGTGTGTCCATTTGAGCTTTGAGAAAAACCATTTCTTATCCCCTTACTAACAGAACAAGCAATCAGGTTTCTCCTCTGCATTTGTTACTCCCTTAAACCTTAATTGATCCTCCCTTAAACCTTAATTGATCCTCCCTTAAACCTTAATTGACACTCCCTTAAACCAAGACCAAATACAGACAGGCAATATAAAGGATAAAAACTAGCGAGGGGGGAGAAAAGTTTTCCTTGTAAAGAGAAGTTTGAGAGGTGAAGTTAAGTGCTTTAAACATGTAATTCAGGTCAGGGAAGGTTAGCGGAGACCGGTAACCATGTTGACATTCTTGAAAACTTTTCTTGCGCGTGTAATTGCGCCTCGCCCCCCCCCCCCCGACCAGGGGGGCCCTGATGCCCCCCGAGGGCATGCCTGGCCAAGACAGCCTGCCTCCTCCCTCTCTCTCTCTCTCTCTGGTTCAGTTACTAAGCAAGCTACGAGGCTAGAATTATGATCTTTTTTTCTGACATTGCTAGACAGTAAGGGAACCAGAGGAGATATGACCACAACATGTACGATGCTCAATGATATCGTTAAGGCATAGCATGTGGCACCGTGTGTCTTGGAAATGTGTACAAAAACACTACGAACAGCGGTGTGTGTCGGTAGGGGTGAGTAAGACAGAGGGCGACGAACCCAATGGTTGGGGATAGTCTTGGTGGATCCTAAGAGTTCAGACAACCTGCAGTTGGGACCAGATGTTTGGACGAGCAGCTTTGATGACTTGGGTTCAACTCCTTCGCCCTTTTCACCCAATTCTCAGAGGATAGGGAGGAGGAAAATGAGAGATTTGGAGACAGATTGTGAGGAAGATTGTCAGAAGTCCTCAACCAACAGGGAGTCTTGTGTATTTCACTTTTTAGGAATGAGTAGTCGGAATTATTTTGTAAAAAAAATGTAGCAGACCAGTTCCGGAGATCACTCAGAGAGTAGTTCTAACACACTGTAGGAGAGAGCTGCTTCCTTGTGGAGGAAGCTGGGAAATTTCTCCTCCATTTCAGAGGCGATGGTGCCATCTCCCACCCAGCATAGCCTGATAGATCACCATAATCTGCTGAGTGATGACTGTATTTATCCCTCAAGTGCTAACACTTGAGACTAGCATTATCTAGACCTCGTATTGCAGTGAATGTCGAAGAACTTGAGGAACCAAGATTTTCCCGACTGGAGAGAAGGAAATGTGAACAAAATACAGAATATACAACACCCATTATACTAGAAATTGAAGAGTATTTTGGTTGATAGTTATGATGTACAAGATTCTCATTGTAGACAATGAGAGCTTCTGCCTCTCACAGCAACATAACGTGAAGTTTACAGATGCAAAAGCAGGAGATTTTGACTTCGTCATCTCCTGATGAGATCATCATCAGGAGACAACAGCAGCATGAGAAGACAGTGTATCGAGTCTGCAGACATCTGACACAGCACCGTCACCAGACACAACAACACAATTGATCAGAAAATCCACCAGGGCTGTGAGGTGGGTGCAAACCTTCCACCAAGGACTGCCCGCTGCATACTCTACCACTTGACCACCGTGGCTTGTAAAAAAAAAAGTCATACAACAAGATTTCTACTGAAATCCTAGTTGATTTTCCCATTGATATACATGTTAGTAGGATTACTGTGTATACACAAGTGGTTGACAAAGATTAAGTCACCCAGGAGATGGCACGGGCATGAGTAGCCCGAAATACAACACAATTGATATTAGGGTCTATAAAGTGGGAGAGGTCCTATGAAAGACTGAGGTTCTGTGATGGGGTGAGGTCCTATAAAGTGTGCATGGTCCTATGAAGTCAGTATGGCGCTATTAAGTTAGCGTGGTTTCGTAAAGGCAAAGAAGTCCTATATGGAAAGTTAGGTAATATAAATTAGATAAAGTTCTAAGAACAGGATTTGTAGTTCTCAACGCCCAAAAAATTATTTCGCGAGTCACTGAAATATTCTTTATCCGACTCTGTGATAGGCAAAATTATGCAGATTAGTTTATGTGTGGTAATCTTATGTACTCCTGGACTAATATATAGATGAACTGAACACAATCTGTGTAAATTGTAAAATATTCCTATTAGACTGGCACTACAGAGTGGGCTTCGCGCCAGTGGAGCTCTAATAGACTGGAGCCCTAATAGACTGGAGCCAGATTCATGAAGCAGTTACGCAAGCACTTACGAACCTGGGGGCCAGATTCACGAAGCAGTTACGCAAGCACTTACGAACCTGGGGGTTAGATTCACGAAGCAGTTACGCAAGCACTTACGAACCTGTACATCTTTTCTCAATCTTTGGCGGCTTTGTTTACAATTATTAAACAGTTAATGAGCTCCGAAGCACCAGGAGGCTGTTTATAACAATAACAACAGTTGATTGGCAAGTTTTCTTGCTTGTAAACTGCTTAATAAATGTAATCAAAGCCACCAAAGATTGAGGAAAGATGTACACGTTCGTAAGTACTTGCATAACTGCTTCGTGAATCTGGCCCCAGGTTCGTAAGTACTTGCGTAACTGCTTCGTGAATCTGGCCCCAGGTTCGTAAGTACTTGCGTAACTGCTTCGTGAATCTGGCCCCAGGTTCGTAAGTACTTGCGTAACTGCTTCGTGAATCTGGCCCCAGGTTCGTAAGTACTTGCATAACTGCTTCGTGAATCTTGCCCCTGAACCACAGTCCTCTAAAGCATCAGAGAAACTCTCCTAAACAGGACCAGACAATGCTCTAAGGCACCAATGGTGCTCTCATACACAGAGCATTACCTGGGTAGGGCTCCGGAAGCCCCGGAAAATACTCCTGATTCCTCCGGGCGGGGACCTCCAGAATATCCCATTCCACAGACATGTAGAACTCCCTGAGATCGATGCCGATCTGCACAATGTTGCTGCCCTTGATCTGCTTGCTGTGTTTCAGGTCCACCTGCAACACAAGGGTCGTGTCAGTCCAACTCAAAGGAATAACTTTACCCACCTCGATCTGTGCTCGAGGAATGATGATTAATATGTTACATTTATAAACAAATTGACTGGAAAACGCTCAAAATATGTTTGATAAGTGGGTTGTGATCGCTACACCTAGCAGTTGTGTGTGAGTGAGGTGTTTACATATGGGGGATGGTGTTGTGTCATGCTCCACAGCAAGGCTCGTGGATAAGTCTTTCCCTCATAAATCATTGAACTTTCTGGCCTTCAAGTGAATAAATATCTAAGGGTGAGTGAAAGTAAAATCCACCAGTTTACTGGGACGAACTTATCTACATGACACAGCTTTATATACATCATTATTTATATACATATCCACAACTAAGTGACAATTAAGTCAAGGTACAATTCAAGCAGCTAGATGTCACTAAGTACAGATCACCTAATAACTTTGGTACATTAGACAGCTTAAGAATGGCTGTTAAGTTGTGAACAAGGTGGGAGGTGTCGTTACATAGCCAGAGTGGGGAATAATGTCTCAGCATGAACATTAACAAATACATGTCATTGAAGTATCACTTTGCCTTTAGAAAAACTAATTCCCAACTGGACTAACAAAAGTCTATAAAACTCTCCTAGAAAGCCAGAGTCCACAAAGACTGACAATGACAAAGTCTGAAACTCATAAGATTACGTTAGTCTACACTGAAAGATAAATTTCAAATTCAATGACTCGTCTTCAAAATTAAGAGTTCACAATGTCTCAGAAATCTGGCAGAGTCAGGACTCGCCTCTCAAAAGTTAAATACACAAACTCTGAAATTTGGTTGAGAGTCCTGAACCTCCTCTCCAGAGTTAGAGTCCACACTGGCGCCAGAAAATGCCAATGTCCCCAAATGTTCAAATATAAGTCACCAAACCCAAAGATTACATACATACGAATCCAGTGACAACACTACAGAAATAAGATGCACAAAAATAATCCACTTCTTACATAATGGGCAAGAAGTTCAAAAGATATATATATGCAAATATCTCTGAAAGAATATACTCAAGATATACTGAATATACTGTCAGTCACACTGACAACTGCTGGCTGACACCACCAGTACACTCAGAGTACCATCACTCTACATAATATAACCCAACACAGCATACAGGAAACAAACAGAAAAATACTCTGATGTATATGTATGTATATACACCTTGGGAACATACGCAGATGTTCAACTACACAAAATTAGCATCAAATATGTATATAGAACAAACACGAAGCTTAGCAACCACACCAGTGTTGACTGTACTCACACTCACACACACACAGACACTTAAAAGTATGACCCAAGCGTACCCAGTCTGAACTGGTTGGGCTAGGTTAATAAGAGATGGGCTAGTAGTAGCTGATTGATAGACAACTTGACGATGAGAAACACAAGAAGCCGTTGAGATTGACCCATTAGTCTCCACGCGGCTCCAAGCGGCTCCAAGCGGCTCCAAGCGGCTTCAGGCAAGATGGATCACTCGAAAACTAAATTATCCAGAGAATATAGTCTTGTGTTCCCCCCTTTTCTTATCATAGATAAGAAGTGTATTTGCTCTTCTCTCTCTCTCTCTCTCTCTCTCTCTCTCTCTCTCTCTCTCTCTCTCTCTCTCTCTCTCTCTCTCTCTCTCTCTCTCTCTCTCTCTCTCTCATCTATAAGCTTTCATCTCCCTCTTCATCTCCTTCCCAAACTCCAACTTTCCCTCCCTCTCTTCCCCTCACTGCTCCTCTCCCCTACCTCCCTTCCTCCCTCCCTCTTCCACCGAACGATAACCTCGTCATATCAAGACCTTGACTGATTCACCCATTCTTCTCCATCTTGATCAAGGCTCCGTGTAGATGGGGGCTGGGAGCACACGGATCTCTTACCTCTCGAGTGAGAGAATATCAGAGGAGAGGAGGAGGATGGACAGTAATACGATTGAGAGGAAAGGGAAGGAGAAATGAAGGAGGGGGGTAGAAGAAGGAAGAGGAAGAGGAGGAAAGTAGATAGAGAGCAGAGAAGATTAAGAGAGGATGGAAGAGGAAGAAATAATATAGAAAAGGGATGGATTAATTTCTAGAGAAAGGAGGGAGGTAGAGTAGGATGGAAAAGGGGGTAAAGTAATTGGCAGGGAAATGAGAGCAAAAGATAAGAGGACAGGAATAGGCGACGAACAAAAGGAACTGAATGAAGGGAGATAGGAAACTAAAGACAGTAGCAAAATGGGGAGATGGGAAGCAAAGGTGAGAGATAGCAAGATGGAAAGTAATTTGAGGAAGATAAGGAGTGAAGGAGAGAATGGTGGAGAGAGGGAGGGGATGGAGGGAGGGGTGAAGAGAGGGAGGAATGAAGGGAGGGAGAAATAAAGGATGTAAAGACAGTGAGGTAAAAGTCTTTAGCAGTGGAATTCAATTAGACAAGGAGGTGTTTGGTAAATCCCCTCCCTCCCTCCCTCCATCTCTCCTTCCCTCCCTCTTTCCCTCCCTCCCTCCCATTCTTCCATCCCTTCCATTTTTGCCCCCCTTTATTCCTTGTACCTCCAGAAAATTTCACCCCTTCCACATGTGTATTTAACCCAAAATTCCACCTTATGTATTCATTCTTTACCTGAAAATGGTCCAGAGAAAACCAAACGTGGAAAATAAATCCTTCAATAATTTCTAGTTTCTTTACCATTAATTTTAGTAACTTGATTGTTCATCTTAATACTGACACTTGAAAGGGGTCAGGATAAGGATTTGGGATGGACGGAGGGAAAGGAATGGTGCCCCAGCCACTTGTGGACGGGCGGGGATTGAACGCCGACCTGCAGGATGAGTGACCCCTAGTTTATAAAGCCACGAGTGACTCAGGATTCAAGTCAGTGCATGAAGGCTCTCTTAAAGACACTTTCAGACGCAATACCTAACATTACCATAGACAAAAGATGTGTTACTGATCCAGATTTAATAAGGTTAATAAATTAACCAAAGGGAAGAAACATTCGCCTTCCAAGAGTGGAGGAAAAAACAAAAGAGACTAAACTCCAGATAAAGTTAATTAAATTAGACAAGTTGAAGAGTCTTTGCCCATGTGGGTAGTGGGAGACACCTACTCTCTCTCTCTCTCTCTCTCTCTCTCTCTCTCTCTCTCTCTCTCTCTCTCTCTCTCTCTCTCTCTCTCATGGCTTCACTTGTTCCATTTTTTTACTCTTGGTTTTCTATACTACGTCCTTATTTCAAGTCTTCTGCATTCCTCTTTCGTCACCTCCTTTACCAAGCTCAGTAATGGTGCGGATTTCTAATTTCCTATTTTTGTAACGCACGATAAACAAAATGCATAAAGGCGAAAGTTGAAGCTGAATTCTGGGCATGCTATTTGCCCCGAAGAAACACTCAACGAAGTGTTTCTAACGTCTTAAATACTATTATATATATATATATATATATATATATATATATATATATATATATATATATATATATATATATATATATATATTTCTTGTCGATTACCTCTTTAAAAAATAATTAAGAAAATGCCCTTTAGAAACATGATAATTGGATTATGGAGTGTGTTGACCTCTTAGGATGAAAATACCACATAAAACTGGCGAATAGAGTGCATCACTATAAACCTTTATAGTATCACTATAAAGTAATATAATTTTATTATATAATTAGCTACTTGGTCAAGGAGTTTCTATACGAATTCTACTCATAACTTATAATTTAAGTTATACTCATAATTTAAATAAATTTTAATTATTGCAGAAGGAACGCACTGTGCCATGTAAATTGATTAGATCTAATAACAATGAATCAAAACGAATGACCTGGGGATTAGAGCATCTAATCTGACCTTGGGATTAGAGCATCTAATCAGAAATAATGAATCAGTGTATTCAAAATGGGGAAGCATATCTAGAACAACAATTTATCATACTATCAAGAACGATTAAAAAGATACATTTGAAAAGCAAAATTCAATTATGAATTTTAATCAAAATAAAAAATCAGTTACGAGATTAGAGGGAGAGTAAAGTCTCTCTCTAAGTCTCTAGAGAGGGGCTAATCTTTTGATAAAGGAGGTCAGTTAGTTAAACTGTTAGTTAGTTAGTTACTTTGATAAATGAGTTAGGTCAGGTAACTGATAATGACCTAGACATAATTGGCTTTCTAAGAACTTTGTCTATTTATCAAGGAACTTGATATTTTACACAATATCTCAACACATCTCTATAGGTGGGAGAGGACAAGTTGATTTGTTTATACTCCTTTCACCAGGGCTGTAGGAGGCTCGAACCGGGGACCCCACATATGTGAGGCCGAAGGTGTTTAGTCGGGAAGGAAGGTATTAAACAGAAAAATTAAGGTCAAACTAGTCCCCGAGGACCAGTTAAAGTGTTTCTTCAGGGTTTCACCTTTCTGTTTCACCTTACTGTTTCACTTTACTGTTTCACCTTACTGTTTCACCTCACTCTTTCACCTTACTGTTTCACCTTACGGTTTCACCTGTTTCACCTTACTGTTTCACCTCACTCTTTCACCTTACTGTTTCATCTTACTGTTTCACCTTACTGTTTCACCTCACTCTTTCACCTTACTGTTTCATCTTACTGTTTCACCTTACTGTTTCACCTTACTGTTTCACCTCACTGTTTCACCTTACTGTTTCATCTTACTGTTTCACCTCACTCTTTCACCTTACTGTTTCATCTTACTGTTTCACCTTACTGTTTCACCTCACTCTTTCACCTTACTGTTTCACCTTACTGTTTCACTGACCTCTGTATATTTAAGCACGTGTCTTTTTTGTACTCACCTAGTTGTGCTTGCGGGGATTGAACTTTGTCTCTTTGTCGTGTAAGAAGATGAGGATTGTCTTAATTACATCAGGAGATAAGGACTTTGAGGACTGTGTGGTAATTGCCCAGGGCTAACTACCCACTTGACTGTGTGCGCCGTAATGGTTATGTCTAACAGCCTGTAATTGTGCCCATTATGTTTCAGACACGTCTCACATCCAGGATGTGTGCTCACCTAGTTGTGCTTGCGGGGGGTTGAGCGCTGGCTCTTTTTTCCCGACTCTCAACTGTCAATCAACTGTTACTATTATTTTTTCACACACACACACACACACACACACACACACACACACACACACACACACACACACACACACACACACACACACAGGAAGCAGCCCATGGCAGCTGTCTAACTCCCAGGTACCTATTTACTGCTAGGTAACAAGGGAATCAGGGTGAAAGAAACTACTCATTTTTGGGCAGTTCGATTCTCACTGCCGGGAATCGAACCCGTGCCACAGCATTACGTGTCCGGAGAGTGAGCGAGTGTGTGTGTGTGTGTGTGTGTGTGTGTGTGTGTGTGTGTGTGTGTGTGTGTGTGTGTGTGTGTGTGTGTGTGTGTGTGTCATAACACAGTGTATGAACACATCTTCCCCTTACACAAATAAGACAAAAACAGCAGCTTCAGACCTCAGTTAACTTATGCAAATCTCCGCCTGAACCCACAACCTTCACTGATGCATATGGAACAATTAATATAGAATCAGATCCCCCGCTTCATCTCTGTGGCAAGGGATGCGAACCCTAATCCCTGACAAACAACTGAGCCAGACCTTCCATCCCTCGCTAATAAGAGGATTTGCCAGTTATTGATTCCAATCGCAGCGCATGTCAGAATGATTGGTTGGGTTCTCCCGCGGTGATTAGACCGAGCTCTTGTAAGTGACATAGTTAACGAGGCCATGCTCTTCTCAGTATATTCTGTATCAAGAATACGGTGTGTAGGATACAAGGCTTTATTGCTAGAAACGTTAGTAGTCAAAAATTCCGTGATATTCTTCAGTTTTGTACGTCCAGCCACTTGGGCTGGACGGTAGAGCGACGGTCTCGCTTCATGCGGGTCGGTGTTCAATCCCAGACCGTCTAAGCGCCCCCAGCCTCGAACTGACAAATAACAGACATTCTCTTATACAGACATACACCAATTTCATACAGACACACTTTGCTGGATGTCTGTGACTTAGTTAAGTCTTCACAAGCAGTCAGTAGGGATATATAACTCAGTCAAAAAAATTTAATATTAAATTACAAACTACATTTAACAATGTCTATTCGCTTATGGAATAAACGCAGGACCACCAAGCGCTCGTTCGATACCCGCTCTTAACCTGATTACAGTGGAACTATTGGAACGTTAAAACCTCATAAGCAAAGTATATTAGTTCCTAATTCTAAAAAAAATGCGCAATTTACCAAAAACATGTCTTGATATTAATGTATTGCAATGTTAAAGATTATTATGAAAAAATGCGATTAAATTATCGAAGGAAAACGATTTTAACATGAGTTTGGTCTTAATCCATCTTGAGTTTGGTCTTAATCCATCTTGAGTTGGTCTTAATTCATCTTGAGTTTGGTCTTAATTCATCTTGAGTTGGGTCTTAATCCATCTTGAGTTTGGTCTTAATCCATCTTGAGTTTGGTCTTAATCCATCTTGAGTTTGGTCTTAATCCATCTTGAGTTTGGTCTTAATTCCATCTTGAGTTTGGTCTTAATTCCATCTTGAGTTGGGTCTTAATCCATCTTGAGTTTGGTCTTAATCCATCTTGAGTTTGGTCTTAATCCATCTTGAGTTGGTCTTAATTCATCTTGAGTTGGTCTTAATTCATCTTGAGTTGGTCTTAATCCATCTTGAGTTGGTCTTAATCCATCTTGAGTTTGGTCTTAATCCATCTTGAGTTTGGTCTTAATCCATCTTGAGTTGGTCTTAATTCATCTTGAGTTGGTCTTAATTCATCTTGAGTTTGGTCTTAATTCATCTTGAGTTTGGTCTTAATCCATCTTGAGTTTGGTCTTAATCCATCTTGAGTTTGGTCTTAATTCATCTTGAGTTGGTCTTAATTCATCTTGAGTTGGTCTTAATTCATCTTTAGTTGGTCTTAATTCATCTTGAGTTTGGTCTTAATCCATCTTGAGTTTGGTCTTAATCCATCTTGAGTTTGGTCTTAATCCATCTTGAATTTGGTCTTAATCTATCTTGAGTTTGGTCTTAATCCATCTTGAGTTGGTCTTAATCCATCTTGAGTTGGTCTTAATCCATCTTGAATTTGGTCTTAATCCATCTTGAGTTTGGTCTTAATCTATCTTGAGTTTGGTCTTAATCCATCTTGAATTTGGTCTTAATCCATCTTGAATTTGGTCTTAATCCATCTTGAATTTGGTCTTAATCCATCTTGAATTTGGTCTTAATCCATCTTGAATTTGGTCTTAATCCATCTTGAGTTGGTCTTAATCTATCTTGAGTTGGTCTTAATCCATCTTGAGTTGGTCTTAATCCATCGTGAGTTGGTCTTAATCCATCGTGAGTTGGTCTTAATCCATCGTGAGTTGGTCTTAATCCATCTTGAATTTGGTCTTAATCCATCTTGAGTTGGTCTTAATCTATCTTGAGTTGGTCTTAATCCATCTTGAGTTGGTCTTAATCCATCGTGAGTTGGTCTTAATCCATCGTGAGTTGGTCTTAATCCATCTTGAGTTTGGTCTTAATTCATCTTGAGTAGATCTTATTAAACGAACAAATCCACAAGGGCCGTGACGAGGATTCGAACCTGCGTCCGATCTTATGAGATGGATCTTTTTCCATCTCAACCCGGGAGATCAGAGGACCAGGCAGGCACTTGACGACTGCCTCGAAACTTGACTATAAATTGAGTGAGATTAGTAAATAATGAAGATTATCTCAGAAGGCAGCATCTTGGGGAAGCTGTTCAGCATCCCACTATCCCCCGTCTATCCTCCTAACTTGGAGGCTGCAAGTTTAAATGAGATAATTACAAGGAGCGTCGGAGGAGATTGTAGGGATGGTGGTTAGCGAGGGAGGAAGATTGTGGTAGTTCTGGTTGTCTATGGAGTGGGAGGAAGAGTGAGGTCTATTGTGGTCTATTGTCTATTGTATACTGGGTTGATAGACGAGGCTGATAAGCAGTTAACAGCACTGGAGAGGTACAGGAGTCCCGTTCCTTCAGCCTGTTCTTCTAAGGTTCCCCAACATCAAGAAACTGTCGTACTAAAGTGTGCTTATCCTAACCTACCAGAGGACCCAAAACAGAAAACGGGAAAATATGTCAATTTCCCAAGTCGTTTCCATTTTCTAGTACGACCATTTTTAACCTTATGTACAGAACGTCAAAATGCGACGTTCTATTAAGAGGACGGGTTGGTTCCACCTCAAGCCTCCCTCTTGAGCTAGACGGTAGAGCGACGGTCTCGCTTCATGCAGGTCGGCGTTCAATCCCCGACCGTCCACAAGTGGTTGGGCACCAGGTGTGATGTGTATGAGGCCAGGTGCGCCACACTAAGCAGGATAACGCCACAATAAGATGGCAGCGCATCCCACTACGACATTTGCACCCTAACCATCCGCTCAATTATACAGAAATACTAATTAATCGCAAGATGCAAATCAAGTTTTCGCAACAGAAGTCCAGCTTCACAACTAATTAAATTTATGGCCTGAGGATAACTAAACCCGTTTAAATTGTTAATGTCATTAATCAAACTCACAGTATGAAACTAGCAGCCGAGGTATCAACAAGGTAAGGAACATGGCATTGTATTCTGACACGAAGACAATTAATTTTCATATAGTGAAGTCATCTCTCCCAGACATCAGATTAATCGTTTTCATTACTACAATCACAGCCGCGTAATGTATATATGTGTGATATAGTATATTATATATATATATATATATATATATATATATATATATATATATATATATATATATATATATATATATATATATATATATATATATATATATATAGCACGTGGAAGAGACATGAAACCAAGCATTTGGGACAGGGAAAAAAGTGAGAAAGAAATGGTGCCCAACCAGTTGTGAACGGTCGGGGATTGAACGTCGACCCCGCAAAAATCGAGACCGTCGCTCTACCGTCCAGCCCAAGTGGTTGAGGGGTGAAGAACCGCGTCGGCGTCTCATCACAACATCGAGAATAGACAAATACGACCTTTAAAAGACTGCAAACACAGTTGAAACAGCGCCACAAAGCCAGGGTAGGTTGATATAAGGGAGAAGCTGTTACCCATGCAGCAAGTTCCCCCCCCCTCCCCCCCCCTATCTCTCCACGGCGTCGAAAGTCTCCAATGGAAAGGCAAACGCCAATACGATTTGGCGTTTGATCTATGCCGATGTGACAATATCTATGACTTATCTCAGCATTTTAAGGGCTGAGCTCAGCAAGAGAACCTTTTATCTCAGCACGTCAAGGGCTAAGCTCAGCAGGTGAGCCTCTTATCCCAGCACGTTAAGCGCTGAGCTCAGCAGGGAACCCACATATCCCAGCAGGTCGTAAAAGTGAAATATGACTCAAACACCTCAACCTCAGCTGGGAAGGACTCAGCGACGCGACTAAGTTCACTCAACTTCACGGGAACATGAGTGTGTTGAACAAATCCACAAGGACCGTGACGAGGATTCGAACTTACGTCCGGAGAGCATCCCAAACGCTGCCTTAATCGACTGAACTACGACAATGGTCAAAAGAGTTGAAACCGAAGTTCTACTAAACTTACTGGATCCTGCAGCCTCTCCGAGACACAAACCAGGGTTTTACACAACTCCTCCCTGCACTCGAGCTATGTCAATAGGCCTTGTGGATTTGTTCACTTGATACATCACGCTATTGTGATTTCTGTGTCTAATGAGTGTGTTCGTGGTTCCCCAAAGTTAATTTCCAACTGGAATCTGGATACGAGGGATTAAGTCTATATGGCTACGGCAAGGTATGGTGGCAAAGACCGGGCCCGCGGGGAATATTGATCCTGCGAACTACTTATGATAGGAAGGTTATTAATCATCGACCTGTTGGACATTATTTAGGTAGTTGAGCTGTTGCTCTATGCGATGATGTAAATTTTTCATAAAATCTACTGTAAATATTTGATAATTTTAACATGACTTACAAACTA
Source organism: Procambarus clarkii (assembly GCF_040958095.1). NCBI lineage: Eukaryota > Metazoa > Arthropoda > Malacostraca > Decapoda > Cambaridae > Procambarus > Procambarus clarkii. The sequence goes on from NC_091180.1 coordinate 30,642,490, forward strand.
ACAGCTTTCGAGGTCAATAGTCTATTTATCCTAATTGTTGTGAAGCTTTCAGATCTACTGATACAAGCAGTGAAGCGAATTGGAACCCGGCATCAAATGTGATTGATGAAGATTAAGCCACTCCAAGAGGTGGCACGGGCATGAATAACCCGTAAATCAAATATAATCAACTACTCAATTAATCTTATTATTTTCCACCTTACTTGCCTATATTACCTTACCCACATGCTGTAAATGCAAACAATTACCAACAGAATCAAAACATCTATCTAAATCTGCCATAGACTTAAATATAAACTCAAGCTATAATATATTAATTAATGCAATTAACTTATACAGCACATTCAAATTTATGAATCCCTTTTAAGCGTCAGATTGTAGTTAGGACGAGAATGGTCTGAGGCTAGTGTGAGTGGCTAGGCCAGGGAGTGGTCCACTGCCCCTCACAGGATAGGCATGGGGCCCACTACCACACACAGGATAGTCATGGGCCCCACTACCACTCACAGGATAGGCATGGGCCCCACTACCAGTCACAAGATAGGCATGGGCCCCACTACCACTCACAAGATAGGCATGGGCCCCACTACCACTCACAAGATAGGCATGGGACCCACTACCACTCACAAGATAGGCATGGGCCCCACTACCACACACAGGATAGTCATGGGCCCCACTACCACACACAGGATAGTCATGGGCCCCACTACCACTCACAAAATAGTCATGGGCCCCACTACCACACACAAGATAGGCATGGGCCCCACTACCACTCACAAGATGGGCATGGGCCCCACTACCACTCACAGGATAGTCATGGGCCCCACTACCACTCACAAGATAGGCATGGGCCCCACTACCACTCACAAGATAGGCATGGGACCCACTACCACTCACAAGATAGGCATGGGCCCCACTACCACTCACAGGATAGGCATGGGCCCCACTACCACACACAGGATAGTCATGGGCCCCACTACCACTCACAAGATAGTCATGGGCCCCACTACCACACACAAGATAGGCATGGGCCCCACTACCACTCACAGGATAGGTATGGGCCCCGCTACCACTCACAAGATAGGTATGGGCCCCACTACCACTCACAAGATAGGTATGGGCCCCACTACCACACACAGGATAGGCATGGGCCCCACTACCACACACAGGATAGTCATGGGGCCCCACTACCACTCACAGGATAGGCATGGGCCCCACTACCACACACAGGATAGGCATGGGCCCCACAACCACACACAGGATAGTCATGGGGCCCCACTACCACTCACAAGATAGGCATGGGCCCCACTACCACACACAAGATAGGTATGGGCCCCACTACCACACACAGGATAGTCATGGGCCCCACTACCACTCACAGGATAGGCATGGGCCCCACTACCACTCACAGGATAGTCATGGGCCCCACTACCACTCACAGGATAGGCATGGGCCCCACTACCACTCACAGGATAGGCATGGGCCCCACTACCACTCACAGGATAGTCATGGGCCCCACTACCACTCACAGGATAGTCATGGGCCCCACTACCACTCACAGGATAGGCATGGGCCCCACTACCACTCACACGATAGGTATGGGCCCCACTACCACTCACAGGATAGGCATGGGCCCCACTACCACTCACAGGATAGGCATGGACCCCACTACCACTCACAGGATAGGTATGGGCCCCAGTACCACTCACAGGATAAGCATGGGGCCCCACTACCACACACAGGATAGGTATGGGCCCCACTACCACACACAGGATAGTCATGGGCCTCACTACCACTCACAGGATAGGCATGGGGCCCCACTACCACTCACAAGATAGGCATGGGGCCCACTACCACTCACAGGATACGTATGGGGCCCACTACCACTCACAGGATAGGCATGGGCCCCACTACCACTCACAGGATAGTCATGGGCCCCACTACCACACAGTGGAGAGGCATGGGGCCCCACTACCACACACAGGATAGTCATGGGCCCCACTGCCACTCACAGGATAGGCATGGGCCCCACTACCACTCACAGGATAGGCATGGGGCCCACTACCACTCACAGGAGAGGCATGGGCCCCACTACCACACACAGGAGAGGCATGGGGTTCCACTACCACACACAGGATAGGCATGGGGCCCACTACCACTCACAGGAGAGGCATGGGCCCCACTACCACTCACAGGATAGTCATGGGCCCCACTACCACACACAGGAGAGGCATGGGGCCCCACTACCACACACAGGAGAGGCATGGGGCCCCACTACCACACACAGGTGTTCCTGGTAACATCCCAGCAGGTGTTAGGACAGATGTTCGTGCGCAAGGCGGCCCTGGGTTAAGACATCCAACCTCTTAATCACCATCTGAGACAAGGGAAGGAACGCCCAGCAGGAGAATGGGAACGCAGCTCTCAACTATAAATTCAGTTTTATAGCGGCGGTGAATCTTGAGTTTCCTCATTCTTTAAAACTCCAGCGCCTAGCTGCTGGTGGTGTATGTGTTTTACTTCAGTTTTATTGGTTAATCCAATGTACCCATACACAAAAAACACATGTTATATAATAAATTATATATCTTTTTAACAGTGTCAGACCACGAAGGAATTGAAACAGGAATTTCCTTAAGTACTCTCGTATTTAATAATTCTAACACGAATCTTCTCAATATTTCTTATGAGGGTCACCCACCCACCTGGAAGCCATCGTAGGTCCAAGAACCGAACTTCATGTTGCATGACTGCTCGTCGAAGGGAAACCACTCGACGTCGATCTCACAAGACGACTTGTAGATAGCTGGGGGCCTCCACACCACCTCCCCGGTGTACTTCAGCGTGGCCTTCGTCATCAGCGTCACCTCGTAGTTACCATCCGCACTGTGGGGGAGAGACAGAGAGAGTGATAAACGGTAGAAGCAGAGAAAATGAAATCTGGTCAATGGATATACGAAAATGTAGCTTTTGAGACATTCACAAATGATTAGTGAAAACGAGGCAAGAAGAATGTATATGGAGGAGGATATTGCCTCTTGTGCTGGGGGAGGATATTGCCTCTTGTGCTGGGGGAGGATATTACCTCTTGTGCTGGGGGAGGATGTTGCCTCTTGTGCTGGGGGAGGATATTACCTCTTGTGCTGGGGGAGGATATTGCCTCTTGTGCTGGGGGAGGATATTGCCTCTTGTGCTGGGGGAGGATATTGCCTCTTGTGCTGGGGGAGGATATTGCCTCTTGTGCTGGGGGAGGATATTGCCGCTTGTGCTGGGGGAGGATGTTGCCTCTTGTGCTGGGGGAGGATGTTGCCTCTTGTGCTGGGGGAGGATGTTGCCTCTTGTGCTGGGGGAGGATATTACCTCTTGTGCTGGGGAAGGATATTACCTCTTGTGCTGGGGAGGATATTACCTCTTGTGCTGGGGGAGGATATTGCCTCTTGTGCTGGGGGAGGATATTGCCTCTTGTGCTGGGGGATGATATTACCTCTTGTGCTGGGGGAGGATATTACCTCTTGTGCTGGGGGAGGATATTACCTCTTGTGCTGGGGGAGGATATTACCTCTTGTGCTGGGGAGGATATTACCTCTTGTGCTGGGGGAGGATATTGCCTCTTGTGCTGGGGGAGGATATTACCTCTTGTGCTGGGGGAGGATATTACCTCTTGTGCTGGGGGAGGATATTACCTCTTGTGCTGGGGGAGGATATTACCTCTTGTGCTGGGGAGGATATTACCTCTTGTGCTGGGGGAGGATATTGCCTCTTGTGCTGGGGGAGGATATTACCTCTTGTGCTGGGGGAGGATATTACCTCTTGTGCTGGGGAGGATATTACCTCTTGTGCTGGGGGAGGATATTGCCTCTTGTGCTGGGGGAGGATATTACCTCTTGTGCTGGGGGAGGATATTACCTCTTGTTCTGGGGGAGGATATTACCTCTTGTTCTGGGGGAGGATATTGCCTATTGTGCTGGGGGAGGATATATTACCTCTCACACTGGAGAGTATACTATTGTAAGTTTATTGCAAGTATATCGTTCATATTTCATATTTTCCCTACATTTTAGAGTATATCATATAACTAGAGTATACCCCAGTCAAAGCCACGGTGTTGACAAGAAAAACATACCAGCTACTTGGTGAATATATCATAATTCTCATATATTTGCCCATATATCTTCATTTATTTTGATTGGAATCCCTGTCAGTCTTTCCTCCAATCATAATCGACCCAGCAAGCACTTCTAGGTAAGCACATACAGACCAAAACACAGGCCTATTTGCTGGTAAAATTGGATTGGAAAAGGCGTCAGTTGGAGAAACGGAACCTTTCGGTTAGTTTCGAGAAAATGGGAAAAAAGTTTCAATTGGCCGGACAGGTTTAGAGTTTTATCTAATGGCTTGTTCGTCGCTGTATCTGTTCTTTAATGAGAGAGAGAGAGAGAAGGAGAGGGAAGGAGAGGGAGAGAGGTACAATTATCCAGGATTTTATTGCGTTGAAAAGGAGGCCTAATTTGTTCTGTTTCGAATAGAGATGAAGGGAAGGGAACTATCAGAGGCAAAGCGCTAAGCCACTACGACTATATAGCACTGGGAAAGGGGGGGGTCCAGGATTTGGGACTGGACGTTGGGAGGGATAGGGAATGGTGCCCAACCACTTGTGGACGGCCTGGGGAATTGAACGCCGACCTGCATGAAGCGAGACCTTCGCTCTACCGTCCAGTTCGCCGAGAATCAGTGTGCAATCCTGGTCAATGAAGTGCAACTGTGTTATCAGCTCTCCAACCCTTGCATATTTATATATATATATATATTTATATACATAATATATATATATATATATATATATATATATATATATATATATATATATATATTATAGTGACGGTAAAGTGTTGGAGTGTTGATGTTCGGCAGTTTCAATAGCTGGGGGTAATGCCTCGTCACATTTACAGAAAAAAAAAGAAACCCTGCTTGCCTGTTTGTCGTTCAACCTGTTCTCTTAAAAAGAACGTCGCTTTTGGCCGTTTGCCCGTATGGCCGAATATGGACGTAATTTGAAAATGAAAAAAAAAATAAAATAAATTTGGGAATTTTTTTTTCAACAACAGTAAGTTAAGGGTCCTCTGATAGGTTAGGTGGGCAGGAAATTCTCATAAAGTTTCAAAACGTTATGAAAAACGTTAATGGAAAGTTCCTCTTCTAAGCTGTCCGAGGAGGGCCGGTCGACTCAAACAGAAAACGGAACAGTACGTCACTTTTGTGAGTCGATTTCATTTCAAATTACGTCCAAATTTGGTCATAGCGCCGCGCATACGAGCCTAAAGTGACGTTATTTTTAAGAGGACGGGTTGGTTTGTCTGTGGTAAGGTAATGGGAAGACACACAAAACACAAAGTATAAACAATGAAATTTTAATTACTCTAGAAAACAAGATATGAACAAAGACAATCCCTTGGCTTACGTAAAATTCAAAACAAGTCAACAAACAAAACAACATGAATAATTAATGGCTGTGAAATTTACTCTAAAACAAAATAAAGTGCAAGAATAGTGGTAATATTAATCAGGTGCTGAGAATACTGGCTTAAGCTGCCACCTCCCTTAGTACACGACAGCCAGAGCTTTGTCTACTAGAGAGAGATGTCAACTCCAAAGAGCACAGAGATATTCTGAGGAGTACAGCGTGTGCTGGCCCAGACGTCGACTCAGGTAGTGGCGTGAGTGCAGGTGCTGCGACACACCAGCCAATCAGGAACAGGCAGGCGGAGAATGGGTAGTTTGCTCGTTGACGGCGGGTGGGAGCCGGTGTGTCTGGTGGTGCAAGGTACGCTTTGCTTCCTGGGCAAAACGTTTGGCGATTCCGGTGGACGTATCTTCAATATAGTATCTTGTACTTGAATGACGTGAATTATGTAGGGAAGAGCAGGCTCAATCTCTCTTGAAAGAGATTATCGTCACAATATATATACATACACACACACAAAGCCGGCAAGAATAATCAAGGAGTGACAGGGGAACCTACATATAAACATGGAGGCTGGAAGACACTAGTATTCAAAGCACATTGCGGGATCGAACCTTCCCCACTCTGGCCAGGGAGCCTGCGCGTTGTGCGGCCGTCGGAAGCCCACGTTGAGTGTCACCCACAGCGGTAAATGATTTCCATTACGTGAATATCCTCTCTCTCTCTCTCTCTCTCTCTCTCTCTCTCTCTCTCTCTCTCTCTCTCTCCCCTCCTCTTTCTCGCTCTCCTCTCACCCCCACCCACACAGCAAGGGACCCTGCAGCATCTCCCACAGCAAGGGTCCCTGCAACATCTCCCACAGCAAGGGTCCCTGCAACATCTCCCACAGCAAGGGACCCTGCAACATCTCCCACAGCAAGGGACCCTGCAACATCTCCCACAGCAAGGGTCGCTGCAACATCTCCCACAACAAGAGTCCCTGCAACATCTCCCACAGCAAGGGTCCCCTGCAACATCTCCCACAGCAAGGGTCCCCTGCAACATCTCCCACAGCAAGGGTCGCTGCAACATCTCCCACAGCAAGGGTCCCCTGCAACATCTCCCACAGCAAGGGTCCCTGCAACATCTCCCACAGCAAGGGACCCTTGCAACATCTCCCACAGCAAGGGTCCCTTGCAACATCTCCCACAGCAAGGGTCCCTTGCAACATCTCCCACAACAAGGGTCCCTTGCAACATCTCCCACAGCAATGGTCCCTTGCAACATCTCCCACAGCAATGGTCCCTTGCAACATCTCCCACAGCAAGGGTTCCAGCAACATCTCCTACAGCAAGGGTCGCTACAACATCTCCCACAGCAAGGGTCCCCTGCAACATCTCCCACATCAAGGGTCCCTTGCAACATCTCCCACAGCAAGGGTCGCTGCAACATCTCCCACAACAAGGGTCCCTGCAACATCTCCCACAGCAAGGGTCGCTACAACATCTCCCACAGCAAGGGTCCCTTGCAACATCTCCCACAGCAATGGTCCCTTGCAACATCTCCCACAGCAAGGGTCGCTGCAACATCTCCCACAACAAGGGTCCCTGCAACATCTCCCACAGCAAGGGTCGCTACAACATCTCCCACAGCAAGGATCCCTTGCAACATCTCCCACAACAAGGGTCCCTGCAACATCTCCCACAGCAATGGTCCCTTGCAACATCTCCCACAGCAAGGGTCGCTACAACATCTCCCACAGCAAGGGTCCCTTGCAACATCTCCCACAACAAGGGTCCCTGCAACATCTCCCACAGCAATGGTCCCTTGCAACATCTCCCACATCGGCAGATTTTTCCAAAATGAATTCTCTTATCTTGACCTTTATTTCCGCTTAATTTCCCCAGCGGGGCAGGACAGCATATACCCAAAATGAATAAAAACACCGCTGCACGAGGAGGAAGAGACGGCGGCGGAGGAAAAACAC
>NC_091180.1:30654916-30707416 GCF_040958095.1 Procambarus clarkii
GACAGGTCATCTTTCAATTGCTCTAAAATTTCCTCGTAATCCGGGTTCCCAGCGCGGGTAATCTCCACTGGGGATTGCACTGGCGGCTGGCGGGGATTACCGACGCCCCGGATGCTGGGATTTACAGCGCCTAAATAGGGAGATGAATCTCGAGATGGAGCGGGAGAACGGATGCTGTAAACAGGGAGCTTATCTCCCGGATCTCCGGTGTAAACAATGGGATGCTCTAGTATCCCATTGGTGATCCCATTCACGCTACACAGAACTCCCAGCACTCTACTGAGGGAGTTCACCCACCGGACCAGAACTCCCAGCACTCTACTGAGGGAGTTCACCCACGGTCCCAGAACTCCCAGCACTCTACTGAGGGAGTTCACTCACGGTCCCAGAACTCCCAGCACCCTACTGAGAGAGTTCACCCACAGGGGCCAGAACTCCCAGCACCCTACTGAGGGAGATCACCCACAGGGCCAGAACTCCCAGCACCCTACTGAGAGAGTTCACCCATGGTCCCAGAACTCCCAGCACCCTACTGAGGGAGTTCACCCACAGGGCCAGAACTCCCAGCACTCTACTGAGGGAGTTCACCCACGGTCCCAGAACTCCCAGCACCCTACTGAGGGAGCTCACCCACAGGGGCCAGAACTCCCAGCACTCTACTGAGGGAGTTCACCCACGGTCCCAGAACTCCCAGCACCCTACTGAGGGAGTTCACCCACAGGGCCAGAACTCCCAGCACCCTACTGAGAGAGTTCACCCACCGGACCAGAACTCCCAGCACTCTACTGAGAGAGTTCACCCACGGTCCCAGAACTCCCAGCACCCTACTGAGGGAGTTCACCCACGGTCCCAGAACTCCCAGCACCCTACTGAGAGAGTTCACCCACAGGGGCCAGAACTCCCAGCACCCTACTGAGGGAGTTCACCCACAGGGGCCAGAACTCCCAGCACCCTACTGAGGGAGTTCACCCACAGGGGCTAGAACTCCCAGCACCCTACTGAGGGAGTTCACCCACAGGGGCCAGAACTCCCAGCACCCTACTGAGGGAGTTCACCCACAGGGGCCAGAACTCCCAGCACCCTACTGAGGGAGTTCACCCACCGGACCAGAACTCCCAGCACTCTACTGAGGGAGTTCACCCACGGTCCCAGAACTCCCAGCACCCTACTGAGAGAGTTCACCCACGGTCCCAGAACTCCCAGCACCCTACTGAGGGAGTTCACCCACAGGGACCAGAGCTCCCAGCACCCTACTGAGAGAGTTCACCCACCGGACCAGAACTCCCAGCACTCTACTGAGGGAGTTCACCCACGGTCCCAGAACTCCCAGCACTCTACTGAGGGAGTTCACTCACGGTCCCAGAACTCCCAGCACCCTACTGAGAGAGTTCACCCACAGGGGCCAGAACTCCCAGCACCCTACTGAGGGAGATCACCCACAGGGCCAGAACTCCCAGCACCCTACTGAGAGAGTTCACCCATGGTCCCAGAACTCCCAGCACCCTACTGAGGGAGTTCACCCACAGGGCCAGAACTCCCAGCACTCTACTGAGGGAGTTCACCCACGGTCCCAGAACTCCCAGCACCCTACTGAGGGAGTTCACCCACAGGGGCCAGAACTCCCAGCACTCTACTGAGGGAGTTCACCCACGGTCCCAGAACTCCCAGCACCCTACTGAGGGAGTTCACCCACAGGGCCAGAACTCCCAGCACCCTACTGAGAGAGTTCACCCACCGGACCAGAACTCCCAGCACTCTACTGAGAGAGTTCACCCACGGTCCCAGAACTCCCAGCACCCTACTGAGGGAGTTCACCCACAGGGGCCAGAACTCCCAGCACCCTACTGAGAGAGTTCACCCACAGGGGCCAGAACTCCCAGCACCCTACTGAGAGAGTTCACCCACAGGGGCCAGAACTCCCAGCACCCTACTGAGGGAGTTCACCCACAGGGGCCAGAACTCCCAGCACCCTACTGAGGGAGTTCACCCACAGGGGCCAGAACTCCCAGCACCCTACTGAGGGAGTTCACCCACAGGGGCTAGAACTCCCAGCACCCTACTGAGGGAGTTCACCCACAGGGGCCAGAACTCCCAGCACCCTACTGAGGGAGTTCACCCACAGGGGCCAGAACTCCCAGCACCCTACTGAGGGAGTTCACCCACCGGACCAGAACTCCCAGCACTCTACTGAGGGAGTTCACCCACGGTCCCAGAACTCCCAGCACCCTACTGAGAGAGTTCACCCACGGTCCCAGAACTCCCAGCACCCTACTGAGGGAGTTCACCCACAGGGACCAGAGCTCCCAGCACCCTACTGAGAGAGTTCACCCACCGGACCAGAACTCCCAGCACTCTACTGAGAGAGTTCACCCACAGGGCCAGAACTCCCAGCACCCTACTGAGGGAGTTCACCCACGGTCCCAGAACTCCCAGCACCCTACTGAGGGAGTTCACCCACGGTCCCAGAACTCCCTACACAAGAGCCCCAAGCCCTCGCCCCAGACACCAGTCCTCTGTATGCAAATAAGTGGAAAATGACAGGTAAATTTCCGTAGAAATTTACCTAAATAGGAAGCCGGACCTGCTGCGTCAAACAGAGGGAGCCAGAGGGACGGTGGGAGATGACGGGTGACATGTCACCACTACGGTAAGATGACCAGAAACCACACCTCACAAGATGGAGAAACGACGATGTTTCGGTCCGTCTTGGACCATTACCAAGTGTGAGGAAGGAAGGAGCTAGAAAGGAGAGAGATTGAGATAGGGAGCAGGTAAGAGAAGAAGGTAATAGCTAAAAAAGGTGAAAAGGTCTAGAATAGCAAGAATGGTATGAGGGAAGAATGGTATGAGGGAAGAATGGTATGAGGGAAGAATGGTATGAGGGAAGAATGGTAAGAGGGAAGAATGGTATGAGGGAAGAATGGTATGAGGGAAGAATGGTATGAGGGAAGAATGGTATGAGGGAAGAATGGTATGAGGGAAGAATGGTAAGAGGGAAGAATGGTATGAGGGAAGAATGGTATGAGGGAAGAATGGTATGAGGGAAGAATGGTATGAGGGAAGAATGGTATGAGGGAAGAATGGTATGAGGGAAGAATGGTAAGAGGGAAGAATGGTATGAGGGAAGAATGGTATGAGGGAAGAATGGTAAGAGGGAAGAATGGTATGAGGGAAGAATGGGAGGAGGTAAGAATAAGAGGGAAAGGAAGAGAAAAACACCTGAGAAAATGCTGCATGCTGTCTAATGCTGTCACTCAAAACTATATCAAAATCCTATTATAACTACAACATCTGAGCCTAGACGATTGGGGGGGGTTAATATATGTAAATAATAATGCCCACGACGTCAATAGTATCTAATATTACAAACAACTTTAGCTTTATCAATAATTTCACATTATTGGCCTTTATCAAAAAAGCAATATTTACATCACCGAACAATTTCCGATTTAATTAAATAATTTTTTGCATCGCACTGAATTACATGCCTGTGACAAGTTATTTACTTCTGCCTCGCAAACGTAAAGCTTGTTCTGGTTAGTAAGCTGGGGCCAGATTCACGAAGCAGTTACGCAAGCACTTACGAACCTGGGATCTGATTCACGAAGAGAGTTTCGCGAGTACTTACGAACGTGCACATCTTTCCTCAATCTTTGACGGCTTTGGTTACATTTATTAAACATTTTGCAAGCACGAAAACTTGCCAATCAACTGTTGTTATTGTTATAAACAGCCTCCTAGTGCTTCGGAGCTCATTAACTGTTTAATAATTGTAAACAAAGCCACCAAAGACTGAGAAAAGGTGTACAGGTTCGTAAGTGCTTGCATAACTGCTTCGTGAATCTGGTCCCAGGTTCGTAAATGTCTGCGTAGCTGCTTCGTGAACCTGGCCCCAGGTTCGTAAGTGCTTGCGTAACTGCTTCGTACACTGGCCCCAGGTTCACAAGTGCTTGCGTAACTGCTTCGTGAACCTGGCCCCAGGTTTCCAATAGGTCACCCGCGTATGCCAACAGCTAAATGATCACATAATAATCTTCGAAACGGAAGATTGAGCTGCTTAATCAGTGGGTCGCTATGAATTATCGCTCGAGTAGCGGAAGACAGGAGTTATATTAAGCCAAGCATCCCTTACTCCTATGAAATGTCGACACTTGTCTGTGATTAGTCAGATATTTTCCCCCTGTTGAGTTCTCTCGACACGATCATGATTCGACTGACAATGTGTATTATGTTCTTGGAGTCGAGTGGACAGATTCCTAGCGAATTATATTATATATATGTATATATATATATATATATATATATATATATATATATATATATATATATATATATATATATATATATATATATATATTCCGGTGGCTAGGCTTGAAGGATCCTGGAACGTCACACTGACAGCTAGGCATAAAGAATTCACTATTTAGATTTGATTATCTCAGCTACTTGGGGGTGGATGGTAGAGCGACGGTCTCACTTCCTGCAGGTCGGCGTTCAATCCCCGATTGTCCACAAGTGGTTGGGGCACCATTCCTTCCCCCCGTCCCATCCCAAATCGTTATCCTGGCTCCTCCTTAGTGCTATATAGTCGTAATGGCTTGGTATACGACCCCTGTCAGGAGATAATGGTGTTCGATTTCAATAAAGTGTTGAGGACGCGACAAGTGGACCCCGACGTAATGGGTTGGTAATGGGTAGGTAATGGGTTGGTAATGGGTTGGTAATGGGTAGGTAATGGGTTGGTAATGGGTAGGTAATAGGTAGATAATGGGCAGGAACAACTGACCCTCTCCCCCCCCCCAGACACAACCCCCCACAACAGCTGCCTAACTCCGAGTTAGATAGGTAACTCCTATAGGTAAATAACTATATAGGTAACTCCTAAAAGGTAACCTAAAGACAGATAGGTAAACAGATGACATTAGGTGAAAGGAAACCACCTAATCACCACTTGCCCAACCACCTCCGTCCTCGCCTGAGATTCGAACCTGGGGTTCCCGAGTCAAGAACGCCCCCCCCCCCCCCCCCCCCCGCATAATTCCGACACACACAATAGGGTATACAGAGGGATACGAACCCACTGGGGGAAACTAAACAAAAACCCACAACACAATTCGAGAAAAACAACGGCGTCGCACCTCATCGTACGTCAACCTAGGGAGAGGGAGAGAGGGAGAGAGGGAGAGAGAGAGAGGGAGAGAGAGAGAGGGAGAAAGAGGCGTCTCTCCAAGGGAAAGGTCACCCGTCCAACACGTTCACGGAAGAGGGGAATGGAAGAGAAACACAGACACAAGACGAGAGGGGAGGAGATGGAAGGCGGGCCTCTAGGGAGTCTGGGACAAAAGGAATAGTCTTTCTCTGAGGCATCAGGCCAGAGTGCTGGGATGGGGACTCTCCCAGGGGCAGGGATGGGTTGTGGCCTCTCCCATGGGCAGGAAGAGCACTTACCAGGGGCTGGTAATGGGGTATATATGTGTAGTCTCCCAGGGAAGGTATAGCTACCCCTGGCGGTGAGGTTTTGATGGGTAGAAAACAAAATAGAGCTGTGCAAGTGAAGGAAAAGTTTTAAAATGTGGAGCATAGTTATGACAGCTGGGGGGCTGTCCGCCTTGCTGACACGATGTTTATATATGCTAGGCAACTAAGCTAAGCTCAGACGTGTATCAGAGAAGAACGCCTTGTATGGACACAAAGAAGAAACTGTCATTCTGGACTTGTCCTCCTACAAAGAACGTCGCTTTTCACTCGTATGCGTTACCTAAGGCCAAGAAATTGTCGTACTAGAAAATGGAAGCGGCTGGCGAAAGTGACGAACTGTCCCGTTTTCTGTTTTGGGTCCTCTGGTAGGTTGCGATAAGGGCACTTTAAACTGACCGTTTTCTTTACGCTGGGAAACCTTAAGAGGACGGACTGCAAGAATTACCCTTCACCTCGACAGGAAAATCTCTCCCCAGCTCGTCTGGACAAATGCCGCAGAAAACACAACTGCCCAAGTGTGGCGCTGACTTAGCGAATATTCAGACGAGATTGAGCCAACAGAGATGAAAGAAACAACGTTTGTGTCTCGGAGAGGCTGCAGGATCCAGTAAGTTCTGTAGAACTTCGGTTTCAACTCTTTTTGACCATGTCGTAGCTCAGTCGATTAAGGCAGCGTCTGGGATGCTCTCGGACGTAGGATTGAATCCTCGTCACGGCCCTTGTGGATCTGTTCAGAGATGAAAGAAACTTTACGATAACTGAGGAAGATATCGTAGCTTATTGATGGACTCTTATGTTTTGGCCAATATACTCCAAACTTTCCTTTGTACATCTGTTATCGTGATAGTATGTGATGGACTCTTGTTTTCGAGTCATTGTTATCGACTCCTTCGTCCCCTCTGAGATATCCGCTATCCGCTGCGTTTCGGAACCTGAGGCCAGATTCACGAAGCAGTTACGCAAGCACTTACGAACGTGTACATCTTCCCTCAATCTTTGGCGACTTTGGTTACATTTATTAAGCAGTTTAACAGTTTACAAGCATGAAAACTTCCCAATCAACTGTTATTGTTATAAACAGCCTCCTGGTGCTTCGGAGCTCATTAACTGTTTAATAATTGTAAACAAAGCCGCCAAAGATTGAGAAATGATGTACAGGTTCGTAAGTGCTCGCGTAACTGTTTCGTGAATCTGGCTCCAGGTACATAAGTACTCGCGTAACTGCTTTGTGAATCTGGGCCCAGATTGGAAACTGTACAAATACTGAAGATGAACTTGGTCAATTTCTATTTCATCTTCCATACTGACACACAGGATGGCCTCTCCTTGCAGCCTGGGGCCGTGGTGACTGGCTCGACCTCTCAACCGGGGGTTCCTACCTTGTTTATTGGCCTTGTATTGCGGGGCTTCGAACCCCCTGTGGACACAGGCCGCCCACACGCCGCCACACACCCCCCTCCCTTCCCCGACCAATATGGCGCCGCGTCAGCCCTCAGGGAGTAGTAGGAGGATCACGACACAAATGACGTCTCGATACTGGCCAATCAATTCGGATTTTATGGTGACATCCAGATTGACTTTTATGTCAATCAGACCTGTCGTACCTGTCGCTCCTGTCGTACCTTGAGACGTTAGACAGTCGTAATGTACGATTGGATTAAAGAGTAAAGACACAGTTCCGTTGTATTTGTTGAAGGTCGAAGGTCGTTGCGCCGGTGACCTCCAGTTTGACCTTCCCGATGCTCCCAATGATCTTCAGTTGACCTTCAGAGGTCATCCCGTGACCTCGTGTCTCCTACTGACCTCAGAGATCCTACACCCTCACAACTGACTCATTCCTCTCCCTCTTCCCTTTTCTCATGCCCTCTGAATAACCTATAAATAGTTTCCTCACTCCTCTCCTCACTACATATACTTTCCCCTCATCCCTCACTCCCCCCTATCCTCATCCCTCACTCCCAGTCCTCCTGCGCACCTTATTCTTGTTCGTGTTTACAAAACAAAAATCCTAAAAACATGTGAGCATCGCCACCGATCACAGAAAACGGAACCTCGCCCCCGAAGCGAACTGGGGAACTAAAGGAAATCGGTTTCCAGTCGTTAGCAGAATATTAAGCAGGTCTGAGACGCTTGGGCCATGTTTCCTTTCACCTGATGCATCTTAACCTAGCAGGTATCAGGTGAATCAAGCAGTCAATTCCCCGGAGTTAGGCAACTGTTGTTGGTTGCACCCCGGGGGACAAGTTCAGTGGTTGGGGCAAGGGGGTCCTCGTTGAACTTAATCTTGGCCCATACCTGGCCACCAGTGACCCCAAGACCCCCCGACCCCCAAGACTTCCAAGACCCCAAGACTCCCAAGACCCCCGACCCCTCCACTCCTGCCATCGCGAGCGACCAAAATGCACATTTATTCAACCATTACTCCACTTTAACACGTTTCAGGGCCTCAAACACTATGGCAAATGATAAGCTGTATTTGTGACAGATGCAGCCACGGTTCACCTGGTCGACTCGAGCACCGGGTCGACCCCGGTCGGACAGGTCTACGGACAGTGTACGTAGTGAAGATGTCATATCCGGCCCCGGGCAACGCCGGGTACCCCGGCGTGGATACTATATACAACAAACATTTAATCATATTGAAAATAATAGGATGGAGAAGGGGGGGAGGAGCAACCTTTCCCCACCTATGCCCATCCCCGGACAAGCATAGGTACAGGGTCTACATAACATGTACATGAAGTACACAACATGTACACCTTCTGTTAGTCAAGCAGGAGCCGCTGCCACAGACACAGAGAAAGAAACAATTCCAACAAGAACACGGGGGACAGATCAACATTACAATTGTGTTCCTGGAGGAACCTGTGACCCTTGGGCCATGGGGAGAGTAACATTTCTCAAGGATCTGGGTTCCAGGTTCATCAAAACAACAAAGAGACCCAAAAGCAGCGAGCTTCCTTTTCCAGCGCCTCAGTGTGTCGATCCAAAGGGGAAATGTCCACTGCATCCTCGGTTCCTGCCAGGCATCAGATGAGTTCCAAGAAATCTACAGCCTGTAGGAAACCAATTTCCTGTTGTTTCCTCTTAATGTTTACATTATGTAACCAGTTATGTAACTTGTGTAACCTTACATAATAAGGTGCATAATAATTATAATAAACAGGGGTGGTAGGAAGAGCAAATACTCCTACGTAGAATCAAACGATAGGTTTTTTTCCCCTGCATGCTCTTTATTTCTTTCTCCGAGGCTATGGGTCCCAACAATTGCTCCAGCGGTGGTAGCCCCCTTTTATATATATATATAAAACGTTTTCCCCTTTATCCTCCCTGTTCTTTTTTTCTCTTTCACCTCCCTCCCCCCCCCCCCCTCTCTCTCTCTCTCTCTCTCTCTCTCTCTCTCTCTCTCTCTCTCTCTCTCTCTCTCGTTTCCTTTGTCCCTGTATCCAAACATTCACTGTCTCCCTTTAATCTCCCCCCCCCTCTCTCATTCTATTTTCTCCCTCCCTCTCCCTCTCTTTCTCTCTTTCTCCCTCTCTCTCCCTCTCTCTCCCTCTCTCTCTCTCTCTCTCCTCTCTCTCTCTCTGTAATTCTCCTCACCTCCTACTTGCCAAAGTCTCTGCTTTCTCTCCTTTACTTCAAAGCTTCGACTTTGTGAATATAGGAATCCTCAAGAGGGAGTGAGGGAAGGAGCCAGGAGCTGACTGTGCAGGTCAGGTGTGTGTGTGTGATGGAGCAACACACTTGATGGAGTCTACCCCAAACCTTCCCTTCCTTCCTTCCCCATTCCCTCAGCCAGTAATGGTATCTTCCTTCCCCACCTCATTCCCCTCATCCTTGGGAAGTGAGTCGTCCTGTGATTGGAGGGTACGATCACCCAGAATACTAATGACCTGCTCGCTAATGAATTGGATTGTATGTGACCCTTTGCTAGCTACATTGTGTGTTTCTTGCTATGCACACACACACACACACACACACACACACACACACACACACACACACACACACACAGGAGGATAAGCCTATCCAAGTAGCCCTGACCATGATAAATTAATATATGGAGTAATACAGGAATACAGTACCCGAAGAATACAATACCCGAGAAATACAGTGGAAACAAAATTATAATTCCTTATGAACATCTTCTTATAGGTGGTTTTTGTCAGCTAGTGAACCACGACTCGTCACGACCTCTGGGTCGTGGAGTCGTCTCAACAAACGTACAATGTACGTTTTGGTCTGATGTACCGTTTTCAGACCAAAACGTACGCCAGACCGAATGTATTCGAAACTCTCAGGTTCGATTCGAACCTCTCAGGTTTGAACAGTTCTGCCAGCAGAACTCTGATCCACACACACTATTGTTAACTAATTGAATATGAAAAAACTACACAAATTTAAATAGTTCTATCACGAATATTGAAGAAATGGGTAATTAAAAATTTATGTACTCCCCCCCCCCCTATTTCCCTCATATTCTACTCACCACACATGATGGAAATAGGGGTCAATATTAAATTAAATACCCTAATACTCTCGCAAAATTGTGTTGATAAATATTCTGAATAGATTGATGAATATGTTAAGGGCGTAATTGGCTAATCAAGGCTGTAACTCGCTTAGCTAACGACTATAAACGTGTTCACTATGTACCCGATTTCAAGTACTATTGATGAACGTGTGTATGCTTAGGGGGTTTTCTCAAATAGACTGTAATTTGCTAAGCTAAATGAGTTTGGGGGGTACAGCTCCAGAGCCTATCCTGTACCAATTAAACCTGTTCAAATACCATCCACAGCATGGGTATGTGGTCCACTACCATCCACAGCATGGGTATGTGGTCCACTACCACTCACAACATGGGTATGTGGTCCACTTCAACCCATAGCATGGGTATGTGGCCCACTACCACTCACAGCATGGGTATGGGGTCTACTACCACTCACAGCATGGGTATGTGGTCCACTTCAACCCATAGCATGGGTATGTGGCCCACTTCAACCCATAGCATGGGTATGTGGCCCACTTCAACCCATAGCATGGGTATGTGGCCCACTACCACTCACTGCATGGTTATGGGGTCTACTACCACTCACAGCATGGTTATGTGGTCCACTTCAACCCATAGCATGGGAATGTGGTCCACTACCACCCATAGCATGGGTATGTGGTCCACTACCACCCATAGCATGGGTATGGGGTCCACTACCACCCATAGTATGGGTATGTGGTCCACTACCACTCACAGCATGGGTATGGGGTCCACTACCACTCACAGCATGGCACAGCATGGGTATGGGGTCCACTACCACTCACAGCATGGGTATGTGGTCCACTACCACTCACAGCATGGGTATGGGGTCCACTACCACCCACAGCATGGGTATGGGGTCCACTACCACCCATAGCATGGGTATGGGGTCCACTACCACCCACAGCATGGGTATGTGGTCCACTACCACCCATAGCATGGGTATGGGGTCCACTACCACCCATAGCATGGGTATGGGGTCCACTACCACTCACAGCATGGGTATGGGGTCCAATACCACTCACAGCATGGGTATGGGGTCCACTACCACCTACAGCATGGGTATGGGGTCCACTACCACTCACAGCATGGGTATGGGGTCCACTACCACTCACAGCATGGGCATGGGGTCCACTACCACCCATAGCATGGGCATGGGGTCCACTACCACTCATAGCATGGGTATGGGGTCCACTACCATTCACAGCATGGGTATGGGGTCCACTACCATCCACAGCATGGGTATGGGATCCCATACCCCATTGGGGGTGGTAGTCGACCTCCCAGCTGGCTGTGGGAGGCTGTGTTGTCGTCCTCCCAGCTGGCTGTGGGAGGCTGTGTTGTCGTCCTCCCAGCTGGCTGTGGGAGGCTGTGTTGTCGTCCTCCCAGCTGGCTGTGGGTGGCTGTGTTGTCGTCCTCCCAGCTGGCTGTGGGTGGCTGTGTTGTCGTCCTCCCAGCTGGCTGTGGGTGGCTGTGTTGTCGTCCTCCCAGCTGGCTGTGGGTGACTGTGTTGTCGTCCTCCCAGCTGGCTGTGGGTGACTGTGTTGTCGTCCTCCTAGCTGGCTGTGGGTGACTGTGTTGTCGTCCTCCCAGCTGGCTGTGGGTGACTGTGTTGTCGTCCTCCCAGCTGGCTGTGGGTGACTGTGTTGTCGTCCTCCCAGCTGGCTGTGGGTGACTGTTGTCGTCCTCCCAGCTGGCTGTGGGTGACTGTGTTGTCGTCCTCCCAGCTGGCTGTGGGTGACTGTGTTGTCGTCCTGCCAGCTGGCTGTGGGTGACTGTGTTGTCGTCCTCCCAGCTGGCTGTGGGAGGCTGTGTTGTCGTCCTCCCAGCTGGCTGTGGGAGGCTGTGTTGTCGTCCTGCCAGCTGGCTGTGGGTGACTGTGTTGTCGTCCTCCCAGCTGGTTGTGGGAGGCTGTGTTGTCGTCCTGCCAGCTGGCTGTGGGAGGCTGTGTTGTCGTCCTCCCAGCTGGCTGTGGGAGGCTGTGTTGTCGTCCTCCCAGCTGGCTGTGGGTGGCTGTGTTGTCGTCCTCCCAGCTGGCTGTGGGTGACTGTGTTGTCGTCCTCCCAGCTGGCTGTGGGTGACTGTGTTGTCGTCCTGCCAGCTGGCTGTGGAAGGCTGTGTTGTCGTCCTCCCAGCTGGCTGTGGGAGGCTGTGTTGTCGTCCTCCCAGCTGGCTGTGGAGGCTGTGTTGTCGTCCTCCCAGCTGGCTGTGGGTGGCTGTGTTGTCGTCCTGCCAGCTGGCTGTGGAGGCTGTGTTGTCGTCCTCCCAGCTGGCTGTGGGAGGCTGTGTTGTCGTCCTGCCAGCTGGCTGTGGGAGGCTGTGTTGCCGTCCTCCCAGCTGGCTGTGGGAGGCTGTGTTGCCGTCCTCCCAGCTGGCTGTGGGTGGCTGTGTTGTCGTCCTGCCAGCTGGCTGTGGGAGGCTGTGTTGTCGTCCTCCCAGCTGGCTGTGGGTGGCTGTGTTGTCGTCCTCCCAGCTGGCTGTGGGAGGCTGTGTTGTCGTCCTCCCAGCTGGCTGTGGGAGGCTGTGTTGTCGTCCTCCCAGCTGGCTGTGGGAGGCTGTGTTGTCGTCCTCCCAGCTGGCTGTGGAGGCTGTGTTGTCGTCCTGCCAGCTGGCTGTGGGTGGCTGTGTTGTCGTCCTGCCAGCTGGCTGTGGGAGGCTGTGTTGTCGTCCTTCCAGCTGGCTGTGGTAGGCTGTGTTGTCGTCCTGCCAGCTGGCTGTGGGAGGCTGTGTTGTCGTCCTCCCAGCTGGCTGTGGGTGACTGTGTTGTCGTCCTCCCAGCTGGCTGTGGGTGACTGTGTTGTCGTCCTCCCAGCTGGCTGTGGAGGCTGTGTTGTCGTCCTGCCAGCTGGCTGTGGGAGGCTGTGTTGTCGTCCTCCCAGCTGGCTGTGGGTGACTGTGTTGTCGTCCTCCCAGCTGGCTGTGGAGGCTGTGTTGTCGTCCTCCCAGCTGGCTGTGGGAGGCTGTGTTGTCGTCCTGCCAGCTGGCTGTGGGAGGCTGTGTTGTCGTCCTCCCAGCTGGCTGTGGGTGACTGTGTTGTCGTCCTCCCAGCTGGCTGTGGAGGCTGTGTTGTCGTCCTCCCAGCTGGCTGTGGGAGGCTGTGTTGTCGTCCTGCCAGCTGGCTGTGGTAGGCTGTGTTGTCGTCCTGCCAGCTGGCTGTGGGAGGCTGTGTTGTCGTCCTCCCAGCTGGCTGTGGGTGACTGTGTTGTCGTCCTCCCAGCTGGCTGTGGGTGACTGTGTTGTCGTCCTCCCAGCTGGCTGTGGAGGCTGTGTTGTCGTCCTGCCAGCTGGCTGTGGGAGGCTGTGTTGTCGTCCTCCCAGCTGGCTGTGGGAGGCTGTGTTGTCGTCCTCCCAGCTGGCTGTGGGTGACTGTGTTGTCGTCCTCCCAGCTGGCTGTGGAGGCTGTGTTGTCGTCCTGCCAGCTGGCTGTGGGAGGCTGTGTTGTCGTCCTCCCAGCTGGCTGTGGGTGACTGTGTTGTCGTCCTCCCAGCTGGCTGTGGAGGCTGTGTTGTCGTCCTCCCAGCTGGCTGTGGGAGGCTGTGTTGTCGTCCTGCCAGCTGGCTGTGGGAGGCTGTGTTGTCGTCCTCCCAGCTGGCTGTGGGAGGCTGTGTTGTCGTCCTCCCAGCTGGCTGTGGGTGACTGTGTTGTCGTCCTCCCAGCTGGCTGTGGGTGACTGTGTTGTCGTCCTCCCAGCTGGCTGTGGAGGCTGTGTTGTCGTCCTGCCAGCTGGCTGTGGGAGGCTGTGTTGTCGTCCTCCCAGCTGGCTGTGGGTGACTGTGTTGTCGTCCTCCCAGCTGGCTGTGGAGGCTGTGTTGTCGTCCTGCCAGCTGGCTGTGGGAGGCTGTGTTGTCGTCCTGCCAGCTGGCTGTGGGAGGCTGTGTTGTCGTCCTCCCAGCTGGCTGTGGGTGACTGTGTTGTCGTCCTCCCAGCTGGCTGTGGAGGCTGTGTTGTCGTCCTGCCAGCTGGCTGTGGGAGGCTGTGTTGTCGTCCTCCCAGCTGGCTGTGGGTGACTGTGTTGTCGTCCTCCCAGCTGGCTGTGGAGGCTGTGTTGTCGTCCTCCCAGCTGGCTGTGGGAGGCTGTGTTGTCGTCCTGCCAGCTGGCTGTGGGAGGCTGTGTTGTCGTCCTCCCAGCTGGCTGTGGGTGACTGTGTTGTCGTCCTCCCAGCTGGCTGTGGAGGCTGTGTTGTCGTCCTCCCAGCTGGCTGTGGGAGGCTGTGTTGTCGTCCTCCCAGCTGGCTGTGGTAGGCTGTGTTGTCGTCCTGCCAGCTGGCTGTGGGAGGCTGTGTTGTCGTCCTCCCAGCTGGCTGTGGGTGACTGTGTTGTCGTCCTCCCAGCTGGCTGTGGGTGACTGTGTTGTCGTCCTCCCAGCTGGCTGTGGAGGCTGTGTTGTCGTCCTGCCAGCTGGCTGTGGGAGGCTGTGTTGTCGTCCTCCCAGCTGGCTGTGGGTGACTGTGTTGTCGTCCTCCCAGCTGGCTGTGGAGGCTGTGTTGTCGTCCTCCCAGCTGGCTGTGGGAGGCTGTGTTGTCGTCCTGCCAGCTGGCTGTGGGAGGCTGTGTTGTCGTCCTCCCAGCTGGCTGTGGGTGACTGTGTTGTCGTCCTCCCAGCTGGCTGTGGAGGCTGTGTTGTCGTCCTCCCAGCTGGCTGTGGGAGGCTGTGTTGTCATCCTGCCAGCTGGCTGTGGGAGGCTGTGTTGTCGTCCTCCCAGCTGGCTGTGGGAGGCTGTGTTGTCGTCCTCCCAGCTGGCTGTGGGAGGCTGTGTTGTCGTCCTCCCAGCTGGCTGTGGAGGCTGTGTTGTCGTCCTCCCAGCTGGCTGTGGAGGCTGTGTTGTCGTCCTCCCAGCTGGCTGTGGGTGACTGTTGTCGTCCTGTCAGCTGGCTGTGGGTGACTGTGTTGTCGTCCTGCCAGCTGGCTGTGGGAGGCTGTGTTGTCGTCCTCCCAGCTGGCTGTGGGAGGCTGTGTTGTCGTCCTCCCAGCTGGCTGTGGGTGGCTGTGTTGTCGTCCTCCCAGCTGGCTGTGGGTGGCTGTGTTGTCGTCCTGCCAGCTGGCTGTGGGTGACTGTGTTGTCGTCCTCCCAGCTGGCTGTGGAGGCTGTGTAGTCGTCCTCCCAGCTGGCTGTGGGAGGCTGTGTTGTCGTCCTCCCAGCTGGCTGTGGAGGCTGTGTTGTCGTCCTGCCAGCTGGCTGTGGGTGACTGTGTTGTCGTCCTCCCAGCTGACTGTGGAGGCTGTGTTGTCGTCCTCCCAGCTGGCTGTGGGAGGCTGTGTTGTCGTCCTCCCAGCTGGCTGTGGAGGCTGTGTTGTCGTCCTGCCAGCTGGCTGTGGGTGACTGTGTAATAACTGGGAAAGTGATCTTGTGGGGCGGGGCTCTGCAGTACACCCTTGTTGATCAATAACTAGTGTGCTACTCACTCTCTCTTTCTCTCTCACACTCTCACTTTCCCCTCTCTTCTTCCCTCTCTCACACTCTCTCTCACTTTCCCCTCTCTTCTTCCCTCTCTCCCTCTCTCACAACCTTCCAGGTATCCTCTTCATCTCCCGCGGTAGAGATCCACACAGCCTCCTCAGCCTCCTTATCTCCCGCACACAGATATGATCTCAGAGACTGTGATGGATGTCAAACCAGTATAACATTGTAAACAACATTCAAATTGGTAAAATTCATTTTTTTTGATTGCGTAATGGGACCATGTTAACTACTACAGACTAATCTGTATGAATGTCACTTGTCACATATGACCTGCTTAAGGACCCTACGAGATAGACATGAAAATATTGCAAGTTCGAGATCTTTTGGCCCATACGAGGCCAGTAGCTGAACGCTCGGGGATGGGTGGAGAGGGACTGAACGCTCGGGGATGGGTGGAGAGGGACTGAACGCTCGGGGATGGGTGGAGAGGGACTGAACGCTCGGGGATGGGTGGAGAGGGACTGAACGCTCGGGGATGGGTGGAGAGGGACTGAACGCTCGGGGATGGATGGAGAGGGACTGAACGCTCGGGGATGGGTGGAGAGGGACTGAACGCTCGGGGATGGGTGGAGAGGGACTGAACGCTCGGGGATGGGTGGAGAGGGACTGAACGCTCGGGGATGGGTGGAGAGGGACTGAACGCCGGATAATTGCCGAGAAAATGGTTCGGTTTTCATCACACGTGTTGATGAAACCAAGAGCGGAAATGTCCATTTGTTGAGTCGTGATGAATTTGGACGGTGTTTTCAAAACGTGTCGAGCACTCGTACTCACACATACACACACACACACACACACACACACATATGCGCACACACACACACACATATGCGCGCGCACACACACACACACACACACACACACACACACACACACACACACACACACACACACACACACACACACACACGAGATACAAAAGGGTCCACACGAGGACCAAAGAGCCAGAGCTCAAACCCCGCAAGCACAATGAGGTGAATACACAGGCGGTCTGGTGGCTGAGTGGACAGCGCTCGGCATTCGTAATTCTAGGGACCGGGGATCGATCACCTGTGATGACAAACACAAACTGGGCAGAGTTTCTATAACGCTGATGCGCCTGTTCACCTAGCAGTAAATAGGTACCTGGGAGTTAGACTGCTAACACGGGCTGCTTCCTGGGGATGTGTATGGGAAAAAAATTTGATTGACAGTTGAGAGGTGGGCCAAAAGAGCCAGAGCTCAACCCCCGCAAACACAACTAGGTGAATACACACACACACTTAGGCAGTGATGTGGTGGAGGCTGACTCCATACACAGCTTCAAGTGTAGATATGATAGAGCCCAGTAGGCTCAGGGACCTGTACATCTGTTGATTGACAGATGAGAGGCGGGACCAAAGAGCCGAAGTTCAACCCCCGTTCCCCAATTACAATTACGTTAGTACAATTAAGCGAGCACAGACACACACACACAATGTTGATTTTGTGTGACAATCACCATGCCACAATAGTTCATGAAAAAGAAAGATACAAAGATATAAGATATTCTATAACAACCAAAGTTCAATAAATACTAGAAATTTAAATAAAAAAAAAAGAGCAGGAAAGAGCGGGAAATATTCAGAGGACAAAGGGCAGAATATATTCAAGAGAGCTACGAACGAATCACGTAAATAAAAGGAAAGTATCAGAAAAAACTATGAATGCATTGAAAGCTTTGAAGGAATCCAAGTTCTTACATGGCCATACACGAGAGAAAATGACAGCGAATGTTTCTTTCAAGAATAGGGAGGATGAGGTATGGAGACAGGCTGAATGAGCTGAACTACCGTCGCTGGGAGGGGGAGGGAGGGAGGGAGAGAGAGAGGGAGAGAGAGAGAGAGAGGGAGGGAGAGAGAGAGAGAGAGGGAGAGGGAGAGAGAGAGAGTGCCGTCCAGTGCATAGCTTCAGACCTGAATGCACCCTTCACCGTACTGAATAAAATCAGATTCCATATTTTCCAGAAACTTCCATACAACCATTTCTCTCTCTCTCTCTCTCTCTCTCTCTCTCTCTCTCTCTCTCTCTCTCTCTCTCTCTCTCTCTCTCTCTCTTTCACACTCGCCCTCTTCCTTATCCCTTCCCCTCACTAAAATTCCACATTGTTGTTCTTACTCTCGTGTTATTTTAGTTTCCCGTTATCCCTCTTAAGATATCTGAACTCGAGTGCGTGGGTCGGCTGGTGTCTGCCCCTCACTCTGTCCCTCTGCCCCTCACTCTGTCCCTCTGCCCCTCACTCTGTCCCTCTGCCCCTCACTCTGCCCTCTGCCCCTCACTCTGCCCCTCACTCTGCCCCTCACTCTGCCCCTCACTCTGCCCCTCACTCTGCCCCTCTGCCCCTCACTCTGCCCCTCACTCTGCCCCTCACTCTGCCCCTCACTCTGCCCCTCACTCTGTCCTCGGGAACAAGGCTGTCACAGGCCTGTTTCCCATCAATATGTTAGCGAGCTGAGGAATTCAATTTCTTGCATTTTTGTCTTGGTTGCCGAATGGGAAATTTAAACCAAATTTTAGGTCTTTTTTGTAAATTGAGACTTCTACAAGAAGGAAGAGAGGGTGAGAGAAAGAGAGAGCAGAAAGGGAGGGATAGAGAGGGAGGGAGGGAGGGAGAAAGAGAGAGAGAGCAAGGGAGAGAGAGAGACAGGTGGTAGCAAATATAGCGAGCGAATTGTAGCCACTTTCAATCCAGCATAGGACAGATCGATTGGGCACACAGCAATAACTGAGAACCTGGTTGTAAACCTATTGACAGATGGTGTTCCATTCCAGCCTCAAGAGGAGACATGGAACACAGACTGCTACCTTATTAAACCCTTCTTCGGGAACTTCTTGTCGACGTCTCACAACACGGAGGAAAGACTCAAGAACGACACATAATTGAGAGAAATATGACCCCTTCCGACACTGAACAGAAACCAGTTAATCATTTACAACAAGAACATGAAGAACACCGACTAAGGAAGAACTCGTCTGGCATAAACAGAACGATTGAAAAGAGACAATGGTCATCTGTATACATTGTCCCCTTAGGGACTGTCAGCCCCAATGATCACGATATATAGGCAAGACAACATCTCCTGGAGCATACCAGGTATCCAGGTAATCAATCCAGGTATGCTCCAAGAATGTCTCCTTTCAAAGAGTCAGACAATGCACTAACAACAAGGCTCTGGGCTCTATCAAGGGTCACAAGACTCTAGGCTCTATCAAGGGTCACTGATTTTCTACAGACCAACAGACCATCACCAGAAACAACCTGATTAATAACGCCAAAAATAATCGACAGATACAATATTAGATATACTCGAAGCACCACTATGGTTAAACTTAGTTTCGAGTGTGTCGTCTGGCTGTGTGATTTAGAACCCAATGATAGCGAAGCTTTCGGCGTGTTGAAGGTCTTTCCAAACTAATCCTTTTTTCCAAATATCGTATTAGTTTTCTTTACTTTCTATTTAAATTTAGATTACTATGTAATTTTCCCTTATCACATATCAGGGAAAATGATATGCGTATTGTAATGGAACACCTTATGGGTATGTGTCAAAGAAAGTGTTGACCAAACCACACACTAGAAATTGAAGAGACGACGACGTTTCGGTCCGTCCTGGACCATTCTCAAGTCGACTGTCTTGATGATGTCAAAGAAACACGTTTCTTTGACACGTGAACGTGTCAAAGAAAGGTGAAACGCTTTGATAAAGGCCTGAGAAACGATGCACGCTTGGATAGCTTAAGGAACGTGGCAGGTCTGGATAGTGACCAGAGGAGTGTGGCAGGTCTGGATAGTGACCAGAGGAGTGTGGCAGGTCTGGATAGTGACCAGAGGAGTGTGGCAGGTCTGGATAGTGACCAGAGGAGTGTGGCAGGTCTGGATAGTGACCAGAGGAGTGTGGCAGGTCTGGATAGTGACCAGAGGAGTGTGGCAGGTCTGGATAGTGACCAGAGGAGTGTGGCAGGTCTGGATAGTGACCAGAGGAGTGTGGCAGGTCTGGATAGTGACCAGAGGAGTGTGGCAGGTCTGGATAGTGACCAGAGGAGTGTGGCAGGTCTGGATAGTGACCAGAGGAGTGTGGCAGGTCTGGATAGTGACCAGAGGAGTGTGGCAGGTCTGGATAGTGACCAGAGGAGTGTGGCAGGTCTGGATAGTGACCAGAGGAGTGTGGCAGGTCTGGATAGTGACCAGAGGAGTGTGGCAGGTCTGGATAGTGACCAGAGGAGTGTGGCAGGTCTGGATAGTGACCAGAGGAGTGTGGCAGGTCTGGATAGTGACCAGAGGAGTGTGGCAGGTCTAGATAGTGACCAGAGGAGTGTGGCACGTCTGGATAGTGACCAGAGGAGTGTGGCAGGTCTGGATAGTGACCAGAGGAGTGTGGCAGGTCTGGATAGTGACCAGAGGAGTGTAGCAGGTCTGGATAGTGACCAGAGGAGTGTGGCAGGTCTGGATAGTGACCAGAGGAGTGTGGCAGGTCTGGATAGTGACCAGAGGAGTGTGGCAGGTCTGGATAGTGACCAGAGGAGTGTGGCAGGTCTGGATAGTGACCAGAGGAGTGTGGCAGGTCTGGATAGTGACCAGAGGAGTGTGGCAGGTCTGGATAATGACCAGAGGAGTGTGGCACGTCTGGATAATGACCAGAGTGTACAAGGTCTAGATAAAGGCTACAGAAACATGGATCTTAAAGACCAATATGAAGCTGGATAGAAAAATAAGGATTAATGAAAGGAAGAACCAAGAGTTAAGACCAT
The DNA here is from genome assembly GCF_040958095.1 of Procambarus clarkii. Lineage (NCBI taxonomy): Eukaryota > Metazoa > Arthropoda > Malacostraca > Decapoda > Cambaridae > Procambarus > Procambarus clarkii. The sequence continues at coordinate 30,675,157 of NC_091180.1, forward strand.
GTAACTAATGTGGAACCATAGAAAAGAAGGATAAGAAACAGAAGTGTAGGATAACGACCAGGATAGCAAGGAACTATGCAAGAAGGTCCAGGATACCATGAAGGTGAAAGAATGATATCAGGAACTGTGAAACAGAAAAAAATACATGGGCGATGGGGAGCTCAGAATCATAAGTGAGGGCCATGGATGATGGGCTGTTCTATGCCCCCGTGGTCCGGGCCATGGATGATGGGCTGTTCTATGCCCCCGTGGTCCGGGCCATGGATGATGGGCTATTCTATGCCCCCGTGGTCCGGGCCATGGATGATGGGCTGTTCTATGCCCCCGTGGTCCGGGCCATGGATGATGGGCTGTTCTATGCCCCCGTGGTCCGGGCCATGGATGATGGGCTGTTCTATGCCCCCGTGGTCCGGGCCATGGATGATGGGCTGTTCTATGCCCCCGTGGTCCGGGCCATGGATGATGGGCTGTTCTATGCCCCCGTGGTCCGGGCCATGGATGATGGGCTGTTCTATGCCCCCGTGGTCCGGGCCATGGATGATGGGCTGTTCTATGCCCCCGTGGTCCGGGCCATGGATGATGGGCTGTTCTATGCCCCCGTGGTCCGGGCCATGGATGATGGGCTGTTCTATGCCCCCGTGGTCCGGGCCATGGATGATGGGCTGTTCTATGCCCCCGTGGTCCGGGCCATGGATGATGGGCTGTTCTATGCCCCCGTGGTCCATACGGGGGCATAGAGAGAGATTCGCCACTCGGGAGTGTGGAAGGTGTTGAGCACAGTCGCCCGCATCAAAGAGCTTGGAATCACCGGAACGGAATGTGGACCAAAGAAGCGGAGTTGTGGCAAGATTAGGAGACGCCGGCTCGAGTAATTAATCGTTGTGGCTCTTCCTGTGCCGGTCCTTACAGGGAGGGGGGTGGAGGACGACCTAAGAGGGAGGACGACCTAAGGGGGGGGGGGTGCCCTAAGGGCGACTGGTCGGCAGGTCTGGAGGATAACCAAGTAGTTATCCGGTTATATCTACTCCGAAGTCCTTCGGGGTAAATTATTAACACCGACGCCTCAATGACGGGGGTTCGATCTCGTTAAATCCTAGTTCCCCCTGATGGCCTAATCACTCCGCTAGTGCACTATTTGCTCGTTTGTATCTGTCCTCGACATCTTGCTTGTTGTGTTCTAATTACCAGCGAGTCATAATATTTTTGGGTCGGTATGACGATTCCGCTGTTTAGTTTCCCCTGCAGATATTTCCACCTGGTTTTTATTTTTATCGAAATGTCGTCGTCCTGCAGAGGTCTCTCTCTCGTAAACAAATCCACAAGAGCCGTGACGAGGATTCGAACCTACGTCCGAGATGATCTCTCTCTCGTGTTAACGTGTACGCTTGAGGGCCTTGGCCCTTAGTAACGACCCCTGTGTGTGTCGTTAGTGTCACTAACGACACACAGGGGTCGACACAGGGGTAGTGTCGACCCCTGTGAGCAGGAGCTGGGGTCATCAGCCCCACACAACACCTTACTGAATGAACCAGCCATTACTCCCTATCCTAGACCTATCGGTATGAGGTTACCTGGAACTTTGCAATGACTATATTCACTCATGTTCTTGAGGATATCCTGGTAATGCACGCAATGTTGACCATTGCAGATTACTGATCACGTGGCCCTGTGTGACTAACCATGCAGGGAGATGGGGACTTTCTGTGTCATAACACAAGCTATGTGTCACTTCTTGTGGTCTATGGAAGCTGCAGAGATTCCCATACACCTTTGTTGTTGGTGTAATGATAATAATAATAAACACTTGCCTGGTTGATAGCTTAAAGTTGAGAGGGTCAGAAGCGAAGGTCAGAGGCTGAACTACCTAGACGTGGCTGGTGACTGTTCATTGGTAGAGGTGAACAAGTACTTGTCTACGATGGTTGTTCATTGGTAGAGGTGAACAAGTGCTTGTCTGCGATGGTTGTTCATTGGTAGAGGTGAACAAGTGCTTGTCTGCGATGGTTGTTCATTGGTAGAGGTGAACAAGAACTTGTCTGCGATGGTTGTTCATTGGTAGAGGTAAACAGGCGCTTGTCTGCGATGGTTGTTCATTGGTACAGGTGAACAAGTGCTTGTCTGCGATGGTTGTTCATTGGTAGAGGTGAACAGGTGCTTGTCTGCGATGGTTGTTCATTGGTACAGGTGAACAAGTGCTTGTCTGCGATGGTTGTTCATTGGTACAGGTGAACAAGTGCTTGTCTGCGATGGTTGTTCATTGGTAGAGGTGAACAGGCGCTTGTCTGCGATGGTTGTTCATTGGTACAGGTGAACAAGTGCTTGTCTGCGATGGTTGTTCATTGGTAGAGGTGAACAGGCGCTTGTCTGCGATGGTTGTTCATTGGTAGAGGTGAACAGGCGCTTGTCTGCGATGGTTGTTCATTGGTAGAGGTGAACAAGAACTTGTCTGCGATGGTTGTTCATTGGTAGAGGTGAACAAGCGCTTGTCTGCGATGGTTGTTCATTGGTACAGGTGAACAAGTGCTTGTCTGCGATGGTTGTTCATTGGTAGAGGTGAACAAGCGTTTATCTGCGATGGTTGTTCACTGGTAGAGGTGAACAAGCCCTTGAGCTATACTTCCTGTTCAACAGCAATATGACACAAACAACAAATTAGTGGAAAACATCTTGCCTGTTTCAGGAGGGAGCGAGCAAGGAATTGCTTGCTCACTACATCAAATACTGCCTTGTCGACCCTGGCCCCAGCTCCAGAAACCCGCTCCAGGTACGCTGCAGTTATGCTGCAGGTATGCTGCAGTTATGCTGTAGGTATGCTGCAGTTATGCTGCAGGCATGCTTCAGTTATGCTGCGGGTATGCTGCTGTTATGCTGTAGGTATGCTGCAGTTATGCTGCAGGTATGCTGTAGGTATGCTGCAGTTATGCTGCAGGGATGCTGCAGTTATGCTGCAGTTATGCTGCAGTTATGATGCAGGTATGCTGCAGGTATGCTGCAGGTATGCTGCAGGTATGCTGCAGGTATGCTGCAGTTATGCTTCAGGTATGTGATACGTAGATGCACATGTTAACTCTGCGCAAGCGGCGACGGTGGTTATCTTGGAGGTTATCTTGAGATGATTTCGGGGCTTAGCGTCCCCGCGGCCCGGTCCTCGACCAGGCCCCTTTTTGTTACACACCCCCAAGAAGCAGCCCGTAGCAGATAACTCCCAGGTACCTATTTACTGCTAGGTAAACAGGGGGCATCAGGGTGACAAACTCTGCCTATTTGTTTCCGCCTCCGCCGGGGATCGAACCCGGAACCTCAGGACTACGAATACCGAGCGCTGTCCACTCAGCCGTCAGGCCACTGTAGACAGTGCTGGTTTAAATTGTCATCCACACTTCCGTGTAAATAAATATTCCATTCTCCTGGGCTCTTAGGAGACTCGAACCGTGCACTCCCCATGTGTGAGGCCGAAGCTCTACCGACCGAGCTATTAAGGAGTCGTAATAGGGAAAGTTTCCTGAAGCAGCATCCTGCTGTCTAGGTTCGAGTCTTCTACAGCCCAGGTGAATGGGAAGTACTGGTTTCAATATGTTTGATGAGCAACTGTCTAGAGAATGACGATTTTCACCGGTATCTCGCACCAAGTAATAAGAATATTTTCACCGGTATCTCGCACCAAGTAATAAGAATATCTAGTCCTAAGATGGAGAAGACATGTGTTCTTACATCACAAACTCACTCTGAGACGACGTACGAGAGTTGGCCCTGATTACCCACCTTCCCCACTACGCTCTAAGCATCCGGAGTGGGTTACTTTGATCTTGCTGGAGACCTAACCCAACAACACACTCGAGTCTAATTAAGACAGACTCGGATATATACCAATGAAGAGGATAAGACTCTGAAATTAAACAGAAGTCAAGGCACAGGAAGAAGGCAAGAATACACAAAGCCAAGAAGCTCGACTCAAAGCGTCCCGCCAGAAGCCAAGGAAGCCAAAGCCATTCTGTGGCTTCTCTATGGCACTCGTCACACAGACAAGATATGAATATACAGCAAACAATGAGCTCTTGTAGATATGAGGTCTCGGTGCATTAAAACACATTAACTCAACAACCATCAAGTTATATTTGTAAATGCGTGAGAATAGCCAGAAAACTAATATGACTAATACAAAAAAAAGTGTTAAAAGGACTTTGATCGGCCTTAAAGAACATTCAGCAAAATTAAACCGCATGATAATAATTTGTCGAGGAGATTCCCTGATACATTGAAACCTGATAAACCAAAGTCAAAACTCCAACTAAGGGAACCAGCGCCTTGCTGAGGTCACTTCACTACTGCAAATATGTTGACCAGACCACACACTAGAAGGTGAAGGGACGACGACGTTTCGGTCCGTCCAGGACTATTCTCAAGTCAAAACATCGTCGTCCCTTCACCTTCTAGTGTGTGGTCTGGTCAAAATTCTTCAGCCACGTTATTGTGACTCATCGTCTGCATACTGCAGTTGTGATGAATAAACATTGGGGGTTATGAATTTTATACATTTTGAAGGTATTAATTTGATGACGCAGTCAGTACTGTGGCTTAAATCTCTGCTCTGTCCTAGTGCTTCCTGTCCAGTGATTCCCCGTCTCAGCACTACCCCGTCCACCCTTCCCACTACCTTTCCCTTCCAGCTCCATCTCCTCTCTCTCACCTGTTTATCTCCCCTCTTCCCCCCCCCCCCAACTAAAGGAGACGGAACATCACCAGACGGAAGGAACATTTTCATGATTAAACTGAGGTTGGCAGCACCAGGGCCCCCCTGAGGGTGAAGGACTTACGATACCTTCCCTATCAGAGCACGGCAGGAGGATAATTACGATATATTTCCAACCAGGGCTCTGGCTGAGAGCAATATTACAATACCTTCCCCCAGCTTGAACCCTCCCACAAGAACCAACTTGGGTACATCAACAATAATTCCCTCTTCATGGTACCGCTGAGGAAGAGATTAACAATACTTCTCCCTTCATGATCCTGCTGAGGAAGATCACAATACCCCTGCTATCATGGCCCTGCTGAGGAAGATAACAATACCCCTGCTATCATGGCCCTGCTGAGGAAGATAACAATACCCCTGCTATCATGGCCCTGCTGAAGAAGATAACAATACCCCTGCTATCATGGACCTGCTGAGGAAGATAACAATACCCCTGCTATCATGGCCCTGCTGAGGAAGATAACAATACCCCTGCTATCATGGCCCTGCTGAGGAAGATAACAATACCCCTGCTATCATGGCCCTGCTGAAGAAGATAACAATACCCCTGCTATCATGGACCTGCTGAGGAAGATAACAATACCCCTGCTATCATGGCCCTGCTGAGGAAGATAACAATACCCCTGCTATCATGGCCCTGCTGAGGAAGATAACAATACCCCTGCTATCATGGCCCTGCTGAGGAAGATAACAATACCCCTAGCAAGGGTTCTGGCAGTGGGCATCAGCAAGTACTCCTCTCAGGTCCACTGAGTAAATTATTAGTGTCAACAAAAAAGCATCAATACCAAGAGGAGACTAAGACGTTGGAAAGCGATCTCTTCAAGGGAGAAAATAACATTCTATGGCAATCTTTGGTGTTGGTCCGATGCCTTCACGACCCAGAGATGACCCTCCGTCTCAGAAGATTCCATAAACACCACATGCAACACTAAGCAACACTGCCGATGCTCTTTCTGATGATCTCATGAAGCAATGATGAGACTCGAGACTCACTCTCCATCCCCATCCCTCCACAGCTTCCAGTAACAGATGTATTGAGAACTCCTTTGCTTTCAGAACAAAAGGTGTTCAAGGGCTCTTGACGGAATTCCGGAGTAAATTGAACAGATTTCTGCAGCCGCTGAGACACTTGAACAAAGTAAACATTGTGGAGATGAAAGAGTCAATGAGGATGTGAAAAGTCTTTACAATTACAACCATTCAAAATACATATCATCATTCACTAACTGCATTGGGGTACTGAGAATGATTTTTTAGTGACATTGAATACAATCACATGTTAGTTTATCATGCCTTGGGTTCTGGGGGCCCGGGGGGGGGGCATGGGGAGGATTGTCACAGTAATCAGAACATTACATCACTGGCTACTGTGTAGGGAATGAGCCCTTCACACAGTACTGATGGTTGCTTGCTTCTTACTTACGTTAAAGTAACTTATTAGTTCATATTTGTTCCTCATTGATATTATTATATATATATATCAGGGAGATGTGGTGTTTGAGGCGGCAGAACCGCCCTCCAGGTGTTGAAAATCAATTAATTAACAGACAATCGTTGAGTGAGAGTCAACAACCTTGTTTGCTGTGCGACCCTTCACCTCCCAGAGAGAGAGAGAGAGAGAGAGAGAGATTACCTGCAAATCCTCTAAAAGACTCTATACTGACTACCTTGTATCAGTCTCTGTTTTAAGCAGAAATGTGTTCCTCTTTTGGAATGCGCCAATTCGCCGTACTCAAGAGGTATTGGGACCTGGACATTGTTGAAGAATAGAAACGCTCTTTTTTGGATTAAAACAAAAAAAAGCGGAGGGAGCATCAGATCAATATGGCGAACTGATGAAAAGTGCCCAAACGCTCAAGTTTTGTTGTCCCTCGTCTCCAGAGATCGGCTCTTATGAGAGCGCTCAGGCACAGAGTGACAAGCTGTTGGCTGACAAGGGTTCACTCTAGACGGAATGACGGGTGTGTGTGTGTGTGTGTGTGTGTGTGTGTGTGTGTGTGTGTGTGTGTGTGTGTGTGTGTGTGTGTGTATACTCACCTACTTGTGCTTGCGGGGGTTGAATTTTGGCTCTTTGGGTCCACCTCTCAACTGTCAATCAACTGATTGTATTTTCCACACACACACACACACCACACACACATCACCAGGAAGCAGCCCGTAGCAGCTGTCTAACTCCCAGGTACCTATTTACTTCTAGGTGAACAGAGCATCAGAGCGGAAGAAACTCTGCCCCACTTGTTTCCGCCTCCACCGGAAATCGAACCTGGAACCTTGGGACTACGAATCCCGAGCGCTATCCACTCAGCCGTCAGACCAAGGAGGAAGTTATTACCCAAATATAACAATTAAGACCCAACTAGTCTATAGGAGCCGAAGATAATTTCAAGAATCATTAAGAGTTTAAAGAGTATCTTAGCGAATCCAAGTCTCGTATAATTAATAAATCATTAAGAGTCGATCAGAGTATCCGTGTGGTGGAGGATTGTTAATGTGGCAGAGATCTTTAAGAAGGGAGCCAAGGGCCAGATTCACGAAGCAGTTACGCAAGCACCAGATTCATGAAGCAGTTACGCAAGCACTTACGAACCTGTACAGCTTTCCTCATTCTTTGACGGCTTTGGTTACATTTATTAAACAGTTTACAAGCATGAAAACTTGCCAATCAACTGTTGTTATTGTTATAAACAGCCTCCTGGTGCTTCAGAGCTCATTAACTGTTTAATAATTGTAAACAAAGTCGCCAAAGATTGAGAAAAGATGTACAGGTTCGTAAGTACTCGCATAAATGCTTCGTGACTCTGGCCTCAGGTTCGTAAGTGCTTGCGTAACTGTTTCGTGAATCTGACCCCAGGTTCGTAAGTGCTTGCGTAAACGCTTCGTGAATCTGGCCCTGATCACTTGATCACTTGCGCCGAATTCTCAATTATCTTAACATCTACTCCGGGAAAATTGCGTGAATCGATCGCAAAAATGGTTTAACATTTTGGGGAAAAAATAAAGATGAATAAAGGTATTCAGAACAGAGTTTTACTAACGACATTCGTATCTAAGAAATATAATCTTAAATTGTTTCACCAGTATGCTTCAAGAAGCTAATAGCGGATATCGAATGTTGCAATAGATTGTAACATTCTCGATATCTTCACTTTAGCAAAGACTGCGATACTGTGCCTCACGAGACTAATTATAAAGTTAGAGGATATCGTTGGGGATATCCTATTGTTGGGGATATCCTATCGTTGGGGATATCCTATTGTTGGGGATATCCTATTGTTGGGGATATCCTATTGTTGGGGATATCCTATTGTTGGGGATATCCTATTGTTGAGGATATCCTATTGTTGGGGATATCCTAAGTCAGCCCATCCTCCTATTTTGGTAGTACTTATAGTAACGATAAGGATCATAGTACATATACCGACATACGACGAAATTAGAAAGTAGAAATCTGAACTATTGAGTTGGACAAACCGGGAAAAAATGTTTACTTGTGTTGCAAAGACAAACTATCCTATCCTAACCTCCCTAGGCCTTATACATGATATCTGAGGCCTAAAATAGTACATATGTGTACTATACTAGGTCTAGGAATATTTAAGCTTGTGTTTTTAGCTTCATTTTAAAAGAATTTCTTAATACTCAGTATACTACTGTTTAAAAGCTAAGAAAGTACGAATTTGTGACTATTGGCGATAGTCACAATAGGTACTGTCTAAACAGGAGGATGGGATGTCCTGTGTAGGATTACGGCGTGGGTATCTCAGGGGGGGGGGGAAAGCGCCAAGCCATTAAGACTATATAGCACTGGGAAGGGGTCAGGATAAGGATTTGGGATGGGACGGAGGGAAGAAATGGCGCCCAACCACTTGTGGACCGTCGGGGACCTGCATGAAGCGAGACCGTCGCTCTACCGTCCAGCCCAAGTGGTTGAGCTTGGAGTGCCTCAGGAATCTGTTTCCCATACAAATAAACAAATAACAAACTGTATTAAGCACCAAATTTTCAGCAAAATTTTTCACCAAAATTTGCAAATTTTCAGACGATATAAAAATAGAGCTCAATAAATAAATTTAGAAAACTAAAAAAAAAAAAATACACAAACATCTATACAGGCTTTCAAAAATTAAATAAAGATTCGTGAGCAAAGTTGAAAAATGAAGGATTATAAAGTTATGTAATGAAGAATGTCTTGCCATATCTACCATATACCTGGGAGAGACCTATACCATATACCGGGGGAACTATATATCGGATATATCGGGTAGACAATGCTGAAATTGCGAAATCTGAATGAGACAAAAAAATGAGAGCCTTTGCCTAGTGAGAATATCTCAAGTAAGAAAAAATCAATATATAACATAAAAGAAATAGAATTCTTAGATATTCTTGTCAAAGCATAAACTATAAGACGTGTAGTGAAGGGATATGTAAACTCAGATGTATACTCCACTTTCTACGTGAATATTTTCTGAAGAGTTTACTTCTTGGTTGATTAATTAAAGTTATTGTGCAGGTCTTAACAACCCTCCAGAGGTTATTGTGGAGGTCTTAACAACCCTCCAGAGGTTATTGTGGTGGTCTTAACAACCCTCCAGAGGTTATTGTGGAGGTCTTAACAACCCTCCAGAGGTTATTGTGGAGGTCTTAACAACCCTCCTGAGGTTATTGTGGAGGTCTTAACAACCCTCCAGAAGTTAACAGGACTTAATACCAGCCTAAGCATCTACTCACATGGTGAATATACACAGAGGTGTACCACAGGTCCTCCACGTACATACACTGAACCTTTTGTCCTGGACAATATTGTCAATAAAATACTACCGGTGAATAAAGCACAGGTCCTGGATAACGGAAAGAGCTCTCTCTCTCTCTCTCTCTCTCTCTCTCTCTCTCTCTCTCTCTCTCTCTCTCTCTCTCTCTCTCTTTTAATTTAATTAAATGTTGCCATTTTATCCCCTCGTAAAAAAACAGAATCAAAATGTCCAAATACATAAATATTGTGGACTTTCGTCCATTTACATTATAGTAATATAAAATGGTGGCATTATATATCACTGAAGCTGTCAAAATATGCTGGTTTTTCAGAAGTGATTCATCAGCGAGGTATACTGTGGGAGGGAACTCTGGCATTTCGAGTATATAGCACTGGGAAGGGATCAGGATAAGAATTTGGGATGGGACGAGGGAAAGGAATGGAAATTGGATCCGAAGGAGGTCTTGGGGTTCAGCCTCGACCCCCCTCTTTCCCTATTACCCATCCCGAACACCCACTATCCACCCTGCAAAATTTAGTGAGGCTAGCCCTGAACTTCTGACCTTTCGCTAATAAACATGATATGGGATCATTTAATTGTTTCAAGAGTAGGTTAGACATATCTAGGAATGAGCTCATGGTTGATATAAATAGGAGCTGCCTCGTACGTATAAGACGCGGCTAAGATGCTCTATATTCTTACAGCTTGGCTCATTCACATTACAAATTCATATATCTGATTAAGCCCAAACCTTGAGACTCCAAATTGGAGTTGATTTAATTTACTCTTGACTTGCCGGTTGGGATTTAATTTGAGGATTTTGCGTCTGGTAAATCCGCTTTGGGTTTCTTAAGGGAGAAATGTTAATGGGAAGACGAATGTGGGTGAGGTATATTTATGCGCTCCTGCTGTGGCAACACTGCTGCTGCTGCCTTCTGTGGGGTCGTGTTTATTTTTAGGAGGTTGAGAGAGGATTGGTTTTAGGGAGGGGGATTGGTTGTGGGGAGGGGGGATTGGTTGTGGGGAGGGGGAGATTAGGTGTGGGAAGGGATTCATTGTGGGGTGGAGTGACTGGGGACTGTGGGGGTTGATGGGGAGGCCAGTTGTGGACAGGAAGGGAAAAATTGATGGTGGGATGAAGACTGCACCCACTTGTGCTACATCCATTACTCCCTCCAGAAGTGTTGCTTGTGGAGGCTGAGAACACACTGAAGTGTTGCTTGTGGAGGCTGAGAACACACTGAAGTGTTGCTTGTGGAGGCTGAGAACACACTGAAGTGTTGCTTGTGGAGGCTGAGAACACACTGAAGTGTTGCTTGTGGAGGCTGAGAACACACTGAAGTGTTGCTTGTGGAGGCTGAGAACACACTGAAGTGTTGCTTGTGGAGGCTGAGAACACACTGAGGTGTTGCTTGTGGAGGCTGAGAACACACTGAAGTGTTGCTTGTGGAGGCTGAGAACACACTGAAGTGTTGCTTGTGGAGGCTGAGAACACACTGAAGTGTTGCTTGTGGAGCCTGAGAACACACTGAAGTGTTGCTTGTGGAGGCTGAGAACACACTGAAGTGTTGCTTGTGGAGGCTGAGAACACACTGAAGTGTTCCTTGTGGAGGCTGAGAAACACACTGAGGTGTTGCGTCATGCATCACACGCAACACCCAGAATACAATAACCCCCCCAAATCCCCCCTCCCTCCCCCCCGTCATATAGATCCACCAACATCGTCAAATACGTCATATTTGTGGGGTGTTAAAACCCCTTTGGGTCTGTTAACGCCCCTTTAGTGTTAAGACACATGTGTGACTTTAGAGCCTTTGGAAATATGTGCACAAAGGGGACATGTAAGCCAAGGTGTGTACCCAGCATGCAGGTGTGTACCCAGCATGCAGGTGTGTACCCAGCATGTAGGTGTGTATGTACACACACAGTTTACTGTGGACTAAAGTACACACAGTGGTTTGTCAGTCAGCAATTGTGGTGACTCTAATGACTTTCCGGCGGTTGTTAGTCCTTGGCTCCAACACCAGGCATGTCTAGGAATATCCACAGCCTCCAAGAGCACCTCTGGAAGCAATGGATAATATCCACAGCCTCCAAGAGCACCTCTGGAAGCAATGGATAATATCCACAGCCTCCAAGAGCACCTCTGGAAGCAATGGATAATATCCACAGCCTCCAAGAGCCCCTCTGGAAGCAATGGATAATATCCACAGCCTCCAAGAGCCCCTCTGGAAGCAATGGATAATATCCACAGCCTCCAAAAGCCCCTCTGGAAGCAATGGGTAATATCCACAGCCTCCAAGAGCCCCTCTGGAAGCAATGGATAATATCCACAGCCTCCAAGAGCTCCTCTGGAAGCAATGGATAATATCCCCGCCTCCAAGAGCCCCTCTGGAAGCAATGGGATAATATCCCCGCCTCCAAGAGCCCCTCTGGAAGCAATGGGATAATATCCCCGCCTCCAAGAGCCCCTCTGGAAGCAATGGGATAATATCCCCGCCTCCAAGAACCCCTCTGGAAGCAATGGGATAATATCCCCGCCTCCAAGAGCCCCTCTGGAAGCAATGGGATAATATCCCCGCCTCCAAGAGCCCCTCTGGAAGCAATGGGATAATATCCCCGCCTCCAAGAACCCCTCTGGAAGCAATGGGATAATATCCCCGCCTCCAAGAGCCCCTCTGGAAGCAATGGGATAATATCCCCGCCTCCAAGAGCCCCTCTGGAAGCAATGGGATAATATCCACCGCCTCCAAGAGCAGCGAACAGTTAAATTGGATGATCTCTCAAGGCTCGGTAATTACCAGATTATTTTTTTTTTACTGGAAGGTATTAAAGGAGGCGTTGAAGGTGTCTGGTGGAGCGGGCATTAATTTGGAGGGAGGGGGTGTGGGGTGAGGTGGAGGGGGGGGGTTTGATGGGGCAAGGCGAGGCACAGAGAATGATGGGGAGGAGGGGGTTGAAGGGGGTGGATATCATATATAATAATATACTCTTGTATAGTTCTGGTTCGATACGAGAGAATATGTTCTAAAGCAGAGAACAGTAAGATATACACAAAATGGAGTCTGAATTGAACTATGTGGCGTAGGTTGGCATACGCCACACCTATGGGACACTATACACCCACACCTCTGGCCATCATTCATAACACTTTGGCCACCATACACCACACACTGACCACCATACACCACACCCTGGCCACCATACACCACACACTGACCACCATACACCACACCCTGGCCACCATACACCACACCTATGGGACACTATACACCCACACCTCTGGCCATCATTCATAACACTCTGGCCACCATACACCACACCCTGGCCACCATACACCACACCCTGGCCACCATACAACACACCCTGGCCACCATACACCACACCCTGGCCACCATACACCACACCCTGGCCTCCATACACCACACCCTGGCCACCATACACCACACCCTGGCCACCATACACCACACCCTGGCCACCATACACCACACCCTGGCCACCATACCACCACACCCTGGCCACCATACACCACACCCTGGCCACCATACACCACACCCTGGCCACCATACCACCACACCCTGGCCACCATACACCACACCCTGGCCACCATACACCACACCCTGGCCACCATACCACCACACCCTGGCCACCATACACCACACCCTGGCCACCATACACCACACCCTGGCCACCATACACCACACCCTGGCCACCATACACCACACCCTGGCCACCATACCACCACACCCTGGCCACCATACACCACACCCTGGCCACCATACACCACACCCTGGCCACCATACCACCACACCAGCGACCTAGCAAGAGGAATATTTCATGACAATAAAATATTTCAACGTTACATTTACGAATTTAAGAGTTGCAAATTGTTGAATGAAAGGATATTGCAACAGCGGCTCGCGTGCTGCATCTGTCGCAGCGTTTACGAACTGCGACAAGTGTTCGTTAAGTGTTCGTTTTGGTACTGGTTCGGAGCATGTTTGGCACACCTGCATTTTTACATATTATGTTGGCTAAAGTTATTGCTAATCCGACAGTGTGGCTGGTGTTCCGACATTCCATCGAAGTCGACAGAGAGGGAGAGGAAGGGAGGATGGTAGAGAGTGAGGGAGAGGAAGGGAGAGTGAGGGAGAGAGAGAGAGAGACAGGGAGGACCTACTGAGGAGATACGGTGATCTTCTAGACTATTAACCCGTCTTATCACCCGCCCCAGGATGTGATACCTTGCCGGAGTTGTCACACACACACACACACACACACACACACACACACACACACACACACACACACACACACACACACACACACACACACACACACGGGTCAGGGTGAGAAGAGAGGGAGACAGAACCAAAATCCCACACCACACACAGCAGAGACACAAAACCTAAATTTTTGCACAGCCACATTTGAAGGAAGATACCAAAGAAGGATCTGATGGACAGGGGGCAGACAGGTTGTCACTACAAATGGACAGGGACAGACAGGTTGTCACTATAAATGACACGGATATGTGTGAGAAACTCAAATAAGAAATTCCAGGAGGTCTTCACACTAGAGCAAGGACACGTTCCTGAACTAAGAGAGAGAATATTTAACCAGGAGCCACTGAAGAAGTTTGAGATTACCAGTGTGGGGGAGGTAAGGAAGCTATAGGCTCAGACTGTATCTCACCATGGGTACTAAAAGAAGGAGCAGAAACACTGCTTTTACCACCCTCAATGGTGTATAACATCTCACTGGTAACAGGAGAACTGCCAAAAATTTGGAAGACGGCTAATGTAATCCCGATATAGAGAACGGGAGACAAACAGGAGGAATATGAGTTGAGAGGCGGGACCAAAGAGCCAGGGCTCAACCCCCGCAAGCACAATTATTCCCTACATACAGTCCTTCATCTGCTACCCCCTTACACCACCCCATTCCATTTTTGTGTCTTCCTTCCCTTTTCCTTTTCCTTCACTCCCCCTTTTTCATTCATCTTTAGTGCTTGGGTCTTCCCCTCTTCCTGTCATTCTACGACCATCTTCTCTCCCTCTCGCTTTCTTGGTCCTCCTGTGTCTGGGGTTCCAGGCCCCTCCTGGCGTCCTTGGTCTGGTGTCTGGGGTTCCAGGCCCCTCCTGGCGTCCTTGGTCTGGTGTCTGGGGTTCCAGGCCCCTCCTGGCGTCCTTGGTCTGGTGTCTGGGGGTTCCAGGCCCCTCCTGGCGTCCTTGGTCTGGTGTCTGGGGGTTCCAGGTTCCACTGAAGCCTGGAACCTGGAGGTTCCCCTGCCATTATCCTGCCCTACCCTACCATTATCCTGCCTTCCCCTACCATTATCCTGTCCTACCCTACCATTATCCTACCCTCCCCTACCATTACCCTGCCCTCCCCTACCATTACCCTGCCCTACCCTATCATTACCCTGCCCTCCCCTACCATTACCCTGCCATCCCCTACCATTACCCTGCTCTCCCCTACCATTACCCTGCCGTCCCCTACCATTACCCTGCCCTCCCCTACCATTACCCTGCCTCTCCCCTACCATTACCCTGCCCTCCCCTACCATTACCCTGCCCTCCCCTACCATTACCCTGCCCTCCCCTACCATTACCCTGCCCTCCCCTACCATTACCCTGCCCTCCCCTACCATTACCCTGCCCTCCCCTACCATTACCCTGCCCTCCCCTACCATTACCCTGCCCTCCCCTACCATTACCCTGCCCTCCCCTACCATTACCCTGCCCTCCCCTACCATTACCCTGCCCTCCCCAACCATTACCCTGCCCTCCCCTACCATTACCCTGCCCTCCCCTACCATTACCCTGCCCTCCCCAACCATTACCCTGCCCTCCCCTACCATTACCCTTGCCCTCCCCTACCATTACCCTGCCCTCCCCTACCATTACCCTGCCCTCCCCTACCATTACCCTGCCCTCCCCTACCATTACCCTGCCCTCTCCCTACCATTACCCTGCCCTCCCCTACCATTACCCTGCCCTCCCCTACCATTACCCTGCCCTCCCCTACCATTACCCTGCCCTCCCCTACCATTACCCTGCCCTCCCCTACCATTACCCTGCCATCCCCTACCATTACCCTGCCCTCCCCTACCATTACCCTGCCCTCCCCTACCATTACCCTGCTCTCCCCTACCATTACCCTGCCCTCCCCTACCATTACCTTGCCCTCCCCTACCATTACCCTGCCCTCCCCTACCATTACCCTGCCCTCCCCTACCATTACCCTGCCCTCCCCTACCATTACCTTGCCATCCCCTACCATTACCCTGCCCTCCCCTACCATTACCCTGCCCTCTCCCTACCATTACCCTGCCCTCTCCTACCATTACCCTGCCCTCTCCTACCATTACCCTGCCCTCCCCTACCATTACCCTGCCCTCCCCTACCATTAACCTGCCCTCCCCTACCATTACCCTGCCCTCTCCTACCATTACCCTGCCCTCCCCTACCATTACCCTGCCCTCCCCTACCATTACCCTGCCCTCTACTGCCTTTCCCCGGTACCTTTACCGCACCATCACAGTGTAATTAATCACCCCACAGAGTTGTAAACAAACCCCCGCCTGTTGCTGCCACGATACAAACTCATAATCCAGAGTTTAAACGACCGAATTGGCATCAAGGGGGGGGGGGAGCCAGCGCCAATCACCTCATCCTGATTTTATTACATAGAGATATTGACCGTATGGCTGATGTGATTGGGCAGTCGCTCCTCTCAACCAATTTGAGGCTTGGCAATATATGCATGTGATGAAATATACATATACTGGAAAATATACATATACGTGAAAATATGCATATAATTGATTACGTAAGAGGGTTGGATTGTGCCATTGTCGACTGCTGGATAGTTAGCCAGAAACCATTAAATAGTTCAGCTTGATCTGTTGATCACTGCTTGTTGATCAGGACATTACTCTCTACTATTAGATATTACTCTCTAACATTACACTACACACGACCCATTAACTCTACACACTAAGCAGACGAGGAGTCACAATAACGTGGCTGAAATATGTTGACCAGACCACACACTGGAAAATGAAGGGACGACGACGTTTCGGTCCGTCCTGTACCATTCTCAAGTCGATTCATTTTCTAGGGTGTGGTTTGGTCAACACTACACACTAATCCACTACCCCCACACTCTAACATGCCATTAACAACATATTAACAACGCCAGCAACTGACACGTGCGGCGCTATAACTGCAGATATCACGTCATTAATATCAGTGCTGATATCACGTCATTAATATCAGTGCTGATATCACGTGCTGATATCACGTCATTAATATCAGCGCTAACAAAAAAATATTGTATTCAATGGCCGTGAAATATGAAGAAAAGTCAGCTTCTTGCTTCACTGTCAGCTGATTTCACTTCTAACTGACTTCACTAGTATTGACTTTCCCTATTAAAAGTCTTACTGATACAGGTCATAGCTATACTGTGTCCGCTGTTACTTAGCGAGCCTTGTACAAGTGGATAACTAGCAGCGATACGTGGTGGATACGTGGTGGATACGTAGGGGATACGTGGGGAATACGTGGTGAATACGTGGTGGATACGTGGGGGATACGTGGGGAATACGTGGTGGATACGTGGGGAATACGTGGGGGGATACCTGGTGGATACGTGGGGAATACGTGGTGGATACGTGGGGAATACGTGGTGGATACGTGCGGAATACGTATCCACCACGTATGTGTTTCCTGGGGGGACGGGGCCTGGCACCACCTGATGACGACACACTGCCAGATGTTGAAGCAATCAACTCAGGCTTATTCTGGCATGACTGGTGGGCAGCGGTCCGTGTTTTGCAGCATGTCAACACGCACGTGCATGCACGCACGCACGCACGCACACACACACACACGCACACACACATTCCCTCCTGCAACACCCAGCTATGACCCCTTCCCCACACGTACCCACACAGTACCCATGGGTACTAACAGTACGCATAGTGCGTGTTTATAAAATCACAAATGGCCATCTTTATTATTATTCCAGTCACCCAATGGTTCCTTTATTTTCCAGGTACAAGATTATGGCCGGAAAGCACCTCTGTGGTTGGTTAAAGCATTCTGCGACGATTTTACACTCCCTTCCCTTCCCTACCGCAGCAGCAGCGTTCCCAGGGGCATCCGTGTACTGCCGCCTCCTGCAGAAGCTCTACAGTCTCTCCGTAGAAGAGCTCCCTCTCCTCGGGGACCACTGCTGGCCGGGAGGCGAGGAACATAACTCACGCAAATGAACGCATTCGTGTCCCCGAGTGGGTCATTCCGGTCTCAGGCGCGTTCTCTGTTGCACACCCGTCTCGCCCCTGTCGCAAACCCGTCTCGCCTCTGTTGCAGACCCGTCTCTGTCTGGAGGATGAAAGAGAGTTGTTTCGCTTCATTAAATCGCTAGTTCGTACTCCCACATCCTTCGTAAGCTTCTTCGATCTACCTCGAAATATTTACGAAGTCTCTCGACATGCCTACGAATTTCAATCGAATATTTGAAAAGTCATTCGTAACATTTACAAGGTGAATTGGAACATTTTCGACGTGCCTTGTATAATATGGCTTGCATACTTCACAAACTACATCTGCCTGCAGTTAATGAATATTCACTGCAATTCTTCAAGCATAATTTTTGTGCATTTCCATGCAAACAAGTTGGTCTTAATCACGTCCAATTACGAAAAGCACGCGATTCATTTCCAGGCAATGATTCCAGCGCCGTTTCTCAGCGGTTCCAGATGATAATTGCAGCAGCGTTTGTCAACTGTTCTAATTGATCCCAGCGCCGCTTTTCAACGGCTCCAAGCGATGATTCCAGCGCCGCTTTTCAACGGCTCCAAGTGATGATTCCAGTGCCGCTATTCAACGCTCCAAGCGATGATTCCAGCGCCGCTTTTCAACCTCTACAAGCGATGATTCCAGCGGCGCTTTTCAACGGCTCCAAGCGATGATTCCAGTGCCGCTTTTCAACCTCTACAAGCGATGATTCCAGCGGCGCTTTTCAACAGCCCCAAGTGATGATTCCAGCGCCGCTATTCAACGGATACAGACGATAATTCCAGCGCCGCGTCTCCCCATAATAACTGCGCCTCGCCATGAAAGATATATGTTTGTTTACCCGAAGGTCCCTACTTCTGCCATCGTCCTCGCCTCCTCCTCCACTCTCATCCTCCAGCTCTTGCTCCTCCATCACCCTCATCCTCCAGATCTTGCTCCTGCTCCTGATCTTGCGAATACAATAATGCAGAATCCAATAGTCTTGAATACCTATATACTTTAGATAATTCTTTTCTTACACCGTCAATACCTCTCCCTCGTTATAAACAAGATTACACTAATCGCTTTTACTCTTACCTTTTGTGTTTGTTCTTTTGTCTATTCAAAATTCACATTAAAGATGGTGTTTTGTAAACATCTCCTGCACAACAGGGACCTGACCTGTGACCATCCCGGACAATACAGGGACCTGACCTGACAATACAGGGACCTGACCTGACAATACAGGGACCTGACCTGACCTGACAATACAGGGACCTGACCTGACCTGACAATACAGGGACCTGATCTAACAATACAGGGACCTGACCTGACAATACAGGGACCTGACCTGACAATACAGGGACCTGACCTGACAATGCAGGGACCTGACCTGACAATGCAGGGACCTGACCTGACAATGCAGGGACCGGACAATACAGGGACCTGACCTGACAATACAGGGACCTGACCTGATAATACAGGGACCTGACCTGATAATACAGGGACCTGACCTGACAATACAGGGACCTGACCTGACAATATAGGGACAGGTTAATCTCGAACCATATTTTCACTGGCTGCCTGTCCGAGGCGGTACGCTGGGAGTGTGAGCTGACAGCTCTCTGTACTGGTCTTGTTGACAGGTAGAAGTGTAATCCGGCTGTTAAAGGATGAGTGGGTGATGCGCAGTGCTGCGAACACGTCTAATTTTTCTATTGTCGTTGAATCTGTCAATTATCCTGGTGTTGCTAGCATATTTTTCTAGTGATGGTCTGTTTGTATGTAGAACTTAGCTTTGATAGACCCGTGAGGTTTGAGCATTAAGTGCTTGGAAAGATGCTTTCTTGATTGTTAAGATTGTTCGGGTTGACAAGTTTACAAGTTGACAAGGAGACGTGTTCACGACATACATCTTAAGACATTCCATCGAGTGTCGGGAGAGTTTTTTCCATGAGCAAGTTGCTGGACTTCTTATGCAGGAAGTTAATGGTTAACTATATATTTTCTAGTTAAGTGTTGGTAGAGGTCAGGTTCCTATCGATTATATCTGAGGATATTCTTTTTCTTGTGAGACGACGACAAGAAGTTCCAATAGAATAGTTTAACAGGAGCGACAAGTGACAGGTTATGTACTGTTGTACTAGTCTTCACAGCTCACAGGGGTATTTACTGTTCTTTTTCACGACAACTTCCATATAACTGATACAATTTTCACATATGGAAATGTTAGGGGGATAGAAGATACACATATACACACACACACACACCTGAGAGTCTAATATAACGCTCACACATGTGTACAGGTGTCACACCTGTACATGTGCATCGTATAAATTGGTCATAAAGGAAAATTTATGGTTTAATAGTAACTTTATTTACGGTAAGATTAGTTTCCCACTGGTGCTTAATTTTATTGTAGAATTTACACACCAACACACCCTACATACCCCCACCACCTCCCAACACACCCCATATACCCCCACCACCTCCCAACACACCCTACATACCCCCACCACCTCCCAACACATTCTACATACCCCCACCACCTCCCAACACACCCTACATACCCCCACCACCTCCCAACACACCCTACATACCCCCACCCCCTCCCAACACACCCTACATACCCCCACCACCTCCCAACACACCCTACATACCCCCACCACCTCCCAACACACCCTACATACCCCCACCACCTCCCAACACACCCTACATACCCCCACCACCTCCCAACACACCCTACATACCCCCACCACCTCCCAACACACCCTACATACCCCCACCACCTCCCAACACATTCTACATACCCCCACCACCTCCCAACACATTCTACATACCCCCACCACCTCCCAACACACCCTACATACCCCCACCACCTCCCAACACACTCTACATACCCCCACCACCTCCCAACACACCCCACATACCCCCACACATCCCACATACTCCCACACCAGCCAGTCTTGGTGCTCTCAGCTTTAGCCACCCAGACACTACTCAGTAATGGAAGGTCACGTTCTCAGCTCGCCTCCCTCGCCTCCTGCCTCCCTCGCTACTCGCCACCCTTGCTACTCGCCACCCCTCGCTACTCGCCACCCCTCGCTACTCGCCACCCCTCGCTACTCGCCTCCCTCGCTACTCGCCACCCCTCGCAACTCGCCACCCCTCGCAACTCGCCACCCCTCGCTACTCGCCACCCCTCGCTACTCGCCACCCCTCGCTACTCGCCACCCCTCGCTACTCGCCACCCTCGCCACCCCTCGCTACTCGCCACCCCTCGCTACTCGCCTCCCCTCGCTACTCGCCACCCTCGCTACTCGCCACCCTTCGCTACTCGCCACCCCTCACTACTCGCCCCCCTCGCTACTCGCCACCCTCGCTACTCGCCACCCTCGCTACTCGTCGCTACTCGCCACCCGCCACACTCGCTACTCGCCACCCCCTCGCTACTCGCCACCCTCGCTACTCGCCACCCTCGCTACTCGTCGCTACTCGCCACCCCCTCGCTACTCGCCACCCCTCGCTACTCGCCACCTTCGCTACTCGCCACCTTCGCTACTCGCCACCTTCGCTACTCGCCACCTTCGCTACTCGCCACCTTCGCTACTCGCCACCCTCGCTACGCGCCACCCTCGCTACGCGCCACCCTCGCTACTCGCCACCTTCGCTACTCGCCACCCTCGCTACGCGCCACCCTCGCTACGCGCCACCTTCGCTACTCGCCACCTTCGCTACTCGCCACCTTCGCTACTCGCCACCCTCGCTACGCGCCACCCTCGCTACTCGCCACCTTCGCTACTCGCCACCCTCGCTACTCGCCACCCTCGCTATTCGCCACCCTCGCTACTCGTCGCTACTCGCCACCCCCTCGCTACTCGCCACCCCTCGCTACTCGCCACCTTCGCTACTCGCCACCTTCGCTACTCGCCACCCTCGCTACTCGTCGCTACTCGCCACCCCCTCGCTACTCGCCACCCCCTCGCTACTCGCCACCCTCGCTACTCGCCACCCTCGCTACGCGCCACCCTCGCTACGCGCCACCCTCGCTACTCGCCACCTTCGCTACTCGCCACCTTCGCTACTCGCCACCTTCGCTACTCGCCACCTTCGCTACTCGCCACCTTCGCTACTCGCCACCCTCGCTACGCGCCAGCCTCGCTACGCGCCACCCTCGCCACCTTCGCTACGCGCCACCCTCGCTACGCGCCACCTTCGCTACTCGCCACCTTCGCTACTCGCCACCTTCGCTACTCGCCACCCTCGCTACGCGCCACCCTCGCTACGCGCCACCCTCGCCACCTTCGCTACGCGCCACCCTCGCTACTCGCCACCCTCGCTACTCGCCACCCTCGCTACTCCCTCGCTACTCACCACCCCTCGCTTACTCGCCACCTTCGCTACTCGCCACCTTCGCTACTCGCCACCCTCGCTACGCGCCACCCTCGCTACTCGCCACCCTCACTACTCGCCACCCGCCATGAGTCTTGTGCATCTTGGGGCACCAAGAATTATCCTCATGGCCTCATTCTGTACTACTTCAAGTTTGTCCAACACAGAGGGGGGGAAATTAATTAAGTGCAGGGCATTATAATCAACGAGAGATCTAACGAACATCAAAACATTGTTCAAAACTCTGCGGGATTGGCAACCCACGTTTTACTATCAATTGGTTTGATTTCCAGCTTTTTAATTAGATACTGGCAGTTCCCTAGAATGGGTACCAGCTCCCATCCTTCCCTCCCATCAAAGAATGTTCTTCCCCCTCCCCATTCCGTCCATGGGAAGGGGGAGAGGAACCTGCCCCATCGCCCTCAGATAATGTCAGACCCCCCATCAGAAGCCTCACTAAGATATATCCAGTATATTATAATCAACATAATTAAACGTTAGTCATATGTAACTTATCGATAACAGTATAGTAAAGAAGAGTATACAGGGATGATAAAGTGTTGAAGAGAAGAGAGTGAGAGGAAAGAAAGTAATTATCAGAAGAAAGGAAAGGAGTAACAATTATTAACTGCCTCAAAACCTCAAGAATAATGATTTATTGAAATGTTTACATTCTTAACGTTGACTAAAACCACAGAGAAATAATAGAAAATATTATCCTTCAAATTTATCAGAAGTTGTGTCAATACCAGCAAATTGTCGGTATTATTAAATATCAATTAAGAGGTTAAACAATTAGAAGCTAATTACTAATGTATCATACCTGCATCATCTGTATGAAAATGATATTAATTATTTATTAATAAAAGGAGCAAGCACAGAGAGGTGCATAGAGCCCTGCCCCCACGCCCTGCCCCACGGGGCTGGGGAGGTGTGTGGGCAGGACTGTGGGGCAGGTGTGTGAGGGCAGGTGTGTTGGGCAGGCGTGTGTGCAGTTACGTCATCGACCTGAAGCCACAGCGGCCTCATTTGGAACTAAACGTAGCTTCAACAGGCAGAACATGACCTCCCTTACAAGACGACCAATACCGAGAGTCAAGGTGCTTGGTGAAACAGGCGGCAGGAAGTCTGGCTGGCGTTCGAGGCTCACCGCCACAACTATACTGGCCACTCTCAACCTTCAATAACTCCACCTGTCACACACACAACTTTTACCATTCCGGAACTTTTTGATCTTTTTTTGATCTCTCATTTCTTAAACTTCTCGTCTCTTAAATCTTTTTCATATTTCAACTTTCTCAGCTTTTTTTAAATCTTTCATTTATTGAGCCCCTCAACTCTTCAGTGTTTCAGTCTGCAGATTTCCTTTATCTCTTGACGCCGAAAGCGATTGGGCTCATAACATGTTTTGTTCATTTCTTTGAGAGCAGAACACAAATCTATCGCGGGTTTGACCGTTACTCGCTTTATCCAGTCCACCAACCCAACGGGTGGCTTTATCCAGTCCACCAACCCAACGGGTGGCTTTATCCAGTCCACCAACCCAACGGGTGGCTTTATCCAGTCCACCAACCCAGCCTGAGGCTTTATCCAGTCCTCCAACCCAGCCTGAAGCTTTATCCAGTCCGCCAACCCAGCCTGAAGCTTTATCCAGTCCGCCAACCCAGCCTGAGGCTTTATCCAGTCCACCAACCCAGCTTCAGGCTTTATCCAGTCCACCAACCCAGTCTGAAGCATCACCCAGCCCACCAACCCAGTCTGAAGCTTTATCCAGTCCGCCAACCCAGCCTGAGGCTTTATGCAGTCCACCAATCCAGCCTGAAGCTTCACCCAGTCCACCAACCCAGCCTGAAGCTTCACCCAGTCCACCAACCCAGCCTGAAGCTTCACCCAGTCCACCAATCCAGCCTGAAGCTTCACCCAGTCCACCAACCCAGCCTGAAGCTTCACCCAGTCCACCAACCCAGCCTGAGGCTTCACCCAGTCCACCAATCCAGCCTGAAGCTTCACCCAGTCCACCAACCCAGCCTGAAGCTTCACCCAGTCCACCAACCCAGCCTGAAGCTTCACCCAGTCCACCAACCCAGCCTGAAGCTTCACCCAGTCCACCAACCCAGCCTGAAGCTTCACCCAGTCCACCAACCCAGCCTGAGGCTTCACCCAGTCCACCAACCCAGCCTGAGGCTTCACCCAGTCCACCAACCCAGCCTGAGGCTTCACCCAGTCCACCAACCCAGCCTGAGGCTTCACCCAGTCCACCAACCCAGCCTGAAGCTTCACCCAGTCCACCAACCCAGCCTGAGGCTTCACCCAGTCCACCAACCCAGCCTGAGGCTTCACCCAGTCCACCAACCCAGCCTGAGGCTTCACCCAGTCCACCAACCCAGCCTGAGGCTTCACCCAGTCCACCAACCCAGCCTGAGGCTTCACCCAGTCCACCAACCCAGCCTGAGGCTTCACCCAGTCCACCAACCCAGCCTGAGGCTTCACCCAGTCCACCAACCCGGCCTGAAGCTTCACCCAGTCCACCAACCCAGCCTGAGGCTTCACCCAGTCCACCAACCCAGCCTGAGGCTTCACCCAGTCCACCAACCCAGCCTGAGGCTTCACCCAGTCCACCAACCCAGCCTGAGGCTTCACCCAGTCCACCAACCCAGCCTGAGGCTTCACCCAGTCCACCAACCCAGCCTGAAGCTTCACCCAGTCCACCAACCCAGCCTGAAGCTTCACCCAGTCCACCAACCCAGCCTGAGGCTTCACCCAGTCCACCAACCCAGCCTGAAGCTTCACCCAGTCCACCAACCCAGCCTGAAGCTTCACCCAGTCCACCAACCCAGCCTGAGGCTTCACCCAGCCCACCAACCCAGCCTGAGGCTTCACCCAGTCAGCCAAGCCAGCCTGAGGCTTCACCCAGTCCGCCAACCCAGCCTGAGGCTTCACCCAGTCCACCAACCCAGCCTGAGGCTTCACCCAGCCCACCAACCCAGCCTGAGGCTTCACCCAGCCCACCAACCCAGCCTGAGGCTTCACCCAGTCCACCAACCCAGCCTGAGGCTTCACCCAGTCCATCAACCCAGCCTGAAGCTTCACCCAGTCCACCAACCCAGCCTGAAGCTTCACCCAGTCCACCAACCCAGCCTGAGGCTTCACCCAGTCCACCAACCCAGCCTGAAGCTTCACCCAGTCCGCCAACCCAGCCTGAGGCTTCACCCAGTCCACCAACCCAGCCTGAAGCTTCACCCAGTCCACCAACCCAGCCTGAGGCTTCACCCAGTCCACCAACCCAGCCTGAGGCTTCACCCAGTCCATCAACCCAGCCTGAAGCTTCACCCAGTCCACCAACCCAGCCTGAAGCTTCACCCAGTCCACCAACCCAGCCTGAGGCTTCACCCAGTCCACCAACCCAGCCTGAAGCTTCACCCAGTCCACCAACCCAGCCTGAGGCTTCACCCAGTCCACCAACCCAGCCTGAAGCTTCACCCAGTCCACCAACCCAGCCTGAGGCTTCACCCAGTCCACCAACCCAGCCTGAGGCTTCACCCAGTCCACCAACCCAGCCTGAGGCTTCACCCAGTCCACCAACCCAGCCTGAGGCTTCACCCAGTCCACCAACCCAGCCTGAAGCTTCACCCAGTCCACCAACCCAGCCTGAAGCTTCACCCAGTCCACCAACCCAGCCTGAGGCTTCACCCAGCCCACCAACCCAGCCTGAGGCTTCACCCAGTCAGCCAAGCCAGCCTGAGGCTTCACCCAGTCCGCCAACCCAGCCTGAGGCTTCACCCAGTCCACCAACCCAGCCTGAGGCTTCACCCAGCCCACCAACCCAGCCTGAGGCTTCACCCAGCCCACCAACCCAGCCTGAGGCTTCACCCAGTCCACCAACCCAGCCTGAGGCTTCACCCAGTCCATCAACCCAGCCTGAAGCTTCACCCAGTCCACCAACCCAGCCTGAAGCTTCACCCAGTCCACCAACCCAGCCTGAGGCTTCACCCAGTCCACCAACCCAGCCTGAAGCTTCACCCAGTCCGCCAACCCAGCCTGAGGCTTCACCCAGTCCACCAACCCAGCCTGAAGCTTCACCCAGTCCACCAACCCAGCCTGAGGCTTCACCCAGTCCACCAACCCAGCCTGAGGCTTCACCCAGTCCATCAACCCAGCCTGAAGCTTCACCCAGTCCACCAACCCAGCCTGAAGCTTCACCCAGTCCACCAACCCAGCCTGAGGCTTCACCCAGTCCACCAACCCAGCCTGAAGCTTCACCCAGTCCACCAACCCAGCCTGAGGCTTCACCCAGTCCACCAACCCAGCCTGAAGCTTCACCCAGTCCGCCAAGCCAGCCTGAGGCTCCACCCAGTCCGCCAACCCAGCCTGAGGCTTCACCCAGTCCACCAACCCAGCCTGAAGCTTCACCCAGTCCGCCAAGCCAGCCCCCGGCTTCTCGTATCTAAAACCTAATTCCACAAGCCGCCAGGGAGGATAAAATAAGTCTCACACATGCACGCAATCTCTGTCTTCGCGAAATATTTCCCCCGCTCTTTCCTGTAGGAACTTTATCTCTATTTTACCAAAACCAATTTATTTAAATTTCTTATCAACTTCACCAACTAATTTAGAGATTCACTTAGAAATTCATACACGTTTTTTTTATTATTAATAAACATAGTTTGTTGAAACTGGTGATATGTAGTTTGATATGTGATATCACCTCATGTGTGATATGTAGTGTGATATGTAACTAGTTCTCTCTTATAGTCAGGATATATATATTCTGGACACACATGTCTCTCTTATATGTATTCAGGAGTGATACATATTGAAGAGGAATATTTAGGGAAAATATGTCGAAAACACTTGAATCGGTTCGACCCTTGTTGTGTGTAATCTTTAATTAAAGGCAGGTATAGTTGACCCATTTCTATATTATTTGATATCTATCATGTGTGGTTCACTACTTTCCAAAGCTGTGGTTCGCTGCTTCCGTTAGTCGTGGTTCATTACAGCAGTACAGTATGGGGCAGTGTAGTACAGTATGGGGCAGTGTAGTACAGTATGGAGCAGTGTAGTACAGTATGAGGCAGTGTAGTACAGTATGAGGCAGTGTTGTACAGTATTGGGCAGTGTAGTACAGTATGAGACAGTGTAGTACAGTATGAGACAGTGTAGTACAGTATGAGACAGTGTAGTACAGTATGAGACAGTGTAGTACAGTATGAGACAGTGTAGTACAGTATGGGGCAGTGTAGTACAGTATGAGACAGTGTAGTACAGTATGAGACAGTGTAGTACAGTATGAGACAGTGTAGTACAGTATGAGACAGTGTAGTACAGTATGAGATAGTGTAGTACAGTATGAGACAGTGTAGTACAGTATGAGACAGTGTAGTACACAGTGTAAGACACAAGGCACTATAAAAGAGTTCAACAACACCCACTTGTTGTAGAGGACAATATCAGGCAGCCAGATGTGTTCCGAGGGCACGTACAGCATCTCCACGCCTCCATAGTCGCCGGGGTCCCATCTCAGCTTGTAATCATGCCACTCCTGGGGGTAAGACAAGTCATAGGTTAGTGGCTGGGGTGCTGGAGGAGGGTTAGGGGTGCTAGGAGAGGGTTGGGGGTGCTAGGAGAGGGTTGGGGGTGCTGGGGGAGGGTTGGTGGTGCTGGGGGAGGGTTGGGGGTGCTGGGGGAGGGTTGGGGGTGCTGAGGGAGGGTTTGGGGGTGATGGGGGAGGGTTTGGGGGTGATGGGGGAGGGTTTGGGGTATATACATTCTGCCTGTTGGTAGTAGACTGAAAGCTTTCCCATAGCTCATGACAGGCCTAACTCTACAAGCTGGAGGCCAGATGTTTGGGGATAACCACACGCTATTTTTAACAGTAGTTGCTACTGGTACGTGTCCCAACATGGTCGGATTGTGGATTCCATTAGTGAAACTCGAACCACCTCACACGGTGCAATGTCATATTCACTAAGCTCTTAATTATTAGTCTTCGTATTTCATTATTTTTGTCTAGTTGTCGTAAACATCGGCAGTGATGTTTGCAAAGTTTGTCAAACAATTCTAACTTGCATAATGTGTAATAACTTAATATATATGTTCAGAACAGCTATCACTGCTCTACTAGAATAGTTAATAGAAACAAAATAACACAGCCGACATATATATACATTTATACAACGTCATTTTTAATTAAAAATGTACACTGAGGGAGGTACAGGTACACTAAGGGAGGTACAGGTACACTAAGGGAGGGACAGATACACTAAGGGAGGTACAGGTACACTAAGGGAGGTACAGGTACACTGAGGGAGGTACAGGTACACTGAGGGAGGTACAGGTACACTAAGGGAGGTACAGGTACACTAAGGGAGGTACAGGTACACTAAGGGAGGTACAGGTACACTAAGGGGGGTACAGGTACACTGAGGGAGGTACAGGTACACTGAGGGAGGTACAGGTACACTGAGGGAGGTACAGGTACACTAAAGGAGGTACAGGTACACTAAGGGGGGTACAGGTACACTAAGGGGGGTACAGGTACACTAAAGGAGGTACAGGTACACTGAGGGAGGTACAGATACACTAAGGGAGGTACAGGTACACTAAGGGAGGTACAGGTACACTGAGGGAGGTACAGGTACACTAAGGGAGGTACAGGTACACTAAGGGAGGTACAGGTACACTAAGGGAGGTACAGGTACACTAAGGGAGGTACAGGTAGACTGAGGGAGGTACAGGTACACTAAGGGAGGTACAGGTACACTAAGGGAGGTACAGGTACACTAAGGGGGGTACAGGTACACTAAGGGAGGTACAGGTACACTAAGGGAGGTACAGGTACACTAAGGGAGGTACAGGTACACTGAGGGAGGTACAGGTACACTAAGGGAGGGAGGTAAAGCCGCACAGAGATAATAAAGGAGAGAGGAGGAGAGGTTAGAGAGAACAAAGCAGGAACAAGGATAAGGAAGGGACGGTTGTGCTGGGACCTCGTTATCGCTCCATATCTCTCGCCATTATCGTAATCAGACGCAGGTGTCGGCCTACAGGTGACGCTACACCTGCTGGTGGTGAGGACGCTATCTAGGCAGGACGATTCTTCACAAATGTGAGTTATAACTCACAATCATCGAACTCTCTGAGGGGTTGTTTGGCCTTACACCGGGGGACAAACCCGTCAGCACACCTACCCGGGGTGAACAACCTCACGGGTGAACAAATCACGGGTGTACAATACACGGGTGAACAATACACATGTGAACAACACACGGGTGAACAACACACGGGTGAACAACACACGGGTGAACAACACACGGGTGAACAACACACGGGTGAACAACACACGGGTGAACAACACACGGGTGAACAACACACGGGTGAACAACACACGGGTGAACAACACACGGGTGAACAACACACGGGTGAACAATCAAGACGGTAAAACACCAATCACAGAGGAACACAAACTGAGACGAAGTCAAATATGAACCTTTGTTTACCTAGGAGGGAGGAGGGCCGTGTTATAACTCACAGATTGTGAGGCGGGAGAGCGAACCAGGCACTCGGGTTATTGTTGCGGCGTCAGGGAGACACCTGTTTTGTCCTTGTTTGGAGCTTGGAAGGACACAGTAGAGAAGATGAACAGGTCGGGTAAGTGGGGGGGAAAATATTTAGAAATGGAAATATAGTGAGGGTTGTATGATATAGCAGGCGGGCTGTCCGCCTTGCTGACACGGTGTGTGTGTGTGTGTGTGTACTCACTTATTTGTGCTTGCGGGGGTTGAGCTCTGGCTCTTTGGTCCCGCCTCTCAACCGTCAATGAACTGGTGTACAGGTTCCTAAGCCTATTGGGCTCTATCATATCTACACTTGAAGCTGTGTATGGAGTCAGCCTCCACCACATCACTGTCTAATGCATTCCATTTGTCAACCACTCTGACACTAAAAAAAGTTCTTTGAGATATATTCAAGAGTTGTTACATTCTTGTACAGCCACTAGTACGCGTAGCGTTTCGGGCAGGTCCCTGGAATACGATCCCCGCCGCGAAGAATCGTTGTTACAACCAAGTACACATTTTACTGTTGCGTTAAACAGAGGCTACAGTTAAGGATTTGCGTCCAGTAAATCCTCCCCGGCCAGGATACGAACCCATGACAAAGCGCTCGCGGAACGCCAGGCTAGTGTCTTACCACTACACCACGGAGACTACTCCTAATACGACTACTTTCTAATATCTCTGTGGCTCATTTGGGCCACAGTTTCCACCTGTGTCCCCTAGTGCGTGTGCCCCTTGTACTCGCCTAGTTGTGCTTGCGGGGGTTGAGCTTTGGCTCTTTGCGCCCGTCTCTCACGACTCTTTGGTCCCGCCTCTCAAGACGCGATTGTGTGTATGTGTGTTTGGCAGATAAGCTGAGCTTGCTCTCTCTTGTCGGGGAAGCTACTGGTGTTCTTTATAGGTTTCATAATGTATGCAAACGTTCCTATACGCTATGGGTATATATCAGCTTGGATGAATTATGTCTGAAGCATTGGACTCCATCTCAAGAGGAGTGCCTTCCGTCCGGACCACTTTGTAGAGACAGATAAGACCCACAGCGCCAGCCTTGCATAATACTTAGTAAAAAGAGGACATAGCGAGTTACTGATAAATCAATAGAAGGGTACATAGCCTTCCCCATGTTCCAGTGGCTTCGTTTAAACTCCGGTTCGAGTCCCGGGAAGTTAATGTATTAGGACATCAGTGAGTGGATTAACCCTGTATGTTCGTTCGTATTCTCAATGTAACACACGTATTTCTGTAATATATATTACTGAGTAATATAAATGGGATTACTGTATTGTTTCAAGCGCAGGTCAGACATATATTAGCGGGCGTGGTTGTGTAGTAGACACAGGCTGCCGCACGTGGTTATCTTGCTGTGATTTCTAGGCTCAGCGTCCCCGCGGCCCGGTCCTCGACCAGGCCTCCCAACAAGTCGTCTCCAGTTTCCGGTCGTTCTACCCGAACGACCGGATCACGTCACGCGTGATTGGTGCAATGACACGGGGATTTACAGTGATAATCCTTGTGTCACGTGATTGGAATTATCACGTGAGTAGGCTGGCACTGAGCCACACCAGGTAGACTGGCACAGAGCCACACCAGGTAGACTGGCACAGAGCCACACCAGGTAGACTGGCACTGAGCCACACCAGGTAGACTGGCACAGAGCCACACCAGGTAGACTGGCACAGAGCCACACCAGGTAGACTGGCACTGAGCCACACCAGGTAGACTGGCACAGAGCCACACCAGGTAGACTGGCACAGAGCCACACCAGGTAGACTGGCACAGAGCCACACCAGGTAGACTGGCACAGAGCCACACCAGGTAGACTGGCACAGAGCCACACCAGGTAGACTGGCACAGAGCCACACCAGGTAGACTGGCACAGAGCCTCACCAGGTAGAAAGGCACAGAGCCTCACCAGGTAGACTGGCACAGAGCCACACCAGGTAGACTGGCACAGAGCCACACCAGGTAGACTGGCACAGAGCCACACCAGGTAGACTGGCACAGAGCCACACCAGGTAGACTGGCACAGAGCCACACCAGGTAGACTGGCACAGAGCCACACCAGGTAGACTGACACAGAGCCACACCATGTAGACTGGCACAGAGCCACACCAGGTAGACTGGCACTGAGCCACACCAGGTAGACTGGCACAGAGCCACACCAGGTAGACTGGCACAGAGCCACACCAGGTAGACTGGCACTGAGCCACACCAGGTAGACTGGCACTGAGCCACACCAGGTAGACTGGCACTGAGCCACACCAGGTAGACTGGCACTGAGCCACACCAGGTAGACAGGTGTGCGAGGCAGACACACGTGTCTTACTCACCATGAATACTGGATACAGGCAGCCCAGGAGTCCACGACACACGCGCCCACTACATGTGCCACCAACTACACGTGGCCTCACTGAATGCTTCAGTGGTTGTATGTGTCGTCAGCTGAATGGCTGATTGGCTGAATGTGTAGTCAGCTGAATGGCTGATTGGCTGAATGTGTAGTCAGCTGAATGG